>NC_046334.1:13554013-13895603 GCF_000738735.6 Corvus cornix cornix
GAATTTTCCTCTTACCTTTTACCCTAGGGGGAGAGGTTTCGTACACTGATTTAGGTTGAGTGTATCTGCCAAGTAAAAAAAGAGCATTAACCACTATAATTTTTTCACTTACCTCAACCTCTTTCTACAAGTACTGCTGACCATCACCTTTTCATACTGAGAGATTCTAATAAGGGAAAGAGATATGTTTCAGCACAGCTGTTCTCCTTTTCATCAGCAAGGATGATGCATGACTTTCCCTTCAGTGCAGGAGTAAGTCAGGACCAAAGTATCCCATCATGTAACCTCTGCATGGGCCTATGTTTTCATACAAAGCGTTTCAAGCATGCTAACTTGGTTTTGAAGAAGTATTTCTACAGAAAGAGAACATATTTTTGAGGAATATATTTCTAAAAAAAACCATAAGTGCCTTATACCTCATTGTAAAGATGTATCTGACAAAAGCTTTTCTTTTTCAGTTTGTGAAACCATGTTTTCCCAAAGAGAATTTGACAAAAAGATGAACAGAAACGATCTGTCGGAAGTTTTGAGATACTGTGGATACTCAATGCTTCCTAGTGGGATACAGTATGTCCTCCAGCTGGCCTGTTCAGGTAGGTGGTTTCTTGTAAATACTTTACAATGGCACAAAATTTTCACCTTCAGGTGCTGCAGGCGTTGGGCTTTTTGCTTGTTTGTTTTTTTCTTTTTCCTTGCATGAATAAGAAACTACTATTCTTAGAAGTATAGTCACGACAAACCTTACCTGATGCTGATGATCTTTTTCAAATTGAACATTTTATTATTATACTTGAAATAAAGTACATATTTTCAGAATTCCACTGTGTCTAAGAATGCTGGACAATAATCTCATATTATTTACAAATATGCTTAAGGGGGTACAGGTCTGCGCTTGCAGATGTCTTCAGGCAAACATTAACCCCTTTGTACATTCAGTGGTGTTCGTGGTGTTTGCCTTCCAACACCTTTAAATAGCTCAGTGCAGGAAACTTTCAGAAACATTCAGAGATGAAAACATTCTTAGATGACTGTAAATAAGGCAGGATGTGGGAGATGACACTGGCAGCTTCTCCTGTAACACACTTTATTAGTCCACTTTTGGGTTGTAGTGACACATGTAGGTGCTGTGAACCAAAGCTGGTCTAAACACGAGTTGTCCTAAGTTTGACTGTCACAACTGGGGGATTCTTGTGGACAGCGATCTTCTTTGGAGGTTATGGTTAATTTTATGTATTAGCAGCTCCAAAGAATGCTTTTGGAGTCCAACTTTATTTAGTGAGAGAAACCCACATGTAATTGGTGCTTTTGACTTGTTAATGATCTACATGTGGTTTCTTTTGATCATAATTTTTTGCATGCCTTGTCCCAGGGAGTTTTCTTTCCAAGATGCATCTTTGAGAAGGTGGTCTCTTTCAATGTCTGACAACACATGTTTCTTGCTTTCCAGTGTTAGCTCCTTATAAATGCCATCAATTTCTCATGGAAAATCATCTATTACGTGTCATTTAGGTCACATTCCTAAGACAGCATGAATAAGACCAGGTATTTTTAGTCATTTGCTCAGTCCCCATCACTATGGTAACAGCAGATTTTGTGACTGTGAGACAGATTTTTGTCTTATATCCTAGATTTGGGAGACTTTTTACCGTGTTCACAGACACACTAGGAAAGGTTCATGCTTCCCTACTAATAATTTAATTTATTTATCTCTTAAGTGTGAAGTGTTATCAAGACTTGTTCGGTCACTTGAGGCTGTGTGTAGGCTTCTGATGCATTTTGATTTTAAAACTCTTCTAAATTGTGAACATGTAAATGATGAATAATTGCTAAAACATGGAGATGCGCCTGAGTCTAAAGGGCACCCATAAAATGATTTTTAACGTGGAAGCATTTTGAATAAATTCCACTTATCTGCAAAGTGCCTCTCTTCCTCAATTTTATAATACAGATGTCATTATTTCTGAAGACAAGTTATGAGCAGAGTAAAACCTTGCTAAATTGCTTGGGAGAGACACTGCAACTGGTTGAATGTTTGGATTCCCTGAATACTGATTTGATGCAACCATATTCCGTGGAAGTGCAAAAGCATCCCATAGCATCAGTC
Source organism: Corvus cornix cornix (assembly GCF_000738735.6). Lineage (NCBI taxonomy): Eukaryota > Metazoa > Chordata > Aves > Passeriformes > Corvidae > Corvus > Corvus cornix. The sequence goes on from NC_046334.1 coordinate 13,556,118, forward strand.
TGCCTATTCAGGAGTGGAAAGATAAGTGAGAAGAAGAGGTCTGTGTGTCTAGACAGAATGCTACAGAGATCTACACTGGACTTTTTCAGGCTGTCATTGCATCCTGCATAGCTGTGGACTGATCCATGGAAGATTAAAACAAGAAAAGGGACCGTGTGGCTATTTAGTCTGAGCACGGGTCAAACAAAAAATATTCAGATCTCTTGAAAATTTTCCCAACTCATTTTACTCTTACTAGTTTTGTTGTTGCTGGTTTTTTTTAATTGAATCTAAACATTACTGAAGAAGCAGTGCCCAGATGTTAAATGTCCTGTTGATTTTCCATTTGCAGTCATTAACGAACAGTGTCTTTGGCCAACAGTAATTAAGATAGGAAAAGCTTGAAGACTTTTAATTTTACATATTCTCTAGTGAGTTTTAATTACATCAGTACCATTCATAACTACAAAAATATCTGCTTTTTTTTTGTAAAGGTTAGACACTGAAGGTAGTAAAATTATCAGAATAATAAAAATATTAATTAAATTAATTATTTAATAACTTAATTATTTAATAAAAATATTTGCAGCAAAATGCAGATGTTCATCATTAAATAACAAATATCTTGCTGTCAAAATAGGAAAGAAGACTATATGTTATAAAATACTGTGAAATGTGCATGAGAAATAATAGCTGGGATTAAAAAAAAAGGGGGAATATGGGATGCTGTCCTCACACACTGTGAGCTGGTACAATAATTTGACCAAACCAGACTATGCAGTGCCATCACTGTCAGGAACTGAAGAAAAGAATGATACTTAGAGTGGACTCAGGAGTGCTGAAAGGAAGCTTTTACAGACAAACATGTTTGTGATTTCCTTATGAAATCCGCTTTTCAGCTTCTGGGAAAGCAAGGGAGCTTCCTTTAGGTCAGATGAATGTAACTGAAGACTATTCTCTAGATATATCTATACATATCCTGTTCCCCACAGTGTGAGGGAAAATCAGTGGCTGTGTTACTACCTAACACATTGCTGGTTGAGGAGTTAGGAACTGACTACAAATAATTGAATGAATTTCCATCAGTGGTGAGGTTTAGCTGCTGGCTTCCTGAAAAAGCAAATTAAAATTAAGGCCATAGTGCAGTGATTTTGAGATTTCATACACAAGTAATGATGCTATTTCATCATATTTCAAATCAATTTGTGCTGCTACTCCATTCTGCTGTTGAAAAGCAGAATGCCATGCACTGTGCAGTCAGGAGAAATCCTCACTGCAGCACTGCTGTACTTTGTTTGAATATAACAGAAAAGATGGAGGTAACGAACCAATCTATTTTGGACAAATTCTTTGCAGTATCCATTGACATCGTAGCTAATTCTCATGAAAAATATTTCTTTAAACATTTTTTTGGAAAGCAATATTGTAGCCCGTGTTTAACATACTTTTTTCCCCCTCTGGTTGATTCAAAGTCCTGCATGTTCAATTCAGGTTCACTTTTACATTGAGTTCAGAGGAACCATGCATGCCGGGAGGTTAGGTATTGGGAGTGCTAGTTATTTTGCTTCAATATTTGCTGAAGAGTCCAGCCACAGTATCTTGGTATTTGCTTTATTCTGTAGTCACTGAAATTACTGTTATTAATGCTGGTTGGGACTAGATTGGGGAAATAGTTGTAGCTGTTTATATGTTGTTAAGGCGAACTGTTCACAGTTGCAGCATCCTGATAATTGGATTGTTTTCAAATAACATGTAAACACAGTAAGGATTTTCTCTGCAATTGGCTCTTCGGAGTTGCCTCTACTAAAATCCGTATTTTTTTCATCTTTGTGTTTGTGATCTTGATAACTAGTCCTGTATTTACACAAAATATCTGGTGTTTAGGCTAAGAACATGCAATATTGCATAGAATTTGAATCACTGGCTTTAAGCCATCACAATTTATACTGGCCTAGCCTCATTGTAGGTTTTTCTGTATTTACAGGGAGGCAGTAAACTATCTCTTCATTTAAGCACAGAAGTACCCAGATTTTTCATTTATTTAAATTTTCACACATATTAGTGGAAGGCAAGGTTTTTATAGGAGCTTTTAGGTTGCAAACTGGTCTGGCTTGAACTGAAACAACAAATGAAAGTGCAGAACAATGATCTCTAAGAGACATTTCAAAGCAACGTATCCCTGTTAATGCCAATTCCCTCTCAAGCTGCAGAGAGGCAGGGGAGGCACAGGAGGTCCCCGGGATTTGGTCCTTTGCATGAAGCCAAGAGAGGATATTAGAGCAGTCCCTTGTCACAAGTTCAGAGCTTGACTCATGCTGAACTTTCATCAGTTTTCAGTCTCACTGGCTATTCCATGATAACTGGCACTCATTACTGGGGCTTTTGGGAAGCTCTTGTGGTTTTGGAGGTTCAGCTCAGTAGTGGCACTGGCTGACTGCAGCTCTCACCAGTGCACCCTGCAGTTATTTTCTCTCTCTGTTCTTCCTTATTGTGGATTACATATGTAACTATGCATAAATAGTTAAATAAACAACACCTAACAGCAATTTCTGTTGCAGTCATTGCCAGAAAAGCCTTATTTATAGAGCAGGACCCTTCTGTGTTGAGTACCCTGCACTTTCTGAAGAAAAATATGCTTCCTGCATCACTGGCAGAAAATTGCCTCCTAGAACTGTTTATTTTTCATTAAACAAAATCTTAAAGGACAAGCAGCAGAAAGCTGTGCATTCTGTAGTGGGAACAAAGCTGTAGTAGCTCTCATGCATCTGGCAGAACACAACACTCAGGAGTTTCTTCCGTTGTACTGTTGTTTAATAATATTCTCCACACCTATGCAATAATGAGCCCTGAGGGAGATGAAGGTTATCCTTCTGACCATTTAAGCCAAATATAACGTCAAGAAATTTAAATTCCACTGTGTAAAAACTCTGCGAGAGTGCTAGTGATAATGAATAGATGCATTAATAAAATGTCTTAATAGAGCTATTGTAAAGCTTTGCATTTCCTACCTAACGGTTTCTGGATCAAGGCTAAATGCAAATCTATCTAATGATTCCTTCAGGTCTTTAAGACTACGGGTCATTCAGTGTCAACTGCAGCAAAAGGAAATAAAATACACAGACTATACCCTTCTCCTTGACTGCTGATCCTCTCCCGAAAGAATTACAGATTAATGTGGGTTTAAAAGGTTAAAGAACTCCCACAACATCTGGAATGTTTGTCAACAAGCATGCAAGAATCCCTGCTGGATGCAAAAGCTATCTAATCAATGTTTGTTCTAACCTTCCACATATATACAAACAAAAGCCTGTGTTTCTCTTTCTGTTGTTTCCTTTTTAAAGAAAGATAAAATTCGTGCTTAAGAACTTAATTTGCTTGAGTACTTTGCTCTTAGCTTATGATCACTATGCTCCTCCTGGGAGTGGCAAATAGAAACAGAAAATGCAATTTGGGTCACCCACACAAGCCAGAGTACCCTAGTCCAGCCACCAACCCTGCTTTAAACATGGCTAAAATGTAATTTCTTTTTGACAGTAATATCATTCCAAAGCATCATTATGGCTTTATTAATAATATTCTAAAGCACCATTATGGCTTTATTAAGACATTTTGATAAGAAGTTGAGAACTAAACAAAAAAAAATCCTTCTTTGTTGATGAAGAGAGTTTTTTCAGGTCTGTTCATATTTTGTATCACATTTAGAATTAATCTAAAAATCTACATCAGAACAACCATCTGAAAAGTAAACTTTCCCCTTAAAATTCTCCTTTGCTACAATGTCTATAGAACAGTTGACAACAGTTGAACTAGCAGTGTGCTGACACTGCTGCCTGTCATCCAGGCTGATGCTGTCTTTTATTTATTTATTCTCCTGTGCTGTCTCTTCCTGCTATACCTAAGCTATAAAATCTTGGACTGGCTTTTTGTTCCAACTGTGTTAGAATCTGAGGGCACTGAGGGTCTTCTTCTGTGCCTAGGGCTCCTGAGCACTATCCTAGCACCTGTAGATTGTACAAATAATGATGCAGTGTCAAATCTGCTCTAAAGAAAGGTGGGGAAATTTTAAAGGATGGATCTTCTCTACACCTAGAGATAGGGTGTAAATCCTTACATCTGACTACTTTTCTATGTCAATTGCCTCTCCCTACCCCCAAATACAAGAAGGATGATTCCTATCACAGAGAATCCAGTGGCAGGTTGTGAGTGGGAAGCAGAGCAGGCTTCCAGTACTTACCCATCAGCATACGGCCTGTGGTGGAAACAGAGCAGTTTTCTTCTGGGACCATCTGACTGCAACTCAGGGAGAAAGGACCTCCCTTGGACCAGCATTCTTCATTACAAAGGCTCATCTCAAATCTGTGGGGAGTAACCTCCTGACTGAAGCAGTTGGGATGGGTTTTTTTTCTCCTCTCTCCAATGACACCATTTAGGATCACTGCAATAGGGTGGCTTGATCAAATTTCCTGTGTCATCCTTTAGCCATTTGGTCTTTCACATGTCCAGAAGGAGATTTCTCATCACTACCCTTCAGCACTTGAAGGAGGTCTACAAGAAAGATGGGGACAAACATTTTACTGGGCCTATTGTGAAGGAGTAATGGTTTTAAGCAGGAAGAGGGTCCATTTATATTGAATACAAGGAAGAAGCTCTTTTTACAATTAGGGTGGTAAAACACTGGAATGGGTTGGCCACAGAGGTGGTGGGTGCCCCATCCCTGGAAACATCCAAGGTCAGGTTGGATGGGTCACTACATGACTTGATCCAGTCGAAGATGTCCCTTTAAGGGGCCCTTCCAACTCAAACAATTCCACCAGTCTGTGATTCTATGATTTCCTGTGCCACATCCTTTTTCACCTGGCAATTTGTGTTTTCATTAATGTCACTACATTTCAGGGAAATTGTATTTTTATATAAACATTAGTGTCTCAGTTTGCTAATATATTTCATGCAATAGTAAGTGCAATTCATTCCCTTGGTATGATAACGCACACATCTAAAAAGCTTTTTAAATGAATAAGTAAATTAGCATATGTGCTATGCTGAAATGGTTAACAAATAACCATAATGCTGCTGTGTCTACTTTGCATTTGCATTTCACTTGTGTCTTAATGGCACTGCCTTTTAAAACTTGTTTTCATGTAAATTTTGACTTTAGTCCCTTAATTGGAGGAACTGCTCTTTAGGACTCACTGGTGCTGATAGAACAAGTTCATCACTTCACATACTTGAATCGCAGCATATCAGTTAAAACACCTCAGGATGACACTTGTTCCTTTTGCAGTTGTGTTGTTGACTGCTCTTCTGATGGTTGTTCTCTATAGCACAAGTCTTTCCTGCTGCCTAGACAGTCTTCCACATTTTTGAGCATTTGATAATTTCTTTCCAAATTTACTACTTTGCACTTGTCTTTATTGAATTTCCTCTTATTGACTTTGGGCCATTTTTCCAATTTATCAAGACAATTTTGAGTTTGACTGCTTGTAAGTGCTTCCAGCATGGTGTCACCTAGAAGCTCTGTAAAGTGACTTCTCCATTCCATTATCTTAGTAGTCATTAATGAAAATATTGAATAGAACCGGACTTAGGACAGACCTCTCCAAGACCTCACTTTATATTTCACCTCAGTTTTGACAGGAAAGCATTTATCTGTCCTTAAAGTAGGATATTTTGATCCGTAGTAAGAAAGAATGGGTCAGCAGAAAATATGAGCTTAAAGATTTGGTAGCTGTTAAGAGATTCCCAAATTCCAGAATAGAATAGCAGCATGTGGGATAGAAATTAAATGCTCACTATTTTTTGCAACAAATATATCTTTTACATGATTTAAGAAGGTTTATTCTTCAATAGTAAATGAAAAGCTTTATCATTGCAGTGTTCTTGGTCAGAAAGATATAAAGTAGGATTTAAAAGTTTGAAGACCTTGCTGGCTGCAAGGATATGGAAAATAAAAATTGATTCAACACCACCCCTATTAAAGAATGTATAGTCATATTTATATTTTGTATTTCAGAATATGCACAGCACAATGCATCTACACAGGTACACCAATATGTATTTTTAGTACATATAGAATATATAAAGTTGAAAATTTGCATAATGTATCTTGAAATTAAAAAAAATAAATTATCCAGTGAAAGAAATCCCTGGTTACACAGCAGGAAATGGGAATAATCACGAGTTCCCATACTCAAATATTTCTTGACAGGGCAAGGAATGTAAAGAGTTTAAGCATATTTTTTGATAACTATGAAGAGAGGATCATTCTAATATCCAGTTTATATATTACTCTATGGATTATTATAGAGTTTAATATCTTTTTTAGCAATTTTTAATCATACTTTAAAAGTGCAATAATAGTTCCTCTACTGCTATGTTGTAGACAAGTATATATTATTCTCATTTCTTAAATGGAGAAATAAAGAAGAGTTTAAATTATTTGTCTCTGATTGTATACTGAACTAGCTTTAGAAGTTTGGGCTGAATTATTTAAAATTGACTTCAAACTGGTTCTTATACCCATACTGAACAAGTAGGTGCTGTCTAAGGGGCAGCTTATTTTTTTGTCTTTCTTTCACACGTGTAGCCACATACACGCTCATGCTTAGTTCTTTCCTCCAGGAACTTACCTAACACACATGCTCTTAACTTCTTCTTGCCTCTTGAGACAGGTACTACTCACAGAAAAAGGTCCTTGAATTCTTTCCGTCAATAGTGAATATGTGCAAGAGATTGGTTAAGATAAAAGGGTTTTTCAACAAAATCAGACTTGTCTTTAACAAGGCAAGATATTTGTCGAAGTAGAGAATCTACCCAATTTCTTTAATAGAACCCTAAAATTGTAACACTGGGTTGTTTTTTCTTTTTTTCTTTTCCTGCTAGGTTTTGATAGTTTGCTGCATTTTAGGCAAATTCCAATCTATCAGTAGTAACAACATTCAACTCTTTGTCAGGATTACAAAAGCAGGAGCACAGGGGCTTAATTTTAAGCCCCATTAAAATTACTTTGCTGATTAACTCTATGATACTACACAGATTTTTTTCCAGTTGAAAGAAGTGGCAAAAAACCCCCTTCATGTTGTAAAATGGAAAAACTAATATTTGTAGTGAATTATTTTAATTGTATAATTTATCTGTACGACTTTATATTTAAAATAACAGGATTGTTATATGCCATCATCTTAACAGTTTGTTAGCAATATTTTCATGCATTTTTCCTTACTTCAGTAAAGGTAGTCTTTGTTTTATGTTGCTATCTAAGCTATTTGAGTAACAGAATTTTGTTACTTTAAATGTCCTTTCACATGTTCCTGTAATCCATTGTTGCATTTAAAATTCTCTTAGGTATACGGCATAAAATTAATCAATTATTTGATTTACACAGCTATGCTTCCTTTTTTTTGTACAATAGTCCTCTATAAAGCCACTCATCCAACCTTGAAACATAAGCCAAAAAAAACCCTCCAACATCTACAACAAATTTATGTGCAAAATTGTCGAATTAACCATTTGTGATATCAACAACTGATTTTTATGTAAACCATTTCCTTTAAGCTCATGTCCAGAAGAATATTTTATAGGCTGATTCTGCCCCCTTTCACACTTGGTTTAAAAATGATACAGCTACAAAAAAATCTAATTAGAGTGCCCTATAGTTATATGAATTCCAGCCTTTGAGCATTCTGTGTATCAAGACTTATCAAGAGCTTTTTTTTCCTTTTTGATTGTGGTCTTTTTGCATTCTGTTGTAGTAACTCTATATGAAGTAGTATTACTTGATCTAGTGAGTAATATTTTCTTTTTCCTCTAAATTGTCTTTTTGCGTTCTATTCAGCAGAAGGATTGAATACTTGTCTTCGTATCAACTGTTAGATCTGCTTGATCAAAATAAACACAAAACATTGTCTTTAACACTGTAACTCTCCTAGAAATTTTCCAGTCCTTCTACCAGTGTGGGATTTGGCCATCAGTGTTTGTGTTTCTCCTAAAGAAAGCAGATTTAGTTGTCAGTTCTGATGATGAGTAACTTCTAGGTTTTCTATTATTTGTTTTGCTGGGATTACAGTGTTCTCAGTTCTGCTATTCTATCTGAAACTAAGTTTTAGTGTATGTCCCGGTTTGAGACCAACTCGGAGGAACATCCAAATTTGAATGTCCTCTGATAGAAGGCAGGTCACAGCCACCCTCCCCCACCAGGTTCGGGAAGAAATTCCTCGGAGGAAAGTGAAGGAAAAAAACCCTATTTATTTAACAGACACACAGGAAAAGAATAATAATGCTAAGTAATAAAACCTCTCGCTGTGGAGAGAAACTTGGGAAGATTTTAGAGTCCTTTCTTTGGGGGTGGTCTCTCTCTCTCCTCTTCAGAGCTGGGTTGGCAAAGGCACCCCTCCAGGCCTACGGTGTAGGGTCTCCTGGTGTGTTCTGGTATTGTTGAACAGTCCAGAAGAGAAGAAGAAGAAACCAAAGTCCCAGGGGAAAAAAACCAACTCTCTTGCCTCAGCTTGCAGACTAGCTGAAAAGCAAAGGGGTTTAACTCTCTGTCTCTCTGCTAAGAGCTGAGAAAAGCAGGAAGGTGCTGGTCTCCGCTCTTGCCGCCGCAGAAGCACGCAGAGATAGAGTGACCTTGGAGCACAAACTGCTTTGAAAAGTTCGTCTGGCTTTTCTTCTTTCTCTTGCACCCAGTTTTAAAGGCACAGAAAGGCACAGGAATCATGTCCAGGCATAGAGCTGCGATACGGGATACCCATCATAAAGTCACCCCAAGACAGTGTATTATTGCTAATTTTGTCTGTCACCCAGCAAGAAGGGGACATCTCTCATCATGACCATCATTGCTGGAGTTTTCTCTTCTGATTCATGGGTTATTATTTTAATTTCTTTAAGTTGTTCTGAAAGCTGCGTATTTGTGCTAATTTCTTCTGAATCCAGAGTCTGAAACTGCACCCCGAGCACTGGATGCCTTTGTGATAACCATACAACTTCTTGAAACAAAGTCTCTAGAATAAGATATGGAGGACAAGATCCAAGATGCTCTCTGCTGTAGTTCAAGACTGCACCTAATAAATATCTGTGTGGTAGACGATTGAATACTGTAGAATAGCCATCAACAGCCTGCATTCTCTTAAAGAAAGCTATTAACACTGTAGGCTAGAAACTCCAGTTAATATATTTCTACCACTTAAAAAGCTATGAAAAATGGTGGGTTTCTGTGTTTGTATATCAATAAACATTTCTTGTTAAATGAAAAATAAAATGCTATTTCCTATATCCTAGTTATCCTAGTTTCTTATCCAAGAACATGCAATAATTGCTGTAGCTCTTTTGTTAGAAAACATTCAAAACTAAATAGATATTTCCTTTGAAATGTTATTGTCTTCTAAATATACAGACAGGCCCCTGCTTGTAGTGTTTAATCCAGAGGCCAGTGACATAATAGAAAAACTGATTTGAATTAAGCTCATCACTCCAAATAATTGTTTTAGTCATAGGATTAGAGACATGAGAGCAGCTTTCATTTAAGTGTTGGCATAATGCTTTCACGCTGAGTTAAATATTTGTGTGAAAGTAATTAAATAATGACTTAAGTCACTTATATCCCTGTTTTGAAACAGTTCAAGATTGAATCTCTGTAAAAATTGAAAGTTTATGCTAACAGAATGAATACAGTTACTAAATATGCTTTTGCTGTTTTGTTTTTCCAGTTCTGGAAGGCTATTTGAATGTAAAAGAAAGGGTCTAGGTAAAATCCTAATAATCTGAAATGAAATTTTTTATTAATGTCTTTATACTGAAAAAAAAAAAAAGGAGCATGTGCATTATACAGATTCACTTATGCTCCACTCCACCAGATTCTGTAGATAAAATTGCGAAGTCTCTGCAAAATTCTTGCATCTTATTGTATTGAATTATTATCTCTTGTATCTGTTGTATTGATGGTTTCAGCACTGCATTTTCCAGAACTTCTATCAAAGTACTGGGAAAAAAAAAGTGCTACTATACTGGTTCTCCCTTTCCCTTGAATATGGAGTATTTTGAACAATACATCATGCAAAGGAAATCTTCTTCTATGTTTTCTGTTTTTAAATATGTTGTCAGTGATACCTTAACATGAAGTGTACTGGCCACAGATAAAATTATAGAAATGACAGGGAAAGGGTAGAATGTAGAGAATGGAGATAACTACCCAAAATTGTCTGAATATGAATCCTAGTAAGTAAATAGACTTTGTGGTACAAGATGTACAAAAGTTCAATTTGGAACAAAATGAAATTCTTTTATTCTTCCAAGTTCAGCCCACATATAATTAAAATTTCCCAAGGACTATCACCTGCAGGAAATTTCATTCAAATAGTGAAAAATTTGGCATAGAACTTATCTTCTGACAGTTTCAAATGTAGACATTTCTCTAAGTTTAGAGGATCACTCTTCACAACCTTGGTTCTGTCAAATACAAGCATGTATTTATTTACAATTTCTCCTCAGACTTCGCCATAGCCTACACAAATTTGAAGGCACACAGTTATCTCTTCACCCCAAAACTACCAATAGTGTTTGTTTGTATGTGGTAGAGCAAACACACAGAATTTTTATACTTTTTTCCTAACTGGTGTAATTCCTCTTTCCCTTTAAATGAATATAAAATTGAGGTAAATAACTGCTTAAATGTTCACAAAAAGTAATGGGACATGGTGCTTTGTGGATAAACTGAGATGGAATAAAATATGTAATAGTTGAGCCTTTATTGCCTTAGGAGATGTAGCTCATCTTTGTTTCCCATTTACCCCTTCTCCAAAGTGGGATACTTTCTAGAAAGAATAAATTTCAGCTTGCACAGTGTTCGAAATACTATACACTAGGTGAAGTATAAATATGTAGGAGTGGCTTAATTGCTGCAAGGTGTTCAACCTTTCAGGCTATCAAAATGCCCGTTGTAGAATATGGTGAGGTTTGGATGGTTTTACAGCATATTAAATACAAACTCATATTTTAAGATGTATGCCAGGGCCAGCATTAGACCTTCCTGTCTTCAAAGGCTGTGTCAAAGTTCTCATTAACTGATAGTGGATGATTAGGGAATAACATAGGAGACTCAGAGTCAACTCCCCTATGCCATCTATATGTTCCCCATCACCATGCTGTCCTCAGTTAATTTTGCATGTGAGATGAGGTCAATGTATGTATGAAGTAACAGCTGAAACTTTGAAATTCTGGTGTCTTTTGTTGGTTCGTGTCACAACCTGAGTGTTATTTAAACATCTATTTTTTCACGTTTAATACCGGGTAATACTCTAGGGGCCTCTATAAAACAGCTAATGTTCCCTTTGGCATCGAAATCCACTTACCTTAACTGACTTCTGTTATACTTCAACCTGATCCTCAGAGTCGCAATGGTAATATTCATTTTAATGTCCCAATAGACTCTTAGTATTCATCAAATATTTGATTTACATTTCTAATAAGGCTTATGGAATGCAGAGACATGAAACCCATACTCTGCCATGATTCTAACTACTGTCTCTTTCATTAACACTGAGAATTATTTCTCCAAAATAATTAAAATCTGTAATTGAATATACTAGAATAATTTTGGAAAATTAGTTTAATTATTCTAGTGCTTCTATTTGGAAAGATCACATAATTTATAATGAGAGAATAGGCAAATACGAATTTACTCTCACAGAGTCTCCTTTTGTTTATACTTACCTTTAAAGAAAACATATATACTTGAAATGCTTGCTAAGCAATTCAACGTAGATGCTTTGTAATCCAGAATTCTACTGGAAAAGAAATCAGTCTCAGAATTATTTCAACTTAATAGGCATGTTTTTCCCTTCAGGAATTTGGGCTTTTTTCTCTATGCATCCTGTAACATAAAAACTATTCATTACCTGGGCTGACTGTTGCATATAATACCAGCCTCCCAGTACCAGAAGGGAGCCTATGAGAAAGATGGAGAGCCTATTTGCAAGGGCAAGATGTGACAGGACAGAGGGGAATGGTTTTAAACTGAGAGTAGGTTTAGATTGGATATTAGTAAGAAATTATTTGCTGAGTGGGTGGGGAGGCACTGGCACAGGTTGTCCAGAGCTGTGGATGCCCTAGCCCTGGAAGCGTTCAAGGCCAGGCTGAGTGGGGCTCTGAGCAGCCTGGTCTAGGGAAAGGTGTCCCTGCCCGTGGCAGGGTTTGGAAAAAGATGATCTTTATGGTCCCTTCCAACCCAAATCACTTGGTGAATCTGTGTGTATTCAGTAAAACTGAATACAAAAATGAAGCATATATTCTAGATGAATAATTACTTATACACCAGAAACCACTACCTTACGTACACAAAAACCAGAGTGCAACTGCAGTAACTAGGGGATGAATTGGAAAGGTTAAAAATTCCTGGCATATCCACACTTAACCAATACACTGCTGTTGTATAGGCAACAGCAAACCCTTGTTAGGGTTCATCAGTGGCTGCTTGGGCAAGAAATTAAGGAAGTTTGTGGTTCATCAGAGGCATGACCACAAGCTCTGAAAACTGGCCATAAACATGTGGACAGTGCTTTCCAGCTGCTGCCACAACGTACTGAGCCGTGGGACTGAATGACGTTTTGACCATTATAAACATAAGGAAGAGAACAGAAAAAAAATGCTAAAAGAAGACCTGAACTAGAAAATTTGTAGGAAAGAGAACTGGATTGAAGGATTCCTGGTTGCTCAGATTTCCTACAGTCCCAGGAATCCCAGTAAGTTCTTTGCCAAGATGCCAGAAGTTTTGTGGCTAGGGACCTGATCCCAGCAATGGTTATATCTAAATTCTCTGAGTTATTGGACTGATGTGGTGTGGGTAAGCACAGGGCAGCCTCTCATCCATAACCAGCGGTGATTGCTGGGTTTTTTTCAGTATGGGTTATAGCAGTAGTTCGGACTTGCAAAGTTTTAAAAGTCTTGTGTGTGTTACTTTAGGGGCTGCTCTTGTTGTGTGATGGAATTTAGTTTGTAGCACTGCAAAGTTAGCACTGCTAAGTTAGCAGTGGTTAGCTCTTCAAGCAGGACAATACCACCATGTCAGCACACATGTGGAACCTGGACTAATTAGACTTGCTTGGAGAAATGGCTAATCAGTCGAGATTTAACACGAATCTCATCATGTTTCTGGAAGCTGAGCTGGTAATGCTGCATGATATATGTCAGCCTACTAATTCATTCAGAGGTCTCTGTGGGCTCTCTAAGCAGACTGAGTCATCAGCTACGCCCTCAGTTGGCTCTCTTTTTGGGAGACCTTATGGCACAGAAGCTCTTAGGCTTTCGCCAGCTTTAACCTCAAAGGACTGACAAAGGTCTCCAACACATTTTCCTTATTCTAATTTTTTTTTCCATACCCAGTCTGCCAAGTTTTCTGTTCTTTAGTTCATGTCAGAGGCTTGTTTGCTCATCCAGGCTCCTTAGTTTTTTGTTCTTCTCCATCTTACTGGCTCTGGCAGGTGGATCTTCAGTGTCAGAGTCCTCTTTCCGGTCCTGGCAGAGCCCCAGGCTCTGTGCAGGGTGCAGGGGACATTATTCATTACTGCTCCCACGTTTCACACTCTGGAGCAATGCTGAGGGCTGCTGAACCACTCAGCTGCTACGGGTGTCCTTTACAGCACCCTTTACCAACCATGCTTTGGCAAAAGTGGGAACAGATCTTTTTGTCTAAAGGAAATTATTTCCTGCAGCAGTGATACAAGAAGAAAGGGATAGAATCTGTTTGATTCCACCTAATTTCAGTCTGTTTCAAATCAACGGCTGGTATTTTGTCACCTAGCCGTGCTTAGTTTCATATTTGTCTCCTGCAAACTGCATGAAAATGTCGCAGAGTGCATCTCAGGAAGAACAAATAAAAGCCATGTGAGGGGAAGATGGAGTGCATGGCAGGGGAAGAATAGTAGACTATTTCCCTGTATTTGTCCCTCCAAGCAAACAATGTTAAGTGGTTGAATTGCTTAGTAAATGTTATTCTTTTCATCTGGTCTTAATCCATACATTTTACCAAAGTGAATAGTGACTATTAATAATAAGTGAGATTTTAATAGGTATTATAAAAATAATGTATCATGTAAAGATTGCTTTAATCCAAAAGAACTATTACAACAGCTGTGTATAATTACTTTTTTCTGAAATACTAGAGTTTGGACAGCTGGGGCTTCATGTGTACATGGGGGGCAGAAAATAGCTTTTATTGTTGTCCTATTATTTCAAAAAAGGAGATTATTGAGTAACCTGAGAACTCTTGGAGCTGCTTAGTGCTTTCCCTGTTCATGCCAGAGAGAATCACACATTTACTGCTAATGAGCAGAATGCAGCTTTATGACTTTGTCTGAATATTTTCCCTGAGATGACTTCCTTTACCACTAAAATCATTGGCAGGGCCCCTCCTGTTGGTTTTAATGAGGAAGAATTGGACCTTTAATAAGCATCATGGTCACGTAAGCTTGGGGTTTGTTTTTTTAGCATCGTGCTTTTTAAGTGTTTTTAGTTACTGCCTGCAGTGTATACAGCTGTGAACTTGGATAATAAATAAGGATTATTTCTATGAAGAAACCTTTGGCAGCAATTTTTGCTTTGCTGAGGTAAGCTGTTAGTCATCTGCCACCAAAGGGTAATCAGCTAGATTTTAAATATTGCTGTGTCTTTCTACTTTTACTGTATTTTTGATTAGTCAATAAGTACATGTTCAGTTTTTTTCCAAAGCCCAGCAATCAGTGTAGATGCAAGATGCATTGCCGAAAAGGAACAAACCAGCACCAGCTAATTGTAAAGCTTTTGCTTGTTCTAAGAGAAGGTCGAGCTCACTTGGAAATTAGTGGAAGGTGGTAAAGCTTCATTTTAAAAACATCACAGCCAAAAAGTGGTGTTGACAGGTGGTAAAGTGCATTCTCGAGACTGAATAAGCTTATTCACTGATGGTAAAAGTGAAGCCAGAGAAACTGCACTCCCTGATATGAAGGGTGAATTTGAGCTTGGGCACCCTGCAGGCAAATACATTTCAGATTCAAGAGCCTAAATTTAGGCTTTTAAACCCATGTTTTGGAACATGGCAGAGTTTTGAAAGAGCTTAGTATGGAGTCAAGGAGAATGTCTTGTATATTAAAATAAATATAGAGATAAGAGAGGAATCATAGTTTTCTATTTTTGTTTTTTGATGAAATAATTCAGATCTGAACGCCCTTGCCAGCCTAACTCTCCCTCCTGAATCCCCAAACAAAAAGTGCTGTAAAAATCTAAGAAGTTGTAACAAAATGTACTGTGTAATGGAACTTTTTGGCATATTGAGTAAATAAAAATGCCAATGGCCCGACATAGTTAGGAACCAATAGATATATCCCGGCTCCCAGGTAGAGGGTAAGGAAATTAGCTGTTTGGGTCCTTACTTACCCCACAAAAAAGAGAGTTATTAGTTGCATTACAGGCAAAATGGGTGTGAGCTGTATTCAGTCATTGGATATATTGCAACAATACACCAAATAAAAAGTTGTGATTCAGCCATATCTAAAGAAACTCTGCTGATAAATAAAGAACATGGTGTATCAGCAGGTGTTTTTCAGCATCTCTGCTATTTTTTGCCTCTGATATGGATGCAGAGAAGGATGTGTGCATTATGCATCTGCATAATGACTTCTGGTTCAAATTTGGTTTGAATAAACCCCTACTTGGTATTTTTGCTTGTAAAGCCTTTAGGTGATAGCAAAGGATTGGGTTGCATAAAATTTCTTCACCTCAATAAAGCAGTCCTTGCTCTAAAAGACTTCATTCCTTGGAGTAATCAAGATCTTGTTTGTTATCATGTAGCAAAGCCTTTCTCTTTTCCAGCCATCTCAGTAACAAGGAATTTTCAGTTAGAAGGTAAATAGATAACATAAAAACTGCTGTTACACAAAATAATCAGATTTGACTGTACATTTCTAAAAGATATGAAACTGTGAGCATTTTCAAGCCCATTGATAAAGCTGTCAAGAGAAACTGCTTGAATATTCCACTTCCCAGGTGTCATCCAGGTTTGTAATGTAGGAATGCCATGATTTTCCGCTGCTGTATCTTCAACGGTGCATTGGCATGTATGTCCTACAACATGCCAAAGGACAGAATTGAAGGTTTCAATCATCACAAGTTTTTCTTTATGCCTCATTTTGTGGTTTTTTTTTTTTTAGACTATGCCAGTTTTTAGGAGAAAGCTGTCCTTCAGCTTTTTTGGGCTATATTCAGTCACTGGCTATATTTCAACGATACAGCGAATGGATTGTGCAAACTGAGCACAGAAAACAAATTTATTAAGATTGTGCACTACATTGTTCATTCTGCATGTCCCCATTTGTTCCTTATCTTTGGGATATAGTAGTGCCTTAGAGAACTCTGCTGGTAAATGGTAGGTCAAACTGAATTTTAGAACTTTCACAAAAAAAAAGTGAAGTAAAATCCTAAAATTAAGAGGCATTGCAGAAAATCAAGCAACATGAGTAATTGTGACACATGGCAATAGTCTCAGGAAAACTGTAGCACCTACAAAGCTGGAAAATGTGTTGCAGCCAGCCAGTGCTGAGCTGCCATGGATGGCAGAAGAACACACAAGTGGATTAGTTTGCAGTCAGGTCTGGGAAGCAGGGCACAAAAACAGAACTGTGGAGCCTTGGGAATTATGCCCAGCTCTGCCACGGTCTTACTGGGCAACCTGAATAGTTGTTTCCTATTTTTCTTTCTTTCTAACACTCTGACTACTCCTGTCCTGATGTTATAACATGGATGTTGAGGGGAAATCAGGGTTTTGACTGTAAATCCCCCTGGGCAGAGCACCATCCTGTGTGCCTGTACAATGCCTGGCACAACAGAGCTAGTGTCTCTGGGGGGGGACTGAAGGCATTACTGTAATAAAAGTATCAATATTTTAATCATCTGCCTTATTCCATCCCTTATCTCATGGTTGTTTAGAGTAATTTGGACATTTGTTTCCTTTGCACATTTAAAGCGGTCCCAGGGAGACTTCAGTGGATTGAGGTTCAGGGATCGTGTGGACCTGATTATTCAAATTCCCTGCACCTGTGGGGGTTTCTTTTGATATTGCAAGTTTCAAACTGAATGCTTGCTAAATACAATGAATTTAAAATATGGAAAAATGAATTAAATGAAAACATTAGAACTGCATCTAAGTTTGTAATCAGCACTATGTGGGGGATGGAAATGAATGTGGAACCCAGCTGAACAGTGTGTTGGCATAAGAACTCTTGACTTACAGCTGTTCCTTTGTTCTTTTTTGTTGGTTTTACAGCATTTTTTTCCAGAAAACCTTACTTTGCATGAAAGACAAATTCATATGAGAAGATTGTTTAGCTTTGTGCATCATAATTTAAACAGAGTGAATTGAAATCTGTTAAAGTTGCACAGGATTCTGATGGAGTGGGCAGTTTAGGCTAATAGGTGATTTCTGTCCAAAATTAAAAACTAGTATTTTCTGAAATGTAAGAATCAGCTTAGACAGAAATATTCTCATTGTCTAGTAAGGCTAACAGGTCTTCAAAAACAGAATTACTGAGATAAAAGAATAAAATAAAAATCCATTACAAAATCTGTGCATGGACATTGCCTGTAAATAGCTTTTCTAGACATTGTGAAAGAACGAGACAGATGGGTGAGAGTGAAGGGCTCTGTCTGGTGAGCATTCCCACTCTGCTGCAGGTAATTCTGAGGTCCTCATTCAGGCTTGGTTTCAACTGTTAATTTTTCCACAGAGTAACTCATGAGGAAGACCACCAACCACTTCTCCCGTGAGAGCACTTTTCTTGTGAGAGAGAATAATTCTCTTGGTTGGAAGGAACCCCAGGATGTCTCTGGTTCCACCTCCTGCTGAATAAAGGCTGAACTGTGAGGTCACATCAGGTTGCTCTGCATTTAATTCAGTATGATCCTGAAAACCTGAAGGGATGGGAGATCCACAGCCTTCCTGGGCAGGTTCTTCCCCTCCTTGACTGCCTTCATGGACAAGTTTTCCTTTTGCAAAGTTAATATGTTTTGTTTGTGTTGTGTGGTTTTTTGTTTGTTTGTTTTCCTCTGTGTGTGTGTTTGTTGTTCTTTGGTTTTCATGTGTGTGTGTTTGTTGTTGTTTGTTTGTTTGGTTGATTGGTTGCTTTTTTGGATTTTTGAGTTTTTCTTTTGCCCGGAACATGGAATTGCAAGTAAGGGACGAGGAAGAAAAGGCATTTGTTTTCTGGTCCATACTGTAACCATTGTTATTATGCATTTCATGCTAAATAGTCACTGCATAAAGTACATGAACAGAAACACAACCCAGGATTCTTGCAACTCACATGAGCATCCTGTTTACTGCATTAAAAAGTCATATCATGGTGCTGGATTTTGGTTTTTTTCCACAGGTTCCTCTAATGAAACTTGAATACATTTTGCTGAGGTTGTCCAGCTTAAACAGGAAAGGTGTCATATCCTGTATAGCCAGGTGTTGAGAGATCTATTCAAACAGATGGACCTTGAGCCTCCTCCCTCGGAGGTGGTTTAACCAATGCTTTAGCATCAGTGCTTTGATCACTTTCATGTTCCAGAACAGTGAGCACTTTCACTAACCCCTCTCCTGGACACCAGTGAAAGTGCCCTGTTCGTAGATACTGTCAGCTCCCCACTCACTGAACAGCCACTGGCTGCATCACCACAAGGCAGCTTTATTCCCTGCATGGACTGTGATTGAGTTCAGCTATAAATACTTAAGTCAGCCTTCATTACTTTTAATGGAAATGGTGTTAGGTGAAAAGTAGAAGAGTTTTTCCCACTAACATCTGCCTCCAGGTTCTCCAATTCACAAGGAAATTAGAAAACATAATAACAAAAATTTATCTGATTTCTCAGGTTATCATTTTTCTTTTTTCCTTCCCACCCTTTTTGATTGCATCTCCTTTTGTTGCAGAGATTGTAGCATGCAAGAGGCAGAACTGTTCAGGCTGAGGGGTTATCTCATGGTTCAGGTGGCCAAATGCCACTGTGAGGGACTGAGCACCACTCCTGCCTTCACCACCATGTTCTTAACGAGATCATCTGCAGATTTCTTCAACCAGAGTTTTCACTAATTTTTTTACAGAAATTTCCTGTTTATGGACATGCTAAAAGCTCATGTGTAAAGTACAAGTGAATAGGGGCTGTATTTTAAATGTGTGCACTGCTGCATGAATTACAGCTTAGTTGTATCAAAGCAGGCACCCAAATTACTGAATATTTAGCAAAGAGGCCTTCATCTCTCTGTTCTTCAATTATATGATTTCTTAGAGGTGTTGGGAGGATAGATTAATTATAGTGAGAGCTGAGAGCACCACAAAAAAAAAAAAAGCTGAGAAAACCACAAAAAAGCCTATGGAGAAATTGGTAATTTTGTATTCCGTGCAGGGTTTTGATGATGTGTGCTAAATAAGGTCTGGAATCAAACATAGAATGATGAAGATAAAAAGAAAAACTGAATAGCTCCCCATTCAGTTAGTGTCCATTTTATGCACTGAATCTTGTAAGGGGGGGGAAAAATGCAACATTCATTCTCATATTTTATAACTTTTGAGTTCTTGAATCTGCAAATTTAATATTTGAGTAGCATGAGATTAAAGAAAATGCACACCAGAAAAGGCACAAAAGAGTGCTCTTCCATGAGGACATCTCCCAGGTTTCATTTAAGCTAGATATAAGAGTTTGTGCAAATTTTTATGTACAAAGAGCTTTGGTTATTGTTGTTACTGCCGGAAATGAAGCTGCTTGTTATCAGTAAACTTCCCAGCAGCTCCTAGCCAAGAGGCTCCCACGTTTCCTTGTCCAGCAACACGGTGCCGTGCACAGCAAGTACGCCTGGGGGTAGCAAATGAACTTGGAGGAGATCTCATGCTCCTGAGATGACATGATGGCGCTGCCTTTGTGTGAAATGGAATTGAAGGGTGGGATTCAGATACATGGGAGCTTAATTTTCAAGCTTTGTGATTAGAGGTGGAGTCTTTACTGCCCTCACCTGTACTCCTAACTATTTAAGTCTCCTCTGTGAATCTCAGTCCTCTCTGGAATCAGAAGGTAAAGGAAGCCTCAGTTTTTAATTTCTGCCTGTCAGTCACTCGAGCAGAATTGATGACCCATCGCAGGGATTACTAAAGCTACACAGGCAGGAACCCATTTGACAGGTAAAGGATAACTCCCTTTTTCTTGGGTACCTTCGTGGCTGTAATTAACATTTCTGTTTTGTTCTAATTATAGTTTTTGTATCTTAGCCATTATGCAAATGGTGTTGTTCAGTAGTATGTGAGATTGCATTCATTATCACTGGTGAATTAAACCTTTATTAAAGAAAAATTCCCCCAGGCCTCATTCTGAAGTTAAGTAATTATTCATTTGGTTTTATCCTGGCAATTAGCTTATATACTGTAGCACTCATGACTGGGTTTCTATACCTCCCCAGATGAGATTAACCCGCCATAGTAAATAAATGCATAACAGTGCCCAACACGTTGTTTCAAGTGCACTGTTATAG
This sequence comes from Corvus cornix cornix, assembly GCF_000738735.6. Taxonomy (NCBI): domain Eukaryota; kingdom Metazoa; phylum Chordata; class Aves; order Passeriformes; family Corvidae; genus Corvus; species Corvus cornix. The sequence goes on from NC_046334.1 coordinate 13,576,615, forward strand.
AGGAAAAAAAAAAAACCCCAAAACCTCAAAAAAGCCCAACTCAAAAAAGATTCATTGTTCAGTAGAAGAACTCTTGAGCTCCCAGCAGACTGTGCAGGCAGAAAGAGATTGTGCTGGACAGTCGGGGCTCTGTGGAGCAACAGTAATAACAAACGAGTTTATGAAGCCCTCCAACAGAGCAGTTAATTCTTTCTTCAATTGCAATGACTTCCTCGGTCAATATGCTTCATATCTGAGATATGCACAGTGCTCAGCCACACTCACAGAGTAAATCAAGCCTTCGGAGAGCCTCCAGACATAAATTTCCTGGGTGATGTAGTCTAGCTCTCAGTCATGAGCGGGGAAAAAATGTCAAGGAAAACCTTATTTGCCCTCCCCTACATACTCGTAGTTTGTGAATGCCTCACAAACACTGTTGGACTCAGCAATACTTCCTTGAGGAAAGATGAGGTTTTATGCCTATTTTTCTACTGGAACATGGAGGCATGGGAAAATTAGAGATTTACCTTGCCACACAAGAAATTGTCAATAGAAACAGATTCTGACTGCGGTTTCCTCGTGGCCTAATCAGATGTTTAACAGTGTTAACAGGTTTTTTCTCTCATATCTCTTTTAGCACATATTCAGTTTACAAATCTCTCACAAAATGCGACAAACGCATTTGAAGTCTCTTTTCACCGATGCAATTCATCTTCTACTTCTCTATGGAGAGGGGAACCATTGTCCTACCTTTAATTACAGCTACAGTTTTCGGAAGTATTTTTAAATGGAAACAACTTAAAGGCATTAAAAGAATCAATCAAGCATCCTTGATTCCATACAAGACTTCACTGACACCTCATATATAATCATTGCAGAAGGTGAAACCTAACGTGCTACCACAGCCAAAACATTAATCAACTACCTGAGAGTTTTGCCTCAAGAAGTAATTTAGGATTTGACCTTGAATTTGGGTAGCTAGTATATATGAAATGCAGGCATTACCTCCACTGTGTTGTGAACCCAGGAAATTTGCAAAGATAGGAAAAAATTAGTATACATTGATTTTTGATAAGCATCATTTAATCTCTTGTATATTCTGGCAATATCTACCATATACCCACAGGATCTAGGAACAACCTTAAACATCTCCACTTTCAATTCCAAATGCAAGCTGCGTGTCATTAACCTTGCCTCAATATCAAACATGTGAAGCACAGCAGAAATAAAATAAATAAATGAAAAATAATTTTGAAAGCTGCCACATAATTTTCCCATTGGGAAAAAGTACTGAGAGAAAGAAAAGGGGAAACAAAATGCTTGTCCTGTCCTCTAATGCATGTCATGGAAGTATTTGACTTCAGATTCTCAGAGGTTATCTGCCTCACCTGCACTGCTATCAATGGAAGTTGCATACCTAAATATATTTGAGTTTCTGGGCTTCAGTTCCATGCAGCTGAAGGTAGAATGAAAGTCTGAATAGAATTCAAGGTCATTAGTAAATCTTAATAAATCATGTACTATATGTGGACTTACAGATCACATAACCCAACACAATACTGCCAGCAGTGGGTGTTATCCCACCTCACAGGATAATAAAGAGGTTGCTTGATTAACATTCATAACGTGTTTTAAAACAATAAAGTGATCTATAAGTGACAAATATTATTGCACTGTACTGTATCTCATCACTCCAGTCAGTCTGAGCTGTGTCCCGCAAGCCTCCCACACGGAAGTCCTTCTCCTTGGAATGTGCTTTTCAGCCTCTGCATCCATTGAGGGCTCGGTGGCAGCATGGTACAATGATCAGGGACGTTCCAATTCCAGACTTTGCTCCTAAGCACTCTGTGGAGTAGCAATTACATCACTATGGAGAGAAAGCTCTCATCAATAAAAAGAAAATTGCAGATGTGACCTGTTGTTCAGTGCGATAGTGTTAACTGCTGTTCAGGAGCAAAGGGAGGAGTAAATGGGTTTCAGCTGAAAAATCATCCTGTCACATTGCATTAGGAAGGTTTCCACGTTTAATCATGTGTCAGGTATTTTGCAGCAAAGCTTTGCTGCTTACCAGAAAATCTATTTTTATTTCCCCAACAGCAAAGGAAGTCAGGCTTGGGCTTTATCCATCCTGCATTATTAGAAATCAGGCTCGCAAGGTAATGAAAATCATGAGGAACAAATTCTTTTTTCATTGATATCTATTCAGGTGAAAAGCTGCTGTTGGGGTGCCAATAGATAATGCATGTCCATCAGGACATCCACAGCAGTTGTGCAAGAAAGAACATGGTATCCTCCATATCTAAATTAGCCACAATATGACAGACCTTGCAAACATGGCCACTCAGAGAAAGTGGAAAACAAAAGACAGGAAGAGAACTAAACCTCCAGAATTTTCCGCTACTCTGACTCTTTTCTGTTGACTCTTAAAGTCCCTTGAATGAGGGACCTAAACCTGCTTTCTTGATTGAAGAGAAGAATTAGGAAGAAAAGTGTCACATGTGACATTCACCTACCCTTCGATGGGGCATCAGACCAGCTGAGGAAGGCACTGCACTGTTAGGTAGAACTTCCCAATATACCGATTCTGTTTCCAGACACTTTTGCCTTCATTAGCTACTGTACATGCTTCTACTATATAGATTTAGTTTTACAATCTTACTTAGTTAGAAAGGCTGATTATTTTTCTCTTTTGCATGGGGAAAAAAGCACTCCTGTTTATTCTTTTGAAAGTCACTTTCTTATTGAAATGCTGAATTTCTGTTATCATAACTGTACTCAGTGTAAACAGGAAACATTTGCACATTAAATCAGGCTATCATATAAAAGCAGAAGGTATTTCAGTGGGAGAATTTTGGAGATAGTACTAGGAAATTGTGATAGGAATGAGGGGGCTTTGGTTTGAGAAGTTTATTGCTTCTGGTAGACACCCCAACAGTGAAGCCTGCGCAAAATACTTGAAATCATTATTATAAGGGAAGAACTGCAAAAACTATATCCAGCTGGAGAGAAAAGAAGTTCTAAAGATGTTCAAAAGTTGCTGATTTCATTTATTGGTGAGCAGCATATTTCTCTTAGAGGGCTTTGTGTGTTTAAGTGTTCAAATAGATCAGCCTTGCATTAAAGCGATGTCTAATGAAGTTGGAAAATGGTGCAGCTCCAGACTGTTCTCTGCTCTGCATCACTGTCTTCCCTGGTGATCGTAACAACATATACAATAATAGCAACAGTCTTTAATTTTAAATTAGCAGAAAAAAATTCTTGCCAAAAGGAGATAATGTTGATTTTCTGTTGGGCTTCAAGTCCTTGAAGTGGCAAAATGTGAAATGGTTATTACAGAGGTTGATTAAGAAAACAGGTCTTGCTTTACAGGGACAGGTCCCCAGTGCTGTTGCATTAATGAAATCTGATCATCTTGAGGAAAACTCCCAGATTTTCCAGCAAGAAGGTGCTAAAAATATATTTATTAATGGTCTTTAGAAATTGTTAACTTCACATTTTATATGCCATTACCTCATTCACATCTCAGTCACACCAACTCTCTGAACTGTTAAGAAAATAAATGTTAGCCCATTAGTTATTTTCACAATTCTCTGTACTTCTAGCTAAGGATTTCCTAAAATTTCAAATTCAGGAGTCTTTTCATCTGCAATATATAGCAGTTTTTAAAAGAAAAATTAGTAAAACTAACAATTTCAAGAGTATTCCAGAGTTTACCTAGATAGAAAATTTCAGGACTCCAAGTTCATTTGGGTTTTAGAACCCTTTCAGGAAGATGGTCCTTATCCGTAGTAATCTTGAAATGTTTTGTTGGCCACTATAAGTCAGGGTTCTTTATTCTGCAGGATAGAAATCTGCTATGAACATTTAAGGCCTAATTGATAACAGTCAAATATTCCTTTGAAATTTCCTTTGCAAATAGAGTAAAAGTCAGGATACACTCAGATTCTGCTGTTATAACTCTAGAGAGGTGTTGGCTTCTCTGGGCACCATTATAATATGCTTTAGAAAACCTGCAAGTTTGTTTCACCTCCATTTTGGCTCTGTCTCTTATGTTTCTGGGTGAACATCCATGCCTTTACTCCCACTGCAAATGTGAAGAGAGTAAAGTTTTAGTAAATTATCAAGAGTAATTTTTATAAAATTTGAAAGGTGCTTCAGATTTCTGCTGACATCTGAGAGCTAATCTGGCAGTAGAGATCTCAACATGCTGTGCATATGAGCAGAAGGGCCTGTTTGTACTCCTGCCTGGTACCTGTTCTTTTCCAGATTTCCTTAAAAGGAACTGGGCAGAAACGTTCCCATTCTTATATCTTACTGAAGCACATTTGAATTCCATTGTAGTAATGACCAAATTAAACTTTTCCATATTGACACTGGGAATGGATTTCCTGAAGAAACAGAGATAAAAATAGTTTCAAATCTGCACAAGCTTTTCCCTACCCTAAGAACAGTCAGGTGAAATAAGACCTCAGAAAGTTCAGAACCAGGAACACAAAACCAGCAAATTACTTTTCTACAGTGCCAGTGTATAGCAATGTTAAAATATTTTTTAGAAGATTTTTGTTACATTATTTCAGGAGGTTGCAGGGTCAAAAATAGAATTTTCAGCAGGTTGGAATATCAAGGAGTATTTTAAAAATCCCTTTGACATATTAGTGTTTTTATTGCACACAGCACGATAATGGCTTGCTGCCAGTCAGACACATTCTGCTTGCTTTATTTACACATTGAGGTCAATGAAATTCTGAAGTAGGATTACTCATTTGTGCCTAACAAATTTAGATTTGCCGGTGAAATGACCTCTGGTTGTCAGCAGGATTTTCTTAAACCAAAGATCCTGAGTCTGTGCTACCCGAGTTACAGGGGTTATGAGTACAATGGTGATGAAAACATCTTTGGTAGATCTTCAAACACTTCCATTCGTTTAAAGAGTATGGGTTACTATGAAAAAATGATATTGTAACACTGGTACTGCCTACAGCATGTAAGGTTGTTGATGAGATTTTAGTGTTCTTCTATCCATTTCTTGAACCCTAGCTTGTGGTTATGAGTGGTCAAGCATCTTGCATTGCCTGACTGTGGCTCCAAGCTCCAAGCTCTGAGTGACTTCAGATCCTTTCATGATTCTTGTCTGCTTGTCTTTTCAACCTGTGTTCCAAGATTAGTCAACATACAGTAGGAAACACGAATTTTAGATCACTTTGGTAGTTCCCAGTCTTGGGTTTGGTAGTTCCCTAACATGTGGGTTAGATGTTAGAAACCCAAGAGAACCCAGTGTATTTTTTTTCTGCATACCATAAAGGTTTTCTTTTCACTGTTTACCCATGCAAGGTAAATTGCTTCCCTTTCAGAGCTGGGTTAAAATAAAATGTATATTATCATGAAAGAGAGAAATTACTCAATGTAATTCTATAGCTACAGTCTTTGTCATACTCAGAGGCTTGCTATTTACCCATCCAATTGTATAACCAATTGTTCCCATGATCCTCGGCGTTTAAGAATAATGTTTCCATGGTAATCTTAGATTCTGTAAGTGCTTATCATTCTCTAAATGGGTGGCTTTAAATAAATAAGTCATCAGTTATCTAGTAGCCAGAATACTCTTTATTGGCTTAAAAACCTGAAATATACCTCTGTTGTAAAAAGAGACCAGTTTGTTCAGCCGTAATAAGTTCACAATCTGCAGAATCATGACCCTACTGATAGTGTTAACAAAAGCTTGCTCCTTAATTATCTGCCTTGCATTCAGCTGCTGTTTCCCTCCTAAACTCAATTATAATTCTAATAGCAGCTGTGCTGCCATTGTTTGTTGCAATTCATTTTAAGGGACTTTGATTGGATGTCATTGGTCTTTTTGACTAAATGTGCAAGGTTCAAAGTATCCACTGCCACTAATAGCCCTCATCTCATCTCAAGATTATACTAATTATTTACATAATTATATATTATACATTATAGAGCTATTATGTATTATTTCTAAATAATAGTTCTCCATCAAAGATGTTGAACAAAAGAATATATATATAGTTTTATTGTCCTTACACATATTTCAGTGTTGATGGAGATATGCTTATGATTACTATCTGTTTCTGTGTTAGCCAACAGTTGAAGTACCCTTCCAGTGCACTGCAAATTTATTAGAGCATTCAGGAGTCTCTACAGCTTTCAATTTTGACTCCTCATTTATTATTTCTTCTGTACATCTATGTCAATGCAGTTGATGTGATAAGCAATTACTTTTACAGGAACAAAAATGTCCTCATATGTCCTTCAAGTTTTGAGGTCTTATTATATGATAAATCTGAGTTTGATGCAGTAATTGCAACAGCTAGTAGAACTACACTTCATAATTGCCACTTACATAATTGTAAAAAGCCAACACATGTCTAGTGTAATATAAGAGTTTATATGATGGAATATTTTAGCTCATTTATACAAAACGAGACAAAAATAAATTAAGAAATTGCTGCAGGTCTTGGATTTTGGATTGGATTCCATGTGTAGAGCTAGATCTATTAACTTGATATCACTACTACAAATACAACTTTATTTCAGGATAACTCATATATGTCAAGGAAAATAAAGTAGTAAAAAAATGAAAAGTTGGTTATCTTAAGAACAGCCTGTTTAAATACAGAACAGAATTCACTTGGTGTTTATAGATGAAATGAAGTGACTTGAAGTGACAGTTTTCTTCTGATGACTCTGGAATCCTGAAGCTGGGTTTGAGCACATCTACCAGAAAGTCAAGACCATGAATTCTGCCTTCTTATCACGGAATATGATCAAGGTCACCTACATTTATGTGGGGCAGCAAATGGCTCGTTGCCTGCTAAAAACTCCAGTCTGTCAGTGCATTAAATCATGAGGGCACTTTTGTTTGTATGTTCTTTGATATCTAATATTTGAAATGCCACCAAAAAAACCCCACCAACAAGTCTGCAAAGCATTAAAAGAACCCTGTTGCAGTTTGAAGGGCAAGTGATTGGCAGTTTGCACATCAGCTGCACTACATATGCAAATTGGCCTCTACGTATATACACAGAGTAATGGTCTTCAGTTGCACAATCATGTATATCTTTGTGACAAATTGCTGCCCCATCCAGTATAAGAGGTTCATAGTTTGCAGTGAAAGAGATTGCAGCCAGGACTCCTTCATTTTGCTGCAGAAGCTGGAAGGTATGCAGCAAATGATGATGAGAGTTGCTGGGAGAGAATGGTTACTCAGTTAGAGTACTAAAAAATTGCCCACAGCAGCTCCACAGAGTTTCTTTTTGCTGATAGTTCATTTATGTAAAAGTGTTTGCAGAGGTATTCAGTATTTTTGGATGCCTGACTTGGGATCATGATGACTGATATACAGAAATGCTGAGGATTCAGAGCTACAACTGATATTTAGATTTCTGCTGCATCTTGAAACTTGTGTTTCAGGCATACAAAATATTAGTAGAATTCCAAACACACTGAAGATGAGATCCAAGATGTCAGAGAGCTGGAACCCACAATTCATTGATGCCCTCATCCTTAATCTTTTTTGGTCAGATTTTAAAATGTACTTATTTGCATGGCTAGTGATGGGCATAGTGTCATGGAAGAAACTACAAAAGCACCCCTGTGCAATAAATGAAGTGTTTTAGCACTTTTGGGAAAACTATCAGGCTCCTTCATGCATTTTTTGGTACTTATTTAACTGTGAAAAATCTGATCCTCAGTGCCTTAGCTCCCAAGCAGTAAAATGGTAGTAATAAAACCTATTCCTCCCAGAGGCTTTCACAAAGGTAAATTTTTTAATGTTTCTGAACATCTGATATTTTTGTGATGAGTCCTGTAAAGAAGGAGGAAATTGCTAATTCTGTCTTCAGCTCAGAGCATGAGTACTGTATGGTAATCAACCCTAGGAAAACACTGATAAAAGAGAAAAAAATCCTGAATAACTGCTCATGAGGTGAATACCATCAGTTTGGTGCAGTGAAGGAGACAGGACTGTGAAATTAAGGACTGTCTCATAATGCACATGCAAAAGGAGTCCTAATGCTTGAGCAGTACTTGACTTGGAACCTAAGTATCAACATGAGAACACAGTTCTACGTGTAGTATTCTACAAAGTTTTGGTTGACAGTTGTTTGGGAAAATACATATATCTAACTTACAGCTCTGCCACCTGTTATTAATAGTTTTCCTAAACCAGAGGGAATACAAGCTTTATTGAACCCCAGGCTCTCATATGTCTATATTAGGGGAGTGATTAATACACTCTTTCTTTTTTCAGAGTTGGCTACCAAATACTTACAATTGAAATCTTCTGGAAAACAAATATGAATCTCGTTAATGAGACAAGGCTGCCATGTTGATGAAAATAAATGTAAAGTTTATTCTACCAGAGTTTCAGAAGCAGAATCCATTTAGAGGAGTATGGTATATCTGTTCCTACTATCTCATTGTATGAAATATGAAAATGTATTTTAGTTGCACATTGCATTTCGCACGCAATGCAAACTTTAATCATGGTTTAAGATTTAAAGAGTAATTTTCATAAGAAAAAAAATCCACCTTTTCAGTGTGAAATCTGTGTTCCCTACCTTTTCTTTTTAAACTATGTTCTTGGTAACTCTTCGTATCTGGAGTTCTGGTCTGAAGTTGTAAAATTCTGTGGATTTCCTTAGATTTCTGTTCCAATGCTGTCAGGAATTTATTTTCTTTTTGCGGAGTCCTTCATCCTATGAATGTATTTCTAAATACCTACAGAGGGCATCAGTATGTGGGATTCAGGGTCATTTTAGTGTTATTTCTCCTGCTTCATTGCCCAGTGGACGAGGAAGGGCTAGCAGTTGTACTGTGCTGCCCCATTTTGAAGCAAAAGCTCTGAAAGGTCCTAGTTTTGCCCCACAAATGAACATTTAAAAGTAATTTAAACTTAGATGAAGAATCGGTTTGATTCCACATATTGTTTACATTTTTACTTGAAAAACTGAAGGAAAAGAAACAGAGGGGAGCAAAATAAAACCCCAGGGAACACCTTTAATGTCACTTTTGCGATTTCAGCCTGACCTGCATCTGTTTTTCTTGCAAGTTTTTCAAATTAGTTTGGATCCCTCTTACATTCCTGTTTACATTTCTTTTTAATATATCTTTCTGACTCAATATTTTTTCCTCCTATTTACAAATTAAATGCAAAATGGCATGTGGTGTGAGGTGCCAGATGTGGGTTGCTTTCCTGCCTCTGAAGAAAATAGCACAGAATAAGTGCAAGCACTGGGGAAAAAGGGCAACACCTTGTATGTGATTGGAATCAGAGTTCAGTTCCTAACAGCAAGGGCATAATATTTTAAGAAAAAATAAAATCTGGGATGAGAATGATTATAAAATTTTAAAAAGTGAGCAACAGTGGATTATTTTTTTTTCTAATACAAGACTGTAGAGTTTTCAAAACAGATGCAGCACTAATGGTAAGAAAATCAATCATGCATTCCTGTGGTTTTTATATTATTGGTCTTTCTAATCAGCTCTAACCATTCTAATTGACTATTTTATATGATATTAAAAATATTATTTATTATTATTATTATTGTTATTAAGCATATATATCTCTGCAGTTCTTTAGGTATTCTCATTGAATGCAGGATGGCTAACAGAAGTGAAGTCTTCAAAAACAGTTATGGCAACTAAAAGGTTTCTGAATAACAGTAAGAAGTAATGTGAGTAAAACATGCTGCTGTGACTTTTATAGTCAGGCGATATAGACCTGGTTCCAGGAGTACAAAACATTTATATTTTATAGAATTACAGAGGAAATGCTCCAGTTCTTGCAAAGAGAACACTCACTGCTTATGGAATGGGGTGAAAGATGTTGAGTTAGCAGCAGCATGATTCTCCCTGGTTAAATTTGTACTTTTTAATGGCTTTAATAGGTTTCTGTGTCCTTTCTGGTTTGTGATATTGCTTATGCCTGGAATTATCTGCCTCACTTGCTCTGAAGAAGAAGGAATTTTTTTTCCTTCCATCAGTCTGTAAAAGGCAGTCCCCATACGAGCTTTTCCACCATATATATATCATCCTGACAAGATTTAGGATCTCAGTCCCCAGTCCAGGCTGAGTACTTACATACAGAACTTAAACGTGGCAAATACAGGAATATAATTGATGCCAGACCTTGGGTAATCAGTACTGAAGAAGCAAAACTAAAATAGTTTGTCTGACTGCTGATAAAATGCCATGTGTGTTCATGTAAAGAAGGGGATTTAAAAATTAAGAGATTTTAACTTTTGGCTTTTTATATATATATCTATCTATGTTTGCTAAAATGGATAAAATTCTTTATTTTCTGAAACTTTGTGATATAATCTGGGAAGATGAACTCATTATTAATCCAAGTACTTTAGGACTAAATTGAACAGGGAATGATTTTTGTGTGTGTTTCCTGATAAATCTCTCTGTTCTAAGTATTTCTGTGTTTTTTGGTTTCTAGTTCCCATGTCCTGTGGGATGAAAGAGGAATCTATTTTTATTGTTGGATTTTCAACGTGAGGAACTCCTTGCAACTGTTAGAGACATGACCTTCCTAAAACACAACAAATCAAAACCTCCCAATGGGTTCTTAAAACTGTTTTTTGTTACTGTTGAAAACCTAATCCCTATATGGGAATATTCTATATTCCATATTCCATATCTGAGTGTGATGGATTTACGATCCATCTTCTATTATATGTTGTGAGTCTTTTTGTGTACTCAGCATGCAATTTGACCTGGACAAAAGCAGGGAGGTTACATGAAAAATATTTGAATGGTATAAAGGGACACTGACAAAAGATAGGTTTCCTGTGCAAGTGGTGGGGAGAAATGAGGAATGAGAACGGTAGATTGCTGCTCCTGAAATCCGGTTAAAGTGATTATTGTACTTGCTGTACATGTGAAAGTATCTTAAAGTGCTGAGTGATAACAATAGCACAGAACAGGAGACCCATGTTCAATACTATTTATATCACAGACATGTTTTGTCTTTGCCAATTCTTATTTCTGTTGTTTATCCCCATGTTTCAACATGCCTTTGTAGCAGGTTGCGAATGGACTGCTTTGCTAGCTAACTTGGCGATTCAAATTTGATGTCTCTTTTCTGTAATTCCTCTAGCAGGTTGCCCAGCTTTTATGTTTTTCTCTTCAGAATAGGTAATATGGTTTGTAGATTTCCAGCTCTGGGACCTTGGCTTTTTTCCATTGGTTCTGAAGAATAATAGCCAGTGACTCCAGTACTATCTCTGCAAGTTCCATTAGCACTCTGGGATGTATTCCATCTGATCTCTGTGAATTTTCTTTTGTTGCAATAAACATATTGTACGTTAAAAAATCAGTTATTGAATTACTTAAGAAAGCCTGGGTAAATCTCTTCAGATGGATAATTAGGAAGAAAGCTACTAGGATTACTTAGGAAGAAAGAATGTGTGTATTAGTGTCTAGATGGCAAAGAGGGAGCTGAATTTACAAAGGACAATTGAAATGCAGGGACAGAAATAAAAAATATCTCAACACCAGATCAGCAGAACCAGAACCACCTTCACCAGTTCACCAGAACTCATGAAGGGTACCTTTGGGATGTTGCACACATATGAATTGTCTTTATTATTAATAACTACTAACCATTACTCTTAGTTAAAATTGTAGTAGTGACAAAAAAAAAGATTTTAAAAATACTTTATGTCAAAATGAAAGTGCTTATTGTTTATAAACCTGACCCTCCCCTAGTACATCTGTTTGTTTAGTTCTGCATCTTTATCTTGAAGTCAAGTTTCAATGAACTTTGTTGTCCTTTCTCCTTGTCATATATTATGTACATTTAATTATGATATCGGAGATCAATGATCCTTACATTTATTTGCCTAGACTATATCACTCGATGACAAGGTTTTGAAATGCCTTTTTAGCAGTTTTGCCCTTCAGCTGTAAATTGTGATTCTGTATTTCTTCATTAATGATCTTGGAGTGCTTACATAACTACTTAAGAGAAAATATTAAATGTAAGATGGTTCCATTAATTTAAGAGCAGGGACATTCTATTTAGACTCCCTTTCCTTGCTCAAGGAGTAAAGCATTTTTCATTTTGATAAATGATTTGCCTTGTTATAACTTTTTTAACTAATGGATAGAGAAAAAAAACCCTGTTAAATAAAAATGATATGACAAAAAAGTGTGACATTCACTTTATTTTATATAGAAATGAGTGTAACGCAAAGTGGTTTTATTGAACTGTAACAACAAAATACTGGAAGTTCAGCACTGAATTGGCCTTGAAATTTATTTTTTAGTAATAAAGATCCTTTTTCCTCCAGATGTAGGTTCAGATATAGCCAAGTTAAAGACCTATACCACCAGGAGTGCAGTGCTATAAGGAACTGGGTTCACTCTTCTTTTCTAGAGGGTGCTTCAGGGGTTTGAGCATCAGTATCCCTGTCTTGGCTGTGTATTGCAGTTGGATGTTAGACAGAAAAACGGCCTCCCCTCTCACCTCTGACATGCTTCCAGAGAGGTTTTTCTAGGTGTTGCTACAAAAAGGTCATATCCAGAAATTTGCATTGCTTTAACTGTTCCTGTGGTCAGGTGCAGGGCTATTGCTTCCAAGGAAGTGAGCCCTCCGTATGTGAGAGCCAAAGCTCCTTGGTCTCATGAGGTCTTGAGCATCCTGAGTGTAGAAGCACACATGTGAGGTACACTTGCAGGGTCAGACTCCTTTAGGAACTCCTTTATTTTGTCCTGTTTTTATAAATAAGTTGTGATCAGCAACCATCGAAGATCAGTGTATAAAGTGTGGCGATAAGAGTTTCTCACTAGAAATTTTATTTATTTCTGATTTTTTTTTTTTGGTCTTTTTTTGTGCTTTTTTTCATAAGATTCTGTTAACAAATATTTCATTTAACCAAATAATTTAATGGTCTGACTTCAGATGTGTTACAGTTCGTTATCAATAAACAGTAACTATCAAGACTGAGATTTTCAAAGGGTCTGAAGAATAATTACACATTCATCTCCCATTAAGTTTTGAATGCCTTTGAAAATTTTAGTCATGCTTATCACTGGACTCTACTCAGAAAAGATTGAATCATATTATTTATTGAGTGTCATCTGCATATTGAACTAGCTGAAGCATTAGAACAGTAATCAATTAAAACTCTCCATTCTGGACACCTACGTACTGTTTTTAATCACATCCAGCAGCTCCACAACTTATAACCCTACATACATCTCAACCTTTTAACTTACTGAAGATCCCAGTCCTACCTAATGTGTTTCACTTACGTAATAAAAGTAAATCTATCTGTACAGGTTATTACTGTGAATGTCAATTGCATTTATATGTATATCAGAGGAAAGATGTTGGTCATTATACATTTTTTTCCTATTTTTCAGCTTCAGCTGCTGCTATAAGAAGCATCAAAAAGCATCAAGCATTTGAAATGGCTTTCACATTATTTCCTTTTCTTGCTGCAAAACTGAGGAACCTGCTCAAAGTGCTGCTACTGTGGGTGCACCCTCTCATGGATGGAAAAAGATGGATGCAAGATATTAGGTAAAATTTTCAACCCCTCAGAAGGATATTCATGCAATGAAGGGCATGAAGTTGTTTTCACATCATCTCCTGGTAGAGGAGAGATGGATGCCCCTCCAGACTGAGCTACTGCAAAGTCAAAGCTGATACACTTACCCTGTCTCAGGCCATGATTCCACTGAGAAATGGATGGTGAATGCAGTCAGGGATTGTGTGAGCAGGAGGGAGCTGAAAATAAAAGGACAAAAATAAATTAAAAGCCTCCACAAAACTATGAATTGTGTAGCAGGCTTTAGTCCTTAGTGTCAGAATAAGAGTATTTTTCCTTACAAGAAGCTAGGGGTCAGATAAAACATCAGATTCAATCTATATGGGAAATGGTCTGTAATTTACTCTCCTTAGACCCTTTCCCCTTACGTTGCCAGTTAATAGCAGCCAAGCTCTACGTTAGAAATTCAAGATGAAAATCTTTGTTGGTTACTCCCACATCTTCTGTGGAGTTTTCCTGCCGTTCATTTATGCTGTAAACTTATTTCTAGGATACTGGCCCAAAACCAGCACTCTCTGTAGGTTGCTCAAAAATGTGGAATTTTAGGACACTGAAACACAAACACCTATCTCTACAAGCATGGATTTTTTTTTGCTAAACATGTATAGAAGTCAGAAGATTGACAGAAAGAAGTAATAAATGGCAGGGAGAATGGGAGTCATCCCTTTTCCAGACATTTAGTGTTCTTGTGCTACATTCAGATGAAAAGAGACATGGATTAAAATTAAGACAGTTATGCTCATCTTTGATATGTTAACAAGATAGACTCCTTCTCCCATCACTTTTTACAAGTGTCCTCATGACAGCTGCTGTGCTGAAGAAATTATTATTCAAAAATAATTTTCTATCTCACTTGAAATTTAAGTTGTCAGATATGTTTTAAACATATTTAAAAATAAGTTTAAGAATTTGAGCTAATTTTTATGACTATTTTTACATAGGTGATAATTCATGATTCTAACAACTGTAAACCTCTGATTGGAAGTGAAATGTCAAAGGATTTTTTTTACCTGCAAACGTAAAAGGTACTTCTAAGGCAAACATGCAAAAGCTTTTCCCTGTTTTTGATGTACCATTAGGACTGTCTTTAACTATGCTTGAGCTGGCGCTATGATATGTTGAATTACACTTTCTTTTGGGCAGATCCCTGTCTGCTGGAAGTACTCATAAATTCATTGATTTTAATGAAGCAAGGCTGGTATATAACACTCATAGACAAGTGCCATTTGAGTGAGATTATTGGAGTCTGCCAAGACTTCAAGCCTTTAACTGCTCACCTCATGCTGGTCAATATTCTAGGTACTGACTTTTCATTTAAAATGCTTATTTGGATCTTTGATAGCATATTGGTCTGTCACATTTTGATTGTAACACTGACAAAATAGTGGAGGAGACAAGAGCAGATCTCCAAGTGGGATTGTGATGCGTATGCTAAGATCTGCCTCTGGAGGCTGTCGAGCTTTTTTGCTGTGACCAGACTCTTCCATCTTCTTGAGTTACAGCAGATATTAAGCTGGTTGACAAGAGAGGTGCAGTAGCTGCCTTGAAAGAAGATCAGTCTATTGAAGGAGAACTTTCTGTAGCTTAGTCTCCTCTTCCAATAAGCATTTTTGCTGTGGATAGGTCTGGAAATTGATTGTGTGTTCCACCACTAATGCTCATAAGCACCATGAGATTCATACATCCCTTTTTTGCTTTCTGTGCCTGTTTCTGCGGCTTCTGAGATGCTTTGAGCTTTCAGTGGGTAACTCTGAAACAGTGAACACCCCCTTACCAACCCACCTGTAGGCAGGGTTTTTATTTGGTAAAGTTCTAAACCAAGGTGAATAATCCTTCAGCTGTGATTGTATTTCATTCACAAGTGGAAGTTCCCACAGACACATATTTACACCGCATATGCAAATTAAAGATTTTTTCTAATCAAATAATTTTACATGTGCTTAAATGTACTGGAATTAAGCTTTTAAGCTTTTTGAAATACAATAGTTTTTTCATATCATTGATATTCAAGGCGTGTTTTCATAACACTTCTGTACTTATACCAACTATTATTGCTCCTACATTACCAGTAAGTTCTGTGCTAACATCTCCTTTAAGGATGAGTAATCTTCACTGTATTTCTTAACTGGAAAATGAAAGATAAGATTCATTTCCCTTTGGCAAAAATGACTCTATGGAAATGCATCTTCCCACTTAATTTATTTGCCAGCTCTTGTATTCAGATTGTTTTACTGATTAAAGAGCCAGGACATCAAGGTTTAATTCACATTGAAGGTTGTCACTGTGATAAGTTTTGCAAGCATTTCAACTTTCCATATATGCCAGTTTCAATATTTGAAAATGGGACTGTATTTCAAATTCACTATACTGAAACACCTTTAGATGAAAGAAGGCGGCATGGTTTCCTCATTTAAATAATGGCATGGGTGATGGATCAATACTTTTATTTTGCCAGGTGAGCAATTTGAAGCAAATACTAAGCAGTATAACACTATCAGTGATGACATAGAGTCAACTGTTCTTCATTAGACCTGTGCTACAATATTTCCTCTTCATAGTTAAAGCAATGATGCAATTGTTTTACTTTATCAGTTACAGAAGAATTTTTCCTCTATGGAACCAGACCATGCAGGGTTTTGGATTTGTTTTTTTTTACTGTAAAATAAGACCTTTTCCCAATGTTTTACTGCAACAAAGAAGCAATACCACGAAAAATTTAATGTTATTTTGTTTGCTGGAAATATACATATACCTTGAAATTACCAGTACTGATAGTACAGCAATGGGGTAAGTGTGGTTAATTCAAGTAGAGAAATAAGGTTGTAAAAGGTTTTTGAAGAGAAACCTGTCATTAAGAAACCAATTTAGAAACCCACTGTTTAGTACCAGAGCCTCTATGTCTCATGGGTATTTAGAGTCTCTCCAGGGATGGCTTCCTGGTGATATTCAGAATAGACACAGTTCCATCAACCTTTCTTTTGGTTGCTGGACTAATCTGTGATAAGAAGGCCCTGAAAGTCCTGTGTCCTACCAGTTACAGGGATTGTGATGTTGTTTGGTCTTCTGTGTGAGAAGAAGATTTGTAAACAGGGGATTAAAAATTCTGTGGGGAAAGAAATAAGCAGAGAGAAAGCAATGTAAAATGGAAGGCTGAAGCACTGACACTTCAAGAGGTAGAGTGATTATTCTACTACATGAGGAACAGAGGATATGACAGGTGTTTAAAAGTCTGTATGTGGTGCATATTAGTTCTCTCTTTTAGCTTTGATGTGATTCTACCAGTTTAATTTACATGGTATAGCTTCAAAAATAAAATTTAAAAAAAGATATTGTAGAGCTATCATGGCAAGCGTTTCATATGGTGTCACTTTGGGATAAAGGAATAGAAAGTTCTAATAATATCTTTCAAGCATTAATCTCTACAAGATGTCCTGAAGACCAGAATTAGAGCAATATGTGGTCTTTGCCATCTTTGACTGTTGTGACTCAAAGACACTTTTGATCACTTAAAAAGAAAATTCAACACTTAAAAAGCACAAAAAACCCAGTAGAATTTCCACAACAATCCGGTCCCTCATTTATATCCCAATGGGGTCAATTGTCAGTGCATTTCACATAAGAACAGATATACTGTTCTCACGATTGTTTGTGCGTGCAGCTCTCTGCACCCCATGCTGTAAACAAACCCCACAGTGTCAGATCCATGCTGTGACCAACAATATGGGCCCAGTGGGCCAGGCCAGCAAGACCTACTGTATGTTTATGTTTTTTCCTTTGCGTTTTTTTTAAAGCTGCTCCTTCCTCTGTCTTAGTCTGGCAGTATAGCTTGCTATAGTGTGGAGGATTGTAAAGCTGTCCCTAAAAAGCATGTTGGAACGTAGCCCTTGGACCCACAAATGAAAGCTCAAGCTCTCCACGGCAAAGTCTTTGTGTTCTAAATGATTTCAGGGTATGCAGCAGGCCATAAAAGCTGCACATCAACACAAATATTTGTAGAAGGTGTAGATAATGCAGTAGCATCTCAGTGCCTCACTTCAGGTGAGATTTGTAGCTCTTTCACAGTGGTGTTTCACATCAGAGCACACCTTAGTTTCCTGAGCTGTGTTGGGTATCAAAAGATTCTGAAGTGAAATTCAGCCTGAACCTCCTTTAAAAATATTGGAAATGACAGCTTGGCTGCTCAGAAAGAAGATTTTTTTTTTCCCCCCACAAAAACTGAACAGTAGTATCTGAAATTTCTTTAGAAGAAGGCTAAAGGGAAATGTCACATCTCTTCTAGTCTTATTTTCATGTGATTCTGGGAATGTGGCACTCAGGTTGGTAACAAACTAGCGATAAGATATATCCATTAATTTGACTAAAGACAACACTTGTCTAATTTTGTGTAGAAGAGGTTCCTGGAGTGGCTGCATTTTTCTAAAATTTCATCCATCATTTTGCAAAACCAGAGTTTTAAATGTGTGCATGTTTGTGACTACTCAATTAAACCTCACAATTCTGTTTCTGTTTCCTGGTTTGATTAACAGAACCCACCGCAACAGAAGTAATGTGTAAAAAGTAATAAAGACTTCGTGTTGACTTTCAAATAGGATTTACATTGCTCAGGCCTGTTCGTAGGAAAGTTTCCTCAAAAGATGTAGACACATGCCAAGGTAGAATTAGGGAAAAATGCCACTAAATACTTAAATTATTCCAGGCACGTATTCACAATGTCAAGCCTGAACCATTTTGAAGTGTTCTAGGATTATCAAGAATTCTAGAAATGCAGATTTAGGATCATTTCCACACTGTTCTACATCAGACTTAACTAGTGTTTTGCCTCTGCGTCCTTTTTGGAGCAGTTCCCACTTTGCCCGGTCAGCTCTGGACGCAGCAGGCTGCGGGGACCAGCCTCCAGAATCCGGGAGACCAGAGGTCTGGCTCGTGGGTCCTTCCACAGGACCGTGGCAATAGAGGCAGGTGGTGGAAGAAGGAGGCAGGCTCAATTGTGGATGAAATCCGGAAGGTTTATTGTGTCTCCGAACACGGGACCCCGCCCGCCGGGGGCGTCCAGCAATGAGCAACCCTGAACGCGCCTGCCAGGGGTTTTATGGGGGGATGGCGACAGGGGAGGGATGACAACGGCATCGAATCAGGGAAGGAGAAGGATGGGTCTGCGGGATGAGGGACACACAAGGGAACCTATCTTGGGAAAGGAAGGGAGGGATCCTCCCCCCAAGACCAATCACTCGACGCCCCTGCCAGAACTTTCTGGAAGCTTGGGAGGGGTGCCGGAGAGATTGGCAGGGGTCTGGGAGGAGACAAATAGAGAAAGCAGGGTTATGAACACGAAACCAGGAGGGTATAAACTGGGATGGTACAGTAACACGAAACCCAAAGGGGAGACCCGGACTGAACCAAACAAGACACACTCCCACAGTGCTTCTTAGATGTAAAGCATAATTCATTACAACTTGTGAGGACCAGTATTTGTGTAGCATTTCTGTTCCGATTATTGATAACAAACACAATATAATGCCTCTGCTAAGAACAAACTTCCCAAAGCACTTTAATATTGAGAATTGTATATTTATCCACATCCATTTTATATAAGTATATAATAAACAAACATTGTACATATGTAATTATTTATTTTATTACATCAAATTCTAAGAAAAGTGCAGCTGCCCATTTTAACAATATTTTTATTTTTGACTGACGTAGGCAGCACCCTTTTTTCAGAGTCCTTTGAGTGAAAGATGTCAGCACTCTTCAGTGATACTTTCTTTTTGTTTAAGAATTTCCTTCAATGCATTTGAAACGCAAATTTAAAACCCTTCAAAATAAAAGAGAAAAATTTTAATCAAGCTGTCACTGTTTTAAAGTTCTGCTTAACTGAAGTGTCATTATTTCCCTGTAAACCAAGACCAATTTTAAAAATATCAAAGCTAACAGCCAATATGATTTGTATGTTCTTTCCTTAACTGCTGTTTATTACGGGATTATGATTTGCTTATCATGAAGCAAGATACAAGCCTTTTTAAGTAATGATAATCAAATTGTATAAGAAAGAGATTTAAAAAAATATATAATTATATGTTTAAATGAAGTTATTTATTAATTCAGTGGGCCAAGGACATGAATCCTAATTGAAATCCAGAGTCAACTTTGTTAGAGAGTTTATAAAACCAAAGTATCTTACAGGTCTGCAAGGATGTTACAAGGATACCATGAAGGATTCCAGTATGAATGTAGCTGGAATTCCGCCCCTGAATTTAAGATTTCAAGTTCTGAGAAACATTGTTGATCAATTCATGGCAGAATAAGAAATATTTGTCCCACTCTGCAAAGGCTCTGGATGTAATTTACAACCCAACAGTTACATGGAGAAATCTGTGCTATGAAAAAAAGGAGTAATAATAATTTTTTCTTGCACATTAACCAGAACGATGGAAAGTTAGTTTAATCTAAGAAGCTCTGCTTTTACTTCTCCCAAACAGAAAAGATAATGAAGCTGCCCCATTTATTAACAATGGTAATTAATTATGGTACCGGTCAGTTTAATGAAGCGTAGAAATACTAGCAAAATATGAGAGATTTGTTATAGTTCTTGCCTACCATTTGAGAGCTCCCTTGAATAAAGTTTTCATAATTCATATAGACTGGCAAAATGCATGTAGTTCTTTATGAAGAACTGGTAGAGTAATAGAACCATATTATCCTTTAGTCCACAGACTAAAACATCATATACGAAGGGAAAATTTTACATTCATCTTTTGTGGTTACTGGCATAGATTTGCAGCCAGTAAATCAACTGATTTGCTAGCATTTTTCACAGATCAGGGTAGATAGAGGAAGAAAATTCTGAACAAATTCTAAAAGGCATTCAGGTTGGATTCCAGGGGTTGCAACAAAGCCTTGGCTTCAGAGGACCGTAATTGCCTCAAAGAAATTACTGCACTGTATTATATCTATAGCAAACATACAAAGACATGCAATTTTAATGACTTAAAAGCTTTGAAATTCCACAGCAACAAGAGCTGTATTTCAGTTGTATTTCAAAATTCTGCTGGGAATGGGTTAAATGTGTAACCCTGAAACCAGATCCATTAGAAACCGAAATTGCAATATTACAGTTAAATAACATGATGCTCAGAATGATGAAGCTGTAAGCAAGACAGTGTTTCAAAATGTTCAAAATGGTTTTTAACATCGCAATTACCACCTACCCTTCCCAGAGAGATATCTGGAGATAGCTTAGTCTGTTCCTGATAATTTTAAGAAAACAAGATTTAGAAAGGAAGGCTAGTGTGCCTGGGAAGGTGGGGAGGGTATTGGGGAGAAACTTAATTGCACTTGAAGGGCTATTTTTTGTTTTAAAAAAACATTTATTCAATTAACCAAACACAAATACAGCATCATGTATGCAGCCAAGAAATTTGGTACCGTCAAATCTGTAATTCGTGCTCACAGTCCTTAGAATGTGGGATCCATTGGCAAGGTTGATTTCTAAAACCCTAAAAGGGTATTCTGTGAAACTAGAAATTCTTTCTTGACTCTTGAAACATATTTGCACTTAATTACCACACACCTATTTATATTCTTTTTCCCTGTTCTAACTAGTTAGTGTGCTAATTTTCACAAATATGTTTATGTTGTTGTTCTGTAATGCTTAAAAATTAAATTATTTTAAAATATACAACATATTTGTCTGCCTTTGAAATCAATGTAATGCTTTGTAATCCCTCTAAAAAGCCTGCTTGCACTTGCTTTGGGTACTACAGGCAAAACATTGCTCATATCCATTTCTTTTGCTGCCAATGAAATTTTTTAGTATAACGAGTCAGTCTGCTGAATGTCTTCTATGGCCCAGGCATTTCTAGTATTTATAACTGCTCTCAGGATTTCAATCACAAAGAGAAATGCTGAAACTGTTGCTTAGCAAACTCCTTCCTTTATCAGCAGTAAAGACATTTCAGGAGATCTAATTCAAATTAAGAAATTTGAACCAATTATTTGGGTGAACAGATTGTTTGAGATCCTGATGACATCTCAATACTGGCTAGAGAGTGTGACAGATTAGCCACAGACACATAAGAAGCTGCATACGTGCAGTTATTTTCATTGCTGCATCCCATAAAACCAGGCCCGTGGATTAATAGACTGATAGATCAGTAAAATATTGGCCACATTAAAACACGGTGCTAAGCACTAATGAGAAGACAGTTTCTAGTCAAAGTACTGGGAAAATAGGAATCTATTTGTGTCAGGGCATTTCTTCTCCCCCAGAGTAATTGTTACTGGCCTAATTCCTCGATCTGGTTTGTTTTCCTGAATAGTCTCTAGCAGGTGCCATATTTAATACAAATGTTCCTAGTCCTGAGCAGTTAATAATGGAGTGGCAAAGTTTTAATGTTCCTTAATCTGTTTTCACTTGGTTAACCTGAAAATAATGTCTGCCTGCCCTGCTGGCAGCTCCAAAGACTACAGTGAACAGGTGGGGTGTTTTCTTTCCAGGAAATGTCAGTTTGATGTCTGGAAGCAGATGTAGTTTTCCCCGACTCAGTGCGGGTCTATCTTCTAACTTAATAGGAGCTCTAAATAGCTGACAGGTGATAATACATCTAGTCAGCTCTAAGCATATTCTGACTACACTGCCAGCTAGTAAAGGGGAAACTTTCACTTTTGCAAAAAAGTGATCACCTTTTAGAGCAAGAAAGCATGTTTAAAAAACTTTCTGATTAGAAAATCGAGTCATATTGATATAGCAATAGATGTATGTAAACGTTTGATCTGCTTGCACAGAAACTTTATCTTGATGTATTGGTGATCTGATATTAAAAATAGCTTTCAGGGAAGAAGGCATTATTTAAATCTCCATTCTAGGTACCTCTTAAGTGAGGGAGGATACAGAAGTGTGTATCTAATCTAACCTCTGAAGTCAGGTCTAGGGCAAGAATCTAAGCCTAAATTCATAAGTAGTATTTTTCTTTCACAAACCCATTATTGAGCATTTGGGGTGGCTCCAGTGTGGTTCCATTAGTGCAGTTCTCATGGGCTGAAAGCTTTTTCTCCAGGCTGTGGTACTCTTTTGGTGACTCGTGCAGTCATACTAGTTATTCCAGGCTTGCATTACTCAGTTTTTCTGAGACAAATGAGGGAGCAGAGAAAAGTGAAAGGAGTTCAGGTATTAGTTTTTTTCACTATCTCTCTCTCTCAATCCTTCTGTTTCCCTTCAGCCTGCCCTGGTCTGAGCAAGGACCATCTGTTCCTCTCACCTTCCAATTCTTCACAGAAGTTGGTCCAGCATTTAGAACGCAATATTTTCTTCAGTAATAATTTGTTCTCTGAGAGCTGCATGGCTGATGATACTCAGCTGATATCCAGCTTCCATTCCTGCTCCTGATGATTCTTGGTGCATGTCACTGCAAATTGTGTCCCCTAAAGTGAGTATTTCATGTCATGCTGAGATGGCATCTAACTCTAGGTTATGGTAAATTTCTGGTTTGAATCACTCTACTCATAGATTCTTTTAGTCATCAGGAATTCAAAATTAATTTGATGGTATAGAAGGGAAGTAATTTACCAGACCTCAGTTTTAGGAGAACAGTGATTTTGAGCTGCATAAAGTGAAATTCTGAATAACTCACCAGGTGGATGGTTCTGTCTTTTGGCATTGTGTACTGCAGGAATTCAGATTATGTGTGTAGATTATAGGCAGACTGACTGACTGACTGACCGACCCACTGACCATCTTTATTTGCTAAGCCTGAGATTCATGGAAGAAAAATCTCTGGCAATTTAAAACTTCCTGAAAAACAAGACTTAGAATAGAAAGGATGACACAACTCAAACAATAGCATTGTGAATGGCGACACTGTCATTCTGGATGGAGATCTGCTTGAGACAAATTGAATAACAATGCTCTTTTTCTTCATTAAGGCCATTAAAATCTGTAAGGCTATGGGACCTGGATAGACATAAAGGTTTTAAAAAGCAATGAGGAGAGTCTAATGCTCATTGCTGCATACTTACTCGAAGAGCCCAATTAGGTAAAAGTTTGTGCTAATTTGTGCTCTCTGAAAAATCTAAGCAGAAAAGCCTCAGTTTTGCATTGGTTCAGATAAAAAACCACAACTCTTTTTTTCCTAAGTATCACCACATGAATATTACAAATTCTTTTAGGAGCGCAAAATAATTTTTTTTGTGTTGCAATGGGAGATAACTGTTGTTTTTGCATAGCTTCAAAATACAGAAATTCACCAAGAATCTTTCTTGGTGCCTCACTATGCTGTTTCAATGGGGTGTCTCTGGGAATATTGCAGTTTTCTATTGTTTTTTGGAAGTGCTAATATTAGCACGAGCTGTGATAAGAATTGTTTAAGAACCTAATTGCATGCTCTCTATTTGGCATTTGAATTTTGCATCTTTGGAATTCATCTTTTCAGAGAGCTTCATTTAGTTTCTATTAATACCCTGTAATTTAATAATTGCAGTGGGAGGCTAGGGAGAATATGGAACAAGGAAAGATTTGCATATCTCTTTGATACAGTAGTTTGTGATAGGCTCTGGCCTTTTTCTTTTTTAGACTGATCTTAAAAAGCAGTTTTGCTAAGGCTGGTGTGAATACCATGGAACATGGAGAGACCAGATAGGGAGACTGTTTCTCCTTTATTCCAGTCACTTGTCATATGACTAAGGAAAGGGTGAATCAATCCATCAGAGCTCTGCAAAACGGTATTAAGCAATGTAATTCTTGATTAAATCTTGCTTGCAATGTAGATATCAGCCTGAAGAAATGATCTTCTAAACTAAATCTTACCATGAAAGCAGAAGAAAAAAATATTGCTTTTCTTCTGTTGCCCTTAGTCTATGTTGAAAAGCACATCTGAAAAAAAAATGTGGCTGTGACTTCATGTTTGAGTTTTTGCCTGTTAAAACAGATTACTACAGGCCTCTGTTTTTTGCTCTTGTAACCCGAATAAGAAAATAGCATGCAAGAAAGAAATCTTCTGGAAAGATTGGCTAATGGCTGTGTAAACAGCAAATGCTTGCCACATATGGGCATTAGGAGATTTTATTGCAAAGACTCAGTGACTACTGTGAACAGGGTAGAGCTCTGAAATGTGGTAGCAAGGCAGATCTTTTGGGAGAGGTTTGGAAGTCGTTTGGCAATGGCCTTTCCAGAGGCTTTGGGACCTTGGGACTCAGAGTCTATGCAAAAAAAGGAGTGCAGCAGCTAAAAGAAAAGGCTGTGCTGTGCTGCTTGGATCTTCTGCAAGGTCCCAGGCTGATTTGAAGGAGGGAACAGAAGTGTGAGTCTGCGCCTTGAATCCTGTGTTCACTTTGGGACTCCTCACAACAGGAAGGACACTGAGGTGCGGGAGCATGTCCAGAGAAGGGCAACAGAGCTGGTGAAGGCTCTGGAGCACAGGTCTGATGAGGAGCAGCTGAGGGAGCTGGGGGTGTTTATCCTGGAGAAAAGGAGGCTCAGGCATGACCTCATCACTCTCTACAACTGCCTGAGAGGAGGCTGTAGCCAGGTGAGGGTCAGTCTCTTCTCCCAGGTAACAAGTGACAGGACAAGAGGAAATGGAATCAAGTTGCACCAGGGGAGATTTACCTTGGATATTAGGAAAAATTTCTTCACTGAAAGGGTTGGAAATTATTGGACCAGGATGACTGGGGAAGTAGTGGAGTTGCCAGCCCTGGAAGCGTTAAAAAAGCATGTAGGTGTGTCACCTGGGAACACGGTGTAGGGGTGGAGTTGGCAGTGCTGAGTTAATGGATGGGCTTCCATTAACTCAGATGGTGGTCTTTGAGGTCTTTTCCAACCTCAATGATTCTATGATAGTCAACAAAACAGGGCTTAAGCAGAGTCACCTCAAACATTTGCATGTAAGCAAGAAAGTGCCTGTAAAGCATCATTATGGGGAACCCTTCTCTGACCTGTTCTGGGAAATCCATGTGCCATTTCTTCACTGTGAAGGTGTCTGAGCCCTGTCGCAGCCTTCCCTGAGAGGCTTTGGAGCCTGCACCTTCAAAGATATCCAAAAGTCATGGCCCTGGACAACCTGCTGAAGGTGTCCATGGCTGAGCTGAAGGTTCAACAAGATGAGCTGCAGAGGTCCTTTCCAGCCTCAGCCACTCTGTGATTCTGTGAGCTGACAAGAAAATTGGAAAAGGCTACTAAATGTTTTGATGGTCCTGAAAGAAGCGGATTCCCTGCTGTACCTTTGGCCAGGGTGGGCTAAAGGTTTTAAGAGCCTTCCTTAATAATGATGAGTGGAAAACCTCAGTTTCTAGTCTCAGTCCACTTTTTCAGCATTGGAGAACATGCCCAGGATACAGCAAATATTGTTGGGGAATAAGAGGGTAAAAATACTTGCACTCATGGAAGCAGGAATCTGAGTAACTACCCAGTTTGCATTTCCAGCAACCATTCCCTTTCCTCAAACAACATTACCTTCTGTTTTTCTTGTTAATAGGGAAGGATCCTAAATTTCTCTACAGATTTTGTATGGAAATTATTTTAGCTTCCCTATTTAAAGGGCTAAATACAGATCATAACTGAATGGTATTTGAGGTCAGCTCAAATAAAAAAAATGCATCAAGGGGAGAGATTTGAAAAGGAACCCATTCTAATATATTTTTTATTTGGTTGCATTACATCTATGCACATCTTATAAACATCATAGCAATTCTGTAGACAATTTTCCATCAATGAGTAATAATACCCCTGAAAAAAATCCCTGGATGCTTTGCACTGTGCTGCCATTTCTTTGCTTGCTCTGGAAAGATTGGGAAGGATAGAAAATTGCCACCAGTCTCTGCAGTTTGCACTGAAGTTTCCCTTTTTCTGACAGTGGGTGTCTGATGTCATGAATCTATGGATCTTTCCAGCTTCCCAGAGCAGAGTTATTCTAAGTAAATTTTTTGTATCTGTGAGAGCTGACAAGACAGAGAATAAGAAAATTTAGGATCCCCAAAAGCATGAAATAGTTTTATCTATAGTTATGCATATAGATCTGTTAATTCTGACAGAAAACTTAAGTGTTGATTTCCCAAGAAAAAATGGCAAACTCTTATGGGAAAGAAGATATGTTTGTTCCTAACTATGTACTGGTTTTCGATTGATGAGGAGTTTTTTGATCCCAGATATAAAAAATTATGGAAAAGTACGTCTTCGAAAAATGAGTTGTATGGATTATCTCTGAAATTCTTGATTTAGCACTTTTATTTCAATATTTCTATTTCATCACCTGACTCCTCGGCCACTTCCTCTGAAAGAAAATGTTGACTTTTCAGGAAATTATGAGCTTTGTTGAATGTTTGGAATTTGACTAAAGGCTGAGTAAGGATTACTTGTATGAAAGAGTTTTTATAGCAATAGCTTCCCAGGTGTGTGGGTATGTTTGAATGTTTCAGGAGTTTTGTATGAGGACATGATCTAATATTCTGTTGGGAACTCCTAACTTTCTCAGTTTCTCACAGTTAAAGGAATTCTTGCTTCAAATGCAGCAGTAGGAATAATATTGTTCTTTACCAAACAGTCTTGGACAGATTGCAGAAATATGTTAAATATTAATTACATTAAGGTTGAATATTCAACTAAAATTAATTGCAATGCTATGCAAAATTAATTTCATTAATTTTTTTTTAAAAGGACTGCAGCAAAATGTATAGAAATTTGTAACTAATATTTTAAATAATACAGTGAAGCTTTCAATAATTTAATTGCATATTTAAAACTAATACAGGTACAAACTTGAGAAAAAATTTGTATATACACGTGTGCATATATATGTCTGGATGCATAGATTTTACACACATACATACATATTTATATATGTAAAATCATGACTGGTGGGGCAGTAAATAAAGCAGAAATTAAATGATCTTGAACAGCCTATCATCAGATGTCCTATCTGTGCTTGTCCAGATTACTGAATTTCTGCATCCATGTGCACAAACCCGTTTGCCCCTCTGTTTCCTTGTACATGGGGTTTTAGCAGCATGGAATGATGACTGGATATGTGTTTATCCAGAGTGACGCCTGATCTGAACATTTGGGGAAGTTGGTTACTGGACCATGCTGTAGCATGATAAATTAGCAAGAAAATACAGATGCAGTGGCTGTTTCCTCACTGAATATGATTGGCGACAATAAAGAATATAGAATATTAGGAAAGAATTATGGCGCCTGTTGTCCATTTGATGCACAGTTTTTTAAGGGAAATAAACCTTTTCAATTTATTTCTTTCTTGCTCAATATTTCTCTCTATCCCTTCTCATGTGGCCCATCAGCCACGTGGATATTGTGCAGAAAGAATGAAGACAGATATATGAGTAGGAAGGGAGAGAGAACTCAGTATATAACTACTTTTTCCTTTCATATATATCTTTTCTTGTGGTATATTTCCCCTCAAGAACATTCACAGGGTGAAAACAACATAAGGGCTACTGAAAATATGTAGCAATGTACTGCATGCTTCTTATCCTCATTAATTCAAGACAGATAGCATTTGAATGTAAAATAGTCCTCAATATCACTACAAAAAAAAATGGAAATACAAGATGAGCAATGTGGTATTTGTTTCAATGATCTTAGCATGAAGTTCAGTGCACCGCAAGGGGCTATGGCATAACTATTCAGCAGCATTCAGTTTTTTCACCCTGCATATGAGAAGGTTCAAGAGAAAGCTGTATGGAATGGTTAATCTGCTTTTCCAAACCTGACTGGTGTGTAGACACTATTTCTAAGCCCTGGCTGAGGAGTTCAACCACTGTGGAGAACTACTTGCTGTTCATGTCCACCATTGGATGAGGTATTAATCTCAGTATTAAAGGAACTTAAGAGGTAAAGGAGC
This sequence comes from Corvus cornix cornix, assembly GCF_000738735.6. Taxonomy (NCBI): domain Eukaryota; kingdom Metazoa; phylum Chordata; class Aves; order Passeriformes; family Corvidae; genus Corvus; species Corvus cornix. The sequence continues at coordinate 13,605,026 of NC_046334.1, forward strand.
CTGAACACTCTGTGAGAGCAGCAACCAAGTGGAGACCTCACCCACACCACAGACATTTATGTTGTTGGATGTCAGGGAAGGGTTCTACTAAATCTGATGGGCTTATGGAAAGAATCTCTTCTATTTCATGCTGCATCAAGAGGATTTCAAATGAAGATTTGGGTACCTGATTGTCCAGGTTTAGACATTTTATTGAAAAATTGCCTCAGGGCTCAGGACTTTCCTCCTGTGCTTCTTGTTCTTCCAGACCAGTTGCTATGACCAGACTCAGTCACCTTTTTAAGATTCCTGGCACATACAAGCAAAGATGAAGTATTTTCTGTTATGCTTCTATTATTGTAATTATGTGATGAAAAGGAGAATGCAATCCAAAACACAGAAGCCCAAAATCCTCAAATGTGAATGCTCTCGCAAATGAACCCTCTGCCCACACGGAGAGAAAAGATCCAGGCTCATATTCACAGCTTGGCTCGTATTCTATGTATGAGAAAGCTTACTGTAAGACCAAAATCAAATTATCTCTGTGTTCATAAGACAGTTAACATTAAATTCATCTCTGCACCATCTAATTTCATTTTCAGATTTTTGCATAGTTTATCTTAGCTAATGAAGAACGTTGACACAGCAGATCATGATGTGAAGAGGGGAACTCAACTTTACTGTCTTTAAAATGGTTGTTTTCCAAACCCTTCTGGGCAGAATGACATGAACAGAATAACAAAACAGACTTCCAGCTGAAAATCTATATCAGAAAGCTTTATGTTTATGTTAGCATATCAGGGCTGCATTGTCAAGGAAGGACAAAGATGCTAACAGTATAGGAAAGGTTTTATTTTGTGAATATTTAATTCCTAATGAAAGAAAAGTAGCAGAGGAGAGGAAGTGATTATTTTTCATCACTTCAGACTGTATGTAAATATCAGCATACCTGAATGCATTTACAATGTACTTTATCCTAAAGGTACTGATTTATTTGTACCAGAGCGTTATTTCAGTATTTTTGTTTCAGGCTGCTATTTTTATACCAGGGAATCCAAATTAGGAACCTTGTGAAGTCTGACATGTTTCTATTAATTTACACAATATTCTCTTTTTCTAATTCCTTCATGATTGGCTCAGGGTCCTTTATTTGTCTTGGTTCTGCAGAAGATTAGACCTCAATATTACAAATATTTTCATCAAGACTGGTATATAAGGCTGCTGGGGTGACTTGAAAGCTGAAGGCGCCTTACCTGCAGGAGCCAAAATGTTCTCCAGATTCTGCTGTCATTCCTGGATCTGTCCAAATGCCATTCCTCCTTGGCACAGGTGAGGCATCAAGTTCCAGGGTCCCTGTGTTTTTCTTTGCTGCCCTAATTCTGATGCACCCATCATTGAGCGATCCCCTTTGAACAAAACTCAGGAGTCTCCTGTTCTTACCCATTGAAATCTCATCTCTTCAGCAGGCTTGCATTTGGTCTGATAAGTTTCTTCTTGGAAAACTGAATTTAGGATCACATACTCAGATAACATTCAGCCTTTCAAAATTAAGTCAGTCTTCTCCCACTAGACGACTTAGAGGCTGCTCCACAATTAATTTTACCCTGGAAATGGTAGAGATCAGTATTCTCTTGAGAAAAATCTGAGGAGTTTTACTTTAGTTTGTTTTTGAGAAAAGGCTGGTACAGGGGAATGTGAATTTGTATCCATTCCATTCCACGTATATTATGTTACAGGGAAGGTATTTGAACAGCAGTGTGATGGTACAGAATTATACCATAGAAAATGTGAGCAATTGCACTTTCAGGACTTGTAAGAAAACCAAACATAATGCCTTCCCATCCTCCTACCAATGTTTATTAGTCCCACAGCAGTAAGACCACCCTTTATTGGCAAATGCAGCTATCTCACTTGGCATCTGAGAAGCTTAAACACCAACCAGTCTGTGGCTCTTTCTTCTCTCTCCTTAACACACAGAGGATTACCCTTGTGCAGGACTACACAAATAGAGAATGTGATGGCTTTGCTTTAACTACACTAAGCTTGTCTCTTTTTTTTTCCTGGCAACAGTTTTAAGTGTCGGTGTTGCATCCACATTAAGTGTGAATTCCCTTGTGTAAATCCCATTAAGGTTAATAGAATTTTATTTTTACTGCTTAATAAATTTCTGAGTGGATTAAGTTTTGAGAAATATATAACCAGTCATAATGCACAGAGCATAATCCCATATCAGCATACATATACTGTAGCTAAGTCTGGGAAGTGCTAATAGAGACATGATGTGGCTTAGTATTGTATTTAAAGAAAATAGAACAGATTATTTTCAAGTTTGTAACTTAGCTAATATTTCAGTATAATTTGTCTTTTATAATTTGTTGGGGTTTTTTTCACTTCTACTTGCATTAAAATTGCATTATTACAGATTTTGTGCTTCTGGACTTAAAATCATAGTGAATTATTTGAGACATCAGCTTTTCCAAGCTGTTAGATCACAGTACAATATTATATACATGGTAATAACTGAACTCTTTGGGGGAACTGTATCATGAGAGGGCTGGTACTCAAATGCCTGGATTTTAAGGAAATCATACAATCATATTTTAGGAAGATCACATGACTGTATGCCACATACATATAACAATGTATGTATTCAAACTTTGTGTATCTGAAATTGGTTTACAGCATTAAGTATAGATTTCCTCTAAAATTACTGTATTTGTCTCTCCAGAGCTTTCAGAGACTCGGTTGCCTTTCTCCAAGAGCTGTTCCATTGGATTTACCAACTTTAAATGACGTGCTGAAGGTAGTGGAATGTTTTTTCTCCGGAGGCAGACAACATTCCTGAACTTTTGGTCATTGGTGCTGCTCTGAACTCAAGGTGAGGCTTTGACTCCATGGGCTGGCAGCCTTTCCCCAACCCTCGTCCTTCTCAACCCCAAATTTAGCTAACAAAAACAGACAAAAGGTCTAAGCTTTCTATTGTTCACCCATGTCTGCTTTTGTACTAAAATTCTTTGCTTTTCCCCCACTGCTCACATCCCTGTGTATATCTCATTGTTTATTTGTGTTGCCAGTGGGGTGATTTGGGAAATATGCCTATGTAGAGCTGTAAATTGCAGCCAAGGTTGTGAAACAGCAAAATATCTGGTTATTAGTTATATTCAGGAGGCTGACCAAAAATGTCAGTACAGCTTTCCATATTTATTATCTCAGAGAATTCCATATCCAGTAAGAATATGATTATTTTTTTCTTTACATGACAGCCCTGTAACTCTGCCTGTGATCTGAAAGTCAAGCTGTCATCTTTGCTTTTAATGAATTTTTTGCAACAGAAACTTACATCACAATATTGCTGCCTTCTTGGGCCAGCATAGGACTGAAGCTGTTTTCATATCTTCATTGCTTCTGCAAAAAAGCTGAAGTAAAAAGGAAAGAACTAAAAAGGAAAAAACCAAACAAACTGGAAATTATTTTTTATTAAAAACAAATAGTTGTGATCCTAAGTAGTTACAGGAATACCAGTGGTTCAAAATAAAACAGTACATCTTTATAGTCCTTTTTTATGACTACAACTTTCCTTTTAAGGTCTAAGGGCAGTAAACAGATGCAACAGCATCCTTCTAAACAGACTTATGCTTCTGTATTGTGCAGAATGTCTTAAAATTGGAAAGCAGCAAATATGATTCATTCATGTTAACAAGACTTAGCTAGGGAGCTCAAGTATCACTAAAGATCTCAGCCTGTAGCTTCCTTCTCGTAGGAGGATCCCAACCAACCCTGTTTGCTTTACCTTCCAGCATTCCATACTTGATTTCATATTCAATCTCAGTAGTTTTTAGTGGCCGGCTTTTTGAAACCTGAACACCTTTATTCCTGTTGCTACCTAAAAATGCTTTTCTTTATAAATCATGTGTATTTGTTTGTCTTTTCTCTGTGACTATAAGTTGCAGTTATGTTTGCAACTGACTGGGTGACAAAGTCATGCAATTTTTTCTTTATTTAGTTCAAGGTAACATTGTCCAGGGGGAGTTAGGCTGCTGTACCTCTGATGTTGACAAATGTAACATGTACATTTGCTGCTGCACTTTTAACACCAATGACATAACAAATTTTCAAAAATTTAGTAGTCAATTAACTTTTGCAAAATGTTTCAGTATTATCCTAACTTTCAAGATGAGGAAACTGAGGCAGGTGACCAAGGCAATGTTATCTCACCCCACCACAGCTATGAAGTGTGTTCAAGGCATTTACCAAAAGCAACAAAGGATCACAGAAACTACCACTTCAAAACCAATTAATGATCTGGTTTAGACTTTCCTAAATTTTTTGCCTATAAGAAAAATACTCATCGTCAGGATCCCATCAAAATGTGTCACCATTGTAGAGTGGCTGCCTTTGCTGAGCAGTGTACTTGTACAGCTTTGTGTGTGAACACTATAAGTCAGTTTTTAGGTAGCATGGATTTATCTTGGAGAGCTGGCTTATGGCAGCTTTTCTTTATCTGTTCTATAAGCGTCTTGAGGAGTAATTGGGAATATTTCTCGCGGTCAGGTTTTTTTTGATTTTAAAACCTTTTCATTCTTGTTGGTTTTGACTTTTTAAACTAAATGCTTCTGCTGTTGCTTCCTGTAGCTTCCTACTATCCAGTCCCACTTCTGACACACCCCAGTGTTGATGAGACTTTGAGAAGTCACCAGGACAGTATCCAACAAGGGGAGTTTTGATACGAGTGTCTCCATGCACAAAACCTGAAGAGACTAAGTGCACCCTGCAGAGGAAGAAATCGTTTTCTCTCACCACTTCTTTTTTTGGGCTGTCCTCCAAATTATCAATGGTCTATTTTAATTTTTTTTTACTTAGGCAGAATAGGTAATAGAAAAACTTAAATATGTGTATTATTTAAATCTTTATTTGGTAATGGATTATTTTATACAGTTCAGCTCTATGGATATGGGTCTATTTTCCACAGATCCTGCCAAGAGACTTTCCATTCTGGGGCTTCCTGCTTATTTCTTCCAGCTGCTTCTCTTTCTTATCCCTTCTGTTGTTATTCTCCTCCTGTCTCCTTGTTTTCACTACTGATGGAGGAGAGGCTTGGTTAGACTTTGAAATCATAATACAAATGTTCTTGGCAATTGTTTCTTTCTATACTCTTTATAATTATTCTCCTGAGATTCCAATTGTATTTTCCAGTTGGAGACCATCTCAGAGAACTGTGTCGCTCAGCCAGAATGTTAAAGGTGCAAATAATCTTTTGAGAGGGTTCATAAGGAACATGTTTGACATTGAGACACAGCAGGAGCAACACAGTCGCCAAAGTGGTGTTGGCTGTGTTGACGAGTGATGCAGGAAGGAAAACTTCTTATTCAGCTCTCTATCTCCTGCCTAGTCCTCAACCTGTGCCACAAAGTCTGTCTGCAGCACAAAGGCTCCTGCCAAACTCACCCTGACAGTTCACCATCAGCAATAATGAGATTTGTGGGAATTGTTGGCCCAACCTGCTCCAATGGGGTGGTACTGGGTAAATGTATGAAATAGGAGTGTACATGTGCCTGTGTGCGTCATCGGAATCCTCTGCTGTATTAATGACAGTTAAAAAAAACCAAAACCAAACACAAGAAAACCTCCCCAAACAAACATACAAAACAACAAAGCAAACAAACAAAACCAAACCCCCCTCCCAAACAAAAAACCCCAAAACAAATAAGCAAAAAAACTCCACCCCCTTTGTTTACATTATTTTAGGTCTGTGGAAGTCGTTTGACGACCTGTTAGCCCGATGGCAATAATGCTAGTCCTTTTAGAAGGGAATTGGTCCCCCTTCCTGCAAAAATAACCACTGTCATGGAGACAGCAAAGTGCTGCTTTCTCACACGTGAAAGTATATGCAGAACGACGTCCTTTGTTTGTTTGTTTGTTTGCCTCTGTGTGTGTTTGTTTTCTCTACTTTTGGAACATATTAGAAAGCATCCTGCTCTCGTTATTCCTTTTGAATAGTCTATTTTCTGTAGAAAGTAATATCCACATGGTAAACTCCTATTCATCAAAACTGTGCCAAATATGTGCCATTTTAAAGCTAAATATATGTTATTTTATTTTACTTTAAAGTGAGCCAAAATACATACCAAGAGCATAGCTCTGGATGGTATTGGTCCTATTTTCAAGTGAGTATTTACTGTGTGAGGCACTTCTGTGCAACAAGCTGAGCTGGTAAGGGGCTGCTTTATGAATGCAGAGCAGAAAGATTTCTTCCTCCTATTACTGTGAATTTACCTTTTAATTGTAAGAATATGAATTTTTTTGCTACTCTTGAGGAATAATGTGAAGCATGACCTTATGCACTTGACGTAATTGTACCTGGTTCCCTAGCACTCCCTTTTCACTTGCATTTTAGGAGTGTTTCTCCAGGGGACATAAAGAAGAGGGTATTCAGTTTGAGGAAAATAAAAGGTTAGCACTTAGGACCCTCTGTGTCAACTCTAATATCATTCTGTAGGTGACCAGCTGATGTACAAGGGTGTATTTTTGGCCCCATTTTTATTCCCTCTCAATGGGTACTAATAAGTCTTTCCTCCTGTCATGTTCTGGTAATATTTTTCTTCCTTGACTTGGTCAGGATGAGAAAAATTTCCTACACAAACTCACCCATTCCTTTACTATACACTAAAGCAAGATTGAACATCAAACAAGAATGAATGGAATAGGGAGACTTCTGGAGTTATAGGACCACATGGTAAATAAGTTCACTTTCCATTATTTTGCTTTATAAAATGTTAAAATGTTCTCTTTTTCTCTTTGTAAGGATTGCATTTTACATATCTGACTCCAATTTTCCTTTTCTAAAACCAGTCAAAAACATTACTGAGCAACTGTGTTAGCAAATGCTAAAACTAAATAAACTGATTGTTATAGCATGGCCAAATTAAGGATGTGTTATGGTGTTTATAAAGTGAAAAAGAAAAGTTTTATAAAGAATTAAGAGCAATCTAAACCAGCAATAATTTCTCTTTGATCACTTGGAAAATAATTCTACATGGCCTGAAAACTTACTGACCTGGAAGCATCCAGTAATTGAAATTAGAAATAACTTTAAAATTTTACATCTTAGGCAGTGGAAATGAGGTTTGCTTGCAAATACAGCATGGTTCTATAAAGGAAGTCGAGTCACTTTAGCTAATAATATCTTTATTTAGACTATGAGCTTCATCTCCTTGAAAACAGCTCAAAAAGTCATCCTGATTTTTCTGAATAATTTCAGCTGGGGAAAAAAATTATTAAACTTGTCTAAATTATGTAAAATTTGGCGTTTTGGTTTTGAAAAGTTATTGACCTTTGTTATCAAGCTTCTAATTATTAAACCTCTGATTTGCTTCTAACTAATAAATGTTTTTTGTTGTTTCTTTACTACAGCATTTTCCAGCTGAAAGTCAAAGAAAGCTGATTTTCAAGTGTCAGCTGCACTTCTTCAGTGAGAGAAGAAAATCACCTCTCTTACCAGGATTTCTGGTGTTGCTGTGCGAAAAGTAACTGGTGAAGTCTTTATAAATCAATTCCAGTGTAGAGCTATTCCTTTGTAGGGAAAGATTACTACATCTGAGACCAAGCAGGACACAGGACTCCTTCATGCTGAAGACTTTATTGAGGACCTAAAAATAAAAGCGAAAATCCAGCAGGTTACAAAATTTTGGAGCACTTTAAAAAAAACGTACGTGTCAATTTGCATATGATAGGGTGAATCACTGTGCAGTGTACGTACTGGAGTTAAAGATCAAAACTCTTACAGTGAATTGATAAGGAAAATGTACAATTCCTAGAGCAACAGGTAAGTCACTGAGTCTCTTCACTTAGGCCTTTTTTCTTTAAAGCCATATATGAGACAAATCTTTATTCTGACAGTCATCCCTCTGTGGAAATACAGTAAATATTTCAGAATCTGGGGCCTAAAAGAGTACACAGCACCTCTAATTTTTCTCAGTGGGTACAGTCCTAGCTCTGGCCCTGAAACTGGCCTAAGTCTGTTGTTCAGCATGGAGGCAAGTACTGAGCACTGAAGGTGACACAAATTTCTTCCTGCATGCACGGCTGACAACTGCTGCAAGAAAATGGTTAAGGGATATTATTTTCACAGAATTTTCCTCCCCACTGCCACACAGGCACACCAGCAGCTGGTTCAGCATCCAGCCCACCTGGAGGTGTGAGGCTATGGAAACTCTCTAAAATAGATGTGCTGCTGAGGGATGAGTGTCTATCCTCTGCCAGCGGATGCCCTTTAGGAGTTTCCAACTGTCCATCCCCTGCTGTTCATGTTCATCCTGCCAAAACAAGATGCTTAAGCATCTGGCAGAAGGAAGTCAATCGATTATCATTTCGTAGATTAAAAATGACCCGACAGGTTACCAGTTAACTGCCCTCCTGCTGGTTAGTTTGAGGGCACAAGCAGTTTGCATATGAACAACTGATGCCTCAGCTTTGAGGATTACTTGGGTACAAATGGAAATTTGGGGAAGACTTGAAGCGCTGCTGCTGCTGCATGCATTCTGCCTGCTTTCTCTCAGTGGAAAGAGTAGGGTAGTTGGCTTCTTTTCTGTTTTCGTCCATCATTTTTAAAAGAAACGCAAAATTTAATCTTGTGAATAGATGCTGCTCTGGGACATGTAATCTGGCTCTGCTCAGCTACTAAAAGGAGTTGCCTGTTCCAGTCTTTTTCAGTATTTTAGTTATTATATTTTTTAATATTTGTTTCCTATTTTTTATTATAAACTACAATTTTCTAATATTATGTTCCTCTTGTTTTCCAAAAATTCTTCTTCTGTGCTCTTGACCTTGTAAATAATGCCATATCAAGGACTGAACCCTGTTCTGCATTATCCCCAGCCAGCTGCAGCCCACAGCTGTCTGTCCAGCTGTGCTCAGGGAGCAGCAGCCCCCACACCTCTGCCTTGCCTGGTGCTGGGGGTCGTCTCCTCCCATTTCCCCCTAAATCCTAACCTTACTGGCCTACTTGTGGTAAATGTGGTAAATGACTTGTGCTGCCGATTAATGCAGTCAGGGCATGTTTTCTGTGAAATTTACAGTTGTTCTGATATTTATTGGTACCAGCTTGCTTTACACACCTCTTTGAAGGGATGAAATGGTGCTTAGTGGAATGACAGTATACCACTCCAGATCTGCGAAAGGCAGTGTAAGGTCAGTGAAGAGAAGACTTCACCTTCCAATAGTCAGTTTCTGTGTATAAATTGGCACTTGATGCTCATCAAAGAACAAGAAATATTGGATATGCTCTAAATGTCCATTGTATTTTTGAGCCAGCTACCTGATGGAAGTCATCACTTATATGTAAATGAACTGTCAATGGCTTGTCTCTGTTGGCAGTCGCTGGACTGTGAAGGGTATGTCTTAATAAGAACCAAAGCTCTTCACAGACTTTGATTTACTGGAAATAAAATAGAAAAGTCCTCTGAGACCACAAAGGACACTTGTTTCAGATAAAATGTCTAGACAGTAGCAATATATTTGGGGCTTTTATTATAGTGAAACTGCAAATTAGAATGGAGTGCTGAGAAAGTTCCTATGACCCAGCTGAGTTCAAAAACACTGCTTCAGACTGATCCTTGAAACATTTACACTCAAATTAAGTTCATGAGCATTCAAAAAGTGAAAGAAAAGATGTGCAAGGTCAACGTTCAGGTTTGCTAGCACTCTAGAGCTGCCCAGACTTTACATTCTCTCTGACAAGGAGGAATTTGCAATGAAGCTCTGATTTAAATCAGCTAAAGAAAACGCAAATCATGCATTGTGTTTCATTGCATTAGATAACAGCCTGCTTTACAGTCCATTCCTTTTTTTCTTTGATTATTGAAAATTAAAAAAGAAACAAAAGAGAGGTTAATTATGTGAAATGTCACATTTTGAGAAAGAAACATTCAAAAGGAAACTGAAGCAGGGCCAGGCTCAGACATGTCTGTCTCTTGTTTTAAGGAAGGCAAATCATACAGCATTTCTGGTAGAGATTTTGAAACACCCAGTTTGTCCAAAAAATATTATTTTTACTAAAACTAGTATTTTAATATTATTGTCATTGTCAGTTTTTTAACCATCCAGAATATTTTGGAGGCTTTACAGATTTTTTTTTTTTGAAAAGTGATTGGGGTAAACCTTATGCCTTTTATTGTGGTCTGTGTAACCTGAGTTCAGTGTTTTTGCCCTAGAGAATTCACATACCCAATATAAATATTATACATGAGAGCCTGGGTACTTAAATTAGAACCCTGGTTGCCTATATAGCTAATGGAGAATCCAGAAGGCAACGCAGTGAAGCATCAATTTCAAGCACCAGAGTGCTCTGAATCATTTTCTGTGTGATTTATCACAGCTTTCCAGGAATCATCCTGCGCTCCTTGTGATCACCTCCTTATCCATCTGTACAGAGATCAAATGGAGACACACGGTGGTGCACCCTACCAGCATTTCTTCCCAATTGCCTTCTTTGGTATTGGAAACTCTGGCTTTGGTAGAACAACATTAGTCATTAATTTTCAGAGAATTCATGTATCCATGGTCATGTTTTCACATACCTGAAAAAACAGCTCTGGGAGGTATGGACTGTCTGGGAACTGATGTGACACCTTGCATCAGTTAATTAAAAACAAAAATCAATTTTGTTAGCTGTCAGTTTTTTCACAGCATGGGTTTGTGGTGCTTGGTGGAGAGTAACCCATGACAAGGGTCTAAGAGCAGAGATTTGTGTCGTGCCCTCAGTATCTGAGTGCCAGTTCTGAAGTGGAAGGTCAAGGTGGGATGCAGACAGAAGGCTTAATAACTCTGGCTGACTTCATTGAGGTAATCCATTTGCCATTGCCATCCAAACATAAAAGCAGAAACAGTTTAAGCAGATCACGCTGAGTCTCCAAGCAATCCGAAATCTTATCCCCGAGATGTACGAAAGACCCCTTCCCATTCAATTGGCTGCTAACCCTGGAACCTGAACAGTGGCAATTCAGGGTCCTTTTGAGTGCATAGAAATCTAGATTCAGCTCAAGGCTTCTGTACCTAGGCAGTCTATTAAATGATCGTGGTCTCTGGTTTTAGTTCCACTGTAAAATTAATGTAAAGCCCTAGGGTTAAATGATACACACTGTCAGCATGATGACTGCATTAGCTGTAGCTGTTCCAAAAATAAAATTTATTTGATAGTAACTGAATTTCTACATAGTCCAACAGATGAGTCATCAGATAATGTCCACAGAGATCAATTTTATTTATACTTTCAGAAGATTAATATTCACTGTTTTCTAAATCTAAGGGTATGCATAACACCAGAATGAATTAAATCTAAGAAATGTAAATGGATAATCAGAATGTCTTTTGGGGCTTCCTGGTGATTCAATATTTGATATTGTGATCATAGCCACAGTGTACCATGTTCTCTTTTATCCTGTCATATGGCTGGTAAATACCATTACAAATACAAAATTAACAGACTCAATCCCATACAAGTATAATCTGATACAAGTCATAGTATAATGTTTGCAGACTCCTCAAGAAGGCTTTGTACCCCATCTATCCCTGCATGCAGTCCTTCAAATATTTGACAAGTCACTGCTGTCAGAGTACAAAGCAGGAAAAAACCCACATGCAGTATTAGAAAATCGAGGTTAAAAAGCACAAAGAAATCAGATTTAGATCATCAGCTTTAACTGAACAAAGGGCAATATTCCTACCTATATCCTTGTTGTTTTGAAGGGTGGGAATCAAACATTACCTGTCATCATGGAAATCGTGAAAAAGGCTGTTTTCTCCATTTCCCTGACATTATAAGCAGTACAGTGTCGTAGTAGTTTCACTGCCTGAGGTATTATCTGGAATATCTATTTTACATTCAAATTAGTGCCATATTTAGAAGCTATTTTTATTCTGCCTAAAGTAAACAGTACACTAGACCTTAATGTACCCTCTAACTCCAGACATGGGCACAGAAGATGTAGGCTAAAAATAGTTATTACTCTAGAAGCAGTAATTTGTTTGAAAGCTGTCACCTGAATTCCCAAGCAGCAGTGAATGATTAGGACTTGTCTTCTCTGCTGGAGAGAAACCTCCTCAGCAGATCCTCTTTTGCGGTCGGCAAATTTTAAATTTGTACAAAAATAGTAGTAGAGAAATTTATAAGAATTTCAGCATGCCATTAACTCCTGCAGGAGGACAAAGTGATCTTTGCGAATTCCTCCCAGCAATAGTCACTTATCAATGCTTTATATTCTCCATCAGAAATAAGGTAATTATCAGTAGGAGTAGGAGTGAGGAAGAAAAATAAAATTGTTTATTATTGGACCAATTGGGCCCAGAGAAATGAAGGCCAAATTGTTTTTTGCTTGTCTGAGTTTGATTTTTAGTCAGTCTGGATGTGTTTTTTGTTTAGCAGAGAACTTCAGAGAAGAGTATGTTGTTTTAAGACTGAGGCCAATAGAAAGTCATTGGCATAATAAAACTGCAGATTTTACAATTTCAACGCAGCTGCTCTGTGACTTTTAAGCAACTGTGAAATCACATTGTTTAAACTGTGTAGGGACTGGTGCCTGGATCCATCTTTTTTCCTCCTTTTTTTTCTGGAGAAGTCAACAGAATCAACAACTGGTGTTGCAGTCTAACCATTTTAGTGAGTGTTCACAAACTTCCATTCAGAAACAACCACCTGGTCACCCCCTGCTCCACTCATGTATGAAAACGAGCCTGATGTTACCAGTGCCATCAATTAATACACTAATACTATTTCACTGGTGAAAATATATTAATTTAATGACAAACACTCTTGTGTGGATTCACATCAATTACATGCAGACCAGCATTTCAATTTTTTTTACAAGTGTTTTCTGACTTCTTAGGCTCCAGCAGTTGGTAACATTAGGACATCCTTTTACACTGCATTGTATCAAGAGTGTATATACCCCATTTATAAGAAGCAATTTTTGCTTCTCAGGGGCCAAGTTCTTTGCAGTGAGAGGTGAACTCTGGACCTATGCCTTCTCACCCTGAGCCTGTGATCCCATAAGCATCCACAGATGTGAGTGTTTATGCAAGTGGTATCAAAGTGGTACTGTGTGCTTGCCAGAAGGGTGACAAGGAATAGCTTATCTACAGTCAGGGTCACTCTTGAGTTACAGGCTAGGAGCTAATTATTGTGGTGATTGACCCTTAAGATTGAGGTGGCCAATAGGTCAAGAGTCCTGAAGAAAAAGTGATAATCTAGTTCAGAGATTTCTGTGTGTTTTGTTTGGCTTGTGAGCTTTGCTGAGAGCCTCAAAAAAGGAGTCCAGTAGCTGCTGCCCTGAAAGAAAAAAGGGACATAGAGGAGGCACTGGAGAGACAGGGAAAATGAGACAGAGTATTTGAATTGGACAGGCAGTTTTTGATATATTAGAAAGATATATTGTGATATATTTTACTTCAGATGAATGCAGTAAAAAAGACCACATATACCTTTACTGGCATTTTCTGGGATAAAAACCTCATAGGAATAACTGTGCATCAAAGGACCAGTAATCCAGATTACACCCACCCTAAAGTTAACACAGGCAGAAGGTGTTGCACAACTCATCAGCCTCTTGTGCAGAGATTGTACCTGGTAGTCTGATTTCTAATCCACAGAAAGGAGGTGTACTCCCAAGGCATTATTCCTTTGCCACACAGGGTGTTCCAGAGTGGGCATGGGGAAATTGATAAAGTAATGCACAGTTTTGGTTTGAGTCTTGTATACACACACATTCCTGTGGATGTAGGATAGCTTTCGGAGCTGTGGAACCATCCTTGGATTTTATTAATAGCACCATCTCTCATTGGCATTAATATGGCCATCAGTAGTGGGCAGTTATTCCTGTATTTGGATTTGAATGATGACTCCTGCACAGGGAAGAGGGAAGTTGGGGGGTTGGAACTAACAATCAAATTCCCTTCTAACCCAAGTAATTCTCTGATTCCGTGAAGTTGTAATCATTTTCCCTGCATACAGTGCTCCTGCATGACTGAAGAGAGACATCATTTACCCTGCACTGCATAAAAGGAGTGGGCTAATGCATGAAATGTACTGGTTAGATAAAACCTTCACTCAAGTCTGGTATCTTTTCTTCATATGCATACAAAAATAACAACTCAGGGATTCGGTTTCTATATTGTTTATCTGCTGCACAAAGAAAACAAAAGTACATCTGTTTCTTGTCTTTCTCACTCATTTCTTTGCCATCTTGATCAAATTGAGACGAATGGGTTATGCTTGTCCCTTGAAGAATAACTCTGCTCAGATACATAAACTAGGATCTCCTTCTGACAAGTTTTAATTATGGGATGAGTCAAGCTGGCATTTACCTAGAGAGCTCACACATACAAAGACTCTAGTGTCAGACTCTGTCTATGCTGTGTTCTAAAACCAGTAAGCTGAATTTCACAGATGTACTGAGGAAAAGGTGTGGCATTTGCTGTGAGCCTGGAAATTCAAGCACCATAAAAACTTCCCAGCAAGGCATATAACAAGAGCTTATCAGGTTCCCTTGAAAGGAAGGGAAGAGAAGGCTTCATCCAACTGGCATGTCAGGAGTGATCCCTTGGGTTCGTGCATGACAGTTAGAGAGGAGAGAGGAGGTGGATGGGAATGAAGAACACAGTAAATTCACAGACTGGAAGGAGAAGAGAGGCCTGCTGCTTCCCAAAAAGAGAGTCTTATTGAAGCTGGTGTTTCCCCAGAGATTTCAGCAGAATTCAGGTACCAGGTTATGAGTATGGTTCTAAAACCAGGATGACGGCTAAGGTTTAGCACGTTTTAATATGTGGGTGTTCATTCTTTTATAGCCATAGGATGAACGAAGGAGTGAATGAATGAATGAATGTGCGATTGAATGTCTACTCCTGAGAGCAGAATTCGTCTCTGTTATTGGAAGCTTTCGCATGCTACAAAAATAGGAAAACACAATTATTCATAAAGTCCTGCATGTCCATTTGTGTCTTTTGAGGCTGACAACATAGACATTAAACAGCAAAACCTGTGGGCAGCCCCAGAGCTGGGGCCAAGATGAACCTACAGAAGGGGATGCCTATAGTACACCTGAAACTTGAAGAGGAGACGGAGTAACATGTTGGCTTTGTGGTCTTGATGAAAAGAACCATATCTCTGCAGCCTCAAATGTCTTACATCCACAATGAGGTGTTTGATCTATAAATTATTTGTAAGCCTAAAATTTTTGTTGTAGTGGCATAAATAACTATTGGCAGAGAGAATTCCTCCACTGTAGAATTCACCCACTTACTGCTGATCTAGGGCACAAGCAATTGAGTTTATGCCTTCTGCTCACATCTAACCTACTGGCTGCAAATGTACCCCAAATTAACCACACTTAAATTGTACTGGGTTTCTACAAAGGCAACAAGTTTTATTCTGGGCTTGACTTGATGGCAGGAAATATAATAGATTTTTGCAGTGCCTTGGTTTTATGTAACTGACACACAGTAAAGCACACACAAGAAAGCAAATATCAAGCTCACAGTGCTCTACAATATGATGTTCAAGACACCCAGCGAGACATCAGCATGGTGTGTTAGGATGGGGCTGCAGAACAGGAATTACTCCTGAGTGGGTAAGAAGCACCTTTAAAACTGCTCACTAAAACAAGAATGGATTTGTATTTTTTTCCTCTTGTTCAGCAGAAACAGAAAGAAATCAGTAAGTAAGTACTGAGACTTCAAGGTTATTAAAAAAGGAAGACCCTCAACTTTCCAGTAGAAGTGAGGATCTGGTAGCATTTATATACTTTGAGTTTGCAGAACATGGCATGATACACGTGTTGCTTACCTCAAAACAGAGAAGGTTGTGCTTTATTATTGGGAATTGGGCTGCTTTTGTTTCCTCCTGCCTTCTCCATTTGCTTTATTCTTTTTTCAGAAACTTGGTGCAAGAATTTGGAGATCAGGAGAACAGTGCTGATGTAATCATAAAATATACATTTCAGAAAACAATAAAAGAAAATATATTTTAAAAATCAGGGGAATACTTGATAGCCTACATATTTATAATTGAAAGCTGTTCAGGAAGAAATTACATTTTGTTCACTCAAAATTGGTCTAATCCAAAGACAAAAATCTTCCTGGATTTCAGGAACTAATAAATCCATCAATAAGAAACCAAGGGATAAAAACACCTGGGACTGCCAATAGGATATAAAAGATAATAACAAGAAACCTCTGCTGAAAAAAAATGTTTGTCAAATGGAGAAAGTTAAAACGGGTATTGCAGTCCAAAATCTCTGGATTTTTTTGTTTGTTTCTTATTTTTAACTAAAACCTCTTTAAGAGGCCCAGTGGCCTCTTTAACCATGGATATCTGAGCTTTAATTGTTTTGTGTAATGTCTTAACAATCCTTTAATGAAATTTTGATGGATCCATTTAAAAAAAATATCCCCACAGTCTGGCTGAACTTTAATCCATGAACTAAAACCAATGTGATTTTGCAGCAGGAGTATCTGAAAGTGGATACAGCACAGTTCTTTCATTGACATCACATTTGCTGCTGGAGCTACTCCAGACTCGCTGGAGGTTTACATGCAAACCTGACTCACTGTGGTTCTCCCATTCACATCTGATCTGCTTCCAGATCTGATGTCAATGGAAGCACTGTATACTCTATGCTGATGCTATTCAGCTTGGCCTCCCTCCAGAAACTTAATGTCTTTCTTCAGTTGCATCAGTGCCTCTGAGCAAAAAGAGAATGACATCCGTATGTTTTAAGATTAAAGCCGAGTCAACATTTCCAGGGAAAAAAATGTAGGCGCTTGTAGACCTACAGTGATACAGCAAAGGGGTAAATTTCTTGAAATAAGTTTCATTCTCAAAGCTGCTGAGGCCATTGTGTGTGTTACATTTTCTTGAAAGAGATCAGCAGAAAGATACATGAAGATTGACATGGTTTTCTTTTGGCAGCTAAATTTTGAACCATATAATTTACTGTATATTTTTAAATCAAAGAAGAAGATTTGGCAACAAATATGCCGATAAATTCTCATTTAAAGAAAGTGAAAGAGGAGCTAACTCAGAAAGCTGAGGAAGAGAACTCATAGCCTATTCCTGCACGCTAGCAGGGCTCAAAGACGCTTTCTGAGGAGAAATTTGTACTATTGCATTGCATTATGTGAGAATGAAAACAGATCCTGAACAATTCGAGTCACTTGCATGCACAGTGAGACCAGCCTGGCATTTCAAAGTAATTTATTGAAGGATTCTTCAAACTAGCATTATTCTTCCAAAAGCATAATGTCCTCCAAATACATTTTGTAATATGTCATGAAGGAGATGAAAGGCTAAAAAGGACTCAGTAGCATCACTCCAAGGATGGGGGTTTTTTTTAATTTAGTATCTTTTAAGTAACAGTGAGCTAGGAAATAATTGGTCCTGGTCAGACACCTTTATTTGTTGAAAAGCAATTTCTGAATCTGTTTTCACTGTATTGGCATGTAAAGGGAGCTAAATTCTTAGATCTCTATGAGGTTAAGATGACAGCAGCTCTTGTTTGTGATGGAAACTCAGCAGGCAGGTCTAAGCACCACCAAGTTAGATAAGCATGACCCTGACTTTAGCTCATCCATGGCTTCTGACCAAAAACCTGATCACAGTTGTTTGAACTGCTTATTAGTTTCCTTGAGTCTTTATTCACAAAACCACCACCAAACACCATATTCAGGGCACTTGTAATATACCAAACTGCTTTGGAATGCATAAAATGGAGCAAAATGTGCAGCAGCATTCTGTGAGGGTGATCACTTTAGACATAGCTGGAACAATTCAGGGTAGGTGCCCATATGTTTCTTCACCTCAGTTCCTGGTGGAAAATGGGGTTGAAGGACTGAAGGAAATGAACAGTGTGCTGGTATTTTCCTCTTCTTCTTCATGGAGGACAGGGGAAGAGTCACGGTGTGCTGAGCTGGGAAAACAGCAATGCCATGATGTGCCCCTGCCTTCTGGTCTGTCTGCAGGCATGTTCAAGAGCACTTAGCAGATACTCTTCATAGCTTTCTAAAGCATTTTCTTTCACTGCTGTGCAGAAAAGCCACACATGAGAGATCTTTTTTTTATTAAATCTAAACATAAAAAGAAAATTTCACAAATCTGTTGGTCTGGCTGTTTCCCAGTCATGTGTCATCTGAATTACATTACCACAATATTCCAGACGTTAAATTAAAGACAGTAGGAACAAGTATAGTTGACATCTTTGCAAAATTTAAAACTAAGGAACTTCCAGTGGTTTCTTTAATCCCAGCCAAATTATGGCTTTTACCACACTCTTCCCTCTATAATGCCAATTTTTTTTCTTCTCTCTCTCTCAAATAGGCTCACAAGATCACAGCCATGCAGCTGCAAGGCGTCCTATGCTGTTTCTGTGTGGGCTGGCCCTGCCAGCAGTCGCACCAGGGAGAGGATGCTGGCTCATCCCTCAGGGGTTGCTATCCCTGGCTCCCTTGCTTTTTGGTACCACCAGGAACATGCAGTGCCTGGAAGAGCTAATCTCTGTTGTGCCAGGAATAGCTTTCATACCTTGTTTTGCCTAATACAGGAAAGAAATTAGTAAGAGTTAAATTTCCTTTCTGGGAGGAGTGTCTAGCACTGGAGCATGGCATCCAGGGAGACTGTGAAGTCCTTGGGGATTTTCAAGTCTTGCCTTGGCACAGGTGTGGCTGACCTGAGCTAGTGCCACAGGGGCTTCAGGTCACAGGTCACAGGTCACCTTCAAGATTCCCCTGCAGTAAATGTTTTTAATAATCACTGCTCCATCCCTAGGGAAATGGGCAAAGACCACTGATAGCAACACAGAACTGATTGCTTAATTGTAGCTACGACTTCTGATAAACCCTCCATGGTGAGGTGAAGGTGGGTTATGTTTCCTCCCTTTCTTAGGCTTGAGGGTGGTAATGGCTTATAGTAAACATGCCTAGGAGCAGTCAAAGATATGGTTAAAGTGAAAGAGCACTTCAGGTGAATGAGTTCAGGGAAACTAAACTCCCCGATGAGTGGTGGTAGTGGAGAAAGCCACAACTCAAGGCACCGCCTGCTGTGGTCAGATCAGCTAGAAGCTAAATCACATGCACCAACATGGGGGAGAGAGAGAGACAGAGAAAACACAACATGTTTTTTTTGTCTGAGACTGGCAACTCCTGCCCTAAATCAGTGGTACAGGCAGAGGCTGCCTGCTCTAGTGCTGCAGGTTCCCCTCTACTCCTGCCCTTCAGTGCACCACTGTCCCTGGGGCTCCTCTCCGCAATGTGTCCATGACATAGGCTGGCACATGTGGGAGCCAACCAGGATGTCTGGCTATTCCCTGCATCCCCTTGTTTTCCTGCGTGTTTGTTCAGCTGTGAGTATATTTGGAAACTCATTGGTGGCAAATGGGCTGCTTTGACTTTGCAGAAGGAAGAGTGTGGTGAAGACACTGTGTTTTCCACATTATCTGATTGATACCAGTCTTTTTTCCTCTTAATTGAAACAATCCACTATGGCTTTGAGATTGCCCTAACCACACAGGCCAGGAAAAAAAAAAGAATAATTTTCCATTTTGGCTTTGTATGTCTAAACGTGAACAGTATTTTCTATGGAGCTGATCAGGCAAAAGTAAATAAAATGTTGTATGTTACCTCAGAAGAAGCAATTCCTCTACCTTTGATATTTCCATCAAGAATTATTTTTGGTGTGGAAAAGCTGTAATTTTTCATGGTCTTTTCCCAAGAGGGAGAGGAATAAAATAACTCGAGCAAACATTGATGTTTTCTACCACAATGAAATTAATACTTTGCATAGAAATACAGGATCTTCTCATGCTTCTGGGGAGTTCTGTTTCCATTGCGTTTGCTATCCCTCAGAGGTGAAAATTGCAATTGGAACTCTGCTTCTCAGGTTGCAAGGTAGGGTGGTTGGACATGGTTCCTGGACAGGGAGGGGACAGTCAGCCATGGAGACCAAGCATACCACGAGGACACTGGCACATGGCTGAAGTGCCAGCCTTGACTGCGCCAGTCAACCACCTTCCCAGCCCACACAATTGTAAGTGAAACTGGGATGAAATACTGGTGCTCTGGCAACTATTGCATGTGTGTTGCACCTTGTTTGTCAGCCAGAATGTGCCCACTGACCTTGCTCTTAGCTTGGGAAGGAAGCCATGAGAGCTCCCTTCTCCTGGACTGCCAGCAAAAGGTGGAAATTAAAGATAAAATAAAGGCTCCACCATGTCTATTATTTGCTTGTTAGGTGCTGGCAATCTGCCCTTGGGGCCGCAAGGCAGAAATGTGAATTACGACCATCCCCTGCAACACCTTCATGTTGTGATCCAAACCTTGACTTGTGTATCCACACAGGCCAAGTGAGTTTTAAAAGTGTGTGGGAAATGTCCTGTGAGTAAATCAGTGCATATAGTTCTGTCCAAGGGAACAGAGAGGATGGAATGATATATGATGGTTTATTTCTATTTCCTTGTTCTTTTTCATTTACTTGCTATTCAGTTATGATTTTTAAACAGCTACAAGAAATGAGATTCAAATAAATAGTCCAACTGTTTTTTAACATCAACCAGAAATCTGATATCTTCTTGGCAATCTGGGATCCAGAAATCAATGAATAAATTGCCGTCATCCCGTGACTAAAATAGTCCTCTGAATAAGTACGGCACAGATGTGCCCTTTCACTTCAGTAACATGTACTGTAGGCAGAATACCTTAAACATGATGCAATTTTTACATCTCAAAATACATGCTTTTTTGTGAAACAACATGTGTTTCCAGTTGTGATTGTTTGAAGGTACTGCTATAAATGATGGCTATTATTGCATCTGTTGATGTTGGCTAGTCATCCTAGAAACCTTTTTTCTCCCTGCTAGTAGAAGAGATCACTTTAACACAGATTAGCTCAATAAAAATATTTATTAAAACAACAGTCAACAATCTGCTCCTCCTAGCATGCATCCTGTACGGTATTAGAGTGAAAGCACATATTATCATGTTCCTAAAAAGAAAACTACTGAAATAAAAAGATTTATAAAAGAATAACAGTAAACAATCTGCTCAATCAGGCAGCCTAACCACTTAGGTGTGTAATTATAGAAATGGCACAATGTTTATGCAAGTGTCTTCAGAATAACAATAAAGTGCAATGTGTTTTCTACCAAGGAAGGTTTACTTGAATAAATATGTGATTAGCCCAGCAGGGCTACTCACATGACAACAGAAGGGTAAACAGGGAGAGGCATTCCCTCATGCACAGTCAAAAGGGCTTAAAGGCAAGGCTCTGGAATATGAAGTTTTATCCATGTCTGAAAGGTTAGGGCTCAGTCTCATTAGTCTTTAGCTGCGTTCCAGGCGTTTGTGCAAAAGGGGTGGGTAGCGTAAACAGAGCTTAAAGCTGTGACACTCAAGGCTCTCCACTGTGTCAGATGAATGAGAAGTTGAAAAGGTGGAAGGATGCCTGTTTGCATCTAGTGATCATGTGTGTCTTGCTTTGTCACTGTCTCTGTTTCACTTTTTATATCTCGTTTGCTCCTGGTCCAAGAAAGAAACCTAACCTCTATGTCTTACTTCTGGATATCCATCCTCATCACAGTTACAGAGCAAACTCATCCTCTTTGCATCAAATTCTTACTCTTTACAGCCCTCTTTCATCTCTAATCTTCCCACTGTGACAGGAAAATGTGCCTTACAGCAGTGCCTTATGATGACAGAATGAGAGGCTTCTGTCTGGATGAGCAAAAGAGTATTTAAAAGGAAATTTTAAATGTACAACTTCTGATCACATAGTCATCATTGACCTCAAAAATGAAGGGAAGGGCCTCTCTGTAGCTTGACCTGCAGTTTGCCTTCTGCAGCCTACTACAGAGTAGAAAATACTGTTGATTTGAGGGGCAGCCTTCTGCATCCCTTCTCTGCAAGGGTTTGTGGTGGCAGGGTGTCAGTCCCTGGAGGGTTGGGTCCTCACCGTTTGAGACCAGTCTGTTTTCGAAGCTGGCAAACTGCTTTAATCTGATAGTCAGAATAGCTTGTCACGGTATTTGGGTCACACTAGTAGCTGGATCTCAGTCCAGTTATTTCCCTACAGTGCTATGGCCATGACTCTACTCACTGGTAGACATTACCTCACACCCTTATCTAAGGGTGGCCCAAGGTGCTGGCAACTGCTGGTAAAAATGAATCGGGTCACCTCAAGGATGCTAAAAGATACTGGCCACTTTTCCCACAGGTGGAATTGGAGGATGGGATCTAGTGTCAGCAATCTGGGGCCAAGTCTCTGAAGACTTGGCTTCAATGTTTCTTCTGTAATGTCATGGTAAGACAAAAAAGCAGCAACAACTGCTGCTGTGGGGAAGTGTTTCTCTTCTTATGTGGCCTGTGAGTCTCTTCCAGGTACTCTTCAGGGCTGACCCACACTGTTCTACACATTGCAACTCTTTAGAGGTTTTCCAGACAGGATTTTGGTTTTCCTTTTTCAATACATTATTTGTATTATGTTATGGTAGCAGATATGTGGGAAAACTTGTAGCTCTGGCTTAAAGAATTTCCTGGCTGTGGTAAAGACTCTAACTCTTAAGTAGCCTGGAAAGCCACTGCTTTAAAGGAAAACTGTGGGAAGCCTAGTGGTGTTATAACATTGATTTTCAAAAATTATGGTTATCATCATTTTTACCTGGGATAGTCACCCTAAAATTGTTGCCTTTTCTCCTTAAATAAGCCTGAATTACTCCCACTTTTTGCAACATTCCTTGTGTTCCCTTAAACTTTCCAAAGGGGATCCTGGAAACATCAGCACTGTATTTCCTTTAAGCTATGCAAGGAATTTAACACACTTACAAGCAATTCGAACTTGAATACAGATACCAAGAATGACTAGAAATATTTTGGAAATCCATGTGGATTTGGGTCACTAGGGCCCTTGGTGTGAACAGCCAAATGCTCTGTGCCCTCTGCTCACTAATCCCAGGAGGGAAAGCCAACCAGAAACAGCTACAGACCAAAGAAGACCTAAATTGCAACACCTGTAAGAGCAAATCCATGTTTTGAAGGACACCCTCAGAGCTAAGGCTGAGCACTGTTTCAATAGCTAGTAATGAGTCAAGGCACTCCTGTGCAAAGACAGGGCTGGATGTGCATCAAAAATTAGCAAGATCCAGCAGATGAGCAGATCATTTGGCACTCAAAGACACTCCCTCTACCAGCAAAGGCATCCCAAAACACCACAGAGTATATACCACACTTTTGAATCCTTGGCATCAGGGTGGTGCATGTCACATCTTGATTGTACAGTCACTGGGACACTTGCAGTGGAGCTGTGATTTTTTGCAAAGCAGGTTTGACATAGGGTATCAATCCCCAAGCTTTGACCAAGGTCTGAAGTTTTTCAAATCTAGCTGTGCTTGCATTCAGGAGAAGAGCATTACAGCAGTCTGCATGAGAGAGTTAATCGAACTGGGGCGAGCCTCGCAGTGTTGGTACATCCAGCCACTGCCAGTGCTGTGTCATCTGTGAGCCTCTGAGTTCTTGACCTGGATCAAACCACACCATGAGTCCTCCCACAGTGGGCAAAGTTAAATCGCTTTTGGGGCACTTAAGGAGACTGTGTAAAAATATTAGAGGTCTGTCAGCATTTGCATGACTTAGCCTAAATCCTCTCAGCAGAGCGAATGTTTACAGTCTGAGGGGAAATCTTGCCTGTAGCTGTGTGCAGACCAACTAACTTAGTCTGAAAGGACCAAATTAACCTTGGATAAGAGCTTTTTGTGCATGGATGGTTAGTGGATTAAAGGAGATGTCTAAGTGAAAGCCAGAGATAAGTGAGGGGAAGGAGCAGCCCTGGCCATGCACTTGTTCAGCCCAGCCCTGCTTCTCTCACAGGGAATTTCTTGTTGGCAAGAAAGACATCAAGGTGCTGGAGCGTGTCCAGAAAAGGGCAATGGAGCTGTGGAAGGGTCTGGAGCACAAGTCTGATGAGGGGTGGCTGAGGGAGCTGGGGGTGTTCAGTTTGGAGAAAAGGAGGGTCAGGGGAGACCTTATCACTCTCTACAACTGCCTGAAAGGAAGCTGTAGCCAGGTGAAAGTTGGTGTCTTCTCCCAGATACCAAATGATAGAATGATAGGAAATGACCTCAAGTTGCACTGAGGGAGGTTTAGATTGGGTATCAGGACAGATGTCTTCACAGAAAGGGTTGTCAAGCATTGGAACAGACTGCTCAGGAACATGCTGGAGTCACCAGCCCCGGATGTATTTAAAAGACATGTAGATGTGGCACTTGGAAACATGGTTTAGTTGTGGACTTGGCAGTGCTGGGTTAATGTTTGACTTGATGATCTTTGGATCTCCAAACCAAATGATTCTATGATTCTCCCATCCCACACCTTCAACCTCAGTGCTGTGGGGCTGCAACTGGCCTGTGCTTCTCAGCCTGCACTTCCTGGACTCCTTCCAGGGTTACTGGCAAGGCTCAACAGGAAAATTGGGCCCACAGTTTAAAATTTATTTACTGAGAGCTGGTAACTCCTTCTAGGGTTTTTTTCAGACCCACTCACTCATACTTGACAGGAAAAGGAGGGACCTCCTGCTGCTCGCCAGCATGTGGCCACCTTGGCTGCAGCCCACCAGGCAATCACCTGTGTTTGGAGCACAGGGATCAATTTAAGAACCCATTTTGGACATCATCATCTTCTTTCAGTGAGCAGTGATATGTTCCAGCTATAGCCCATTCACTACGGAGAGAATAAAGATGACTTATGGCAGCTGATGGCATTTGCAGGACATAGAGGGACTGCTGCATATTGGCTCCATGCTGACATAGGATCAGTGATTGTCTGACAGATTGAGATAAGACCATTCCTTGTCAAGATGCTTCCAGGCTACTGAGAATATAAAATCAAAGGATGTCTGGAAATACTGCTCAGCACTGCTGGTGTCTTGGAAAAAGCCAGGCACAGAAAAAAGGACAACAGCCAGCATGAATATTCAGAGCAGGAGTTACAGTCAGGACAACTAAATCAGTAGGTCTTCAAGGCTCAAAATAAGCTTGAAGCTGCCTTAAACCATTTCTTTCAGGACTCCTTTTGTGTACCTATAGAAAAGAGGGAGTAGCCGACTTGCTGTTGTACTGTGCACTCTCCTGTGGTGCCAGAATGGTCTTCTGGCAGTCAAAGTCATACAGGAACAGTCTCAGATGTCTTTCACGTTGAAATTTGGGTCCAGCCTGCTGTGTAATGAGCAAAGATCAGGGAATCACAAAGATGCTTATGACCATTTTTTGATTCTCTGAATTTGACTGGAGACTAAATGGATTAGACCAAACTCTCCAGTCTGCCCTCATTATTACACTAAAAATATTTCACTGTAACTTTGCAGATGGCAAGATTGACATAATATCCACTCCTTTATATTTAAGTTTTTAGTTAGCCTTATAAGCAAATATGTTATTTGCCCTACTATGGAAGTAAAGCAATGCAAAGACATTTACAGAAATTACATTTTTTTATATATATCAAGCAGCAAAATGAAATTAATATAAAATTACATGTATTTATGTTCTTTAACCAGCAGCTGGAGTTAAAAATAACTGAAGTTTGGAATTAATTATAACTGAAGCTTGGGCTATTAATTTTTATGTTTAGGACAAACCCCCTGAGGTTTCTGTGATCAGGATTTTATAGCCAGAGACAAGAAATTTCACCACCACTGGAAACATACATATTCCTGTCAAGTCAGTTAGAGACACAAAATAGTCATCTTGTAGGAACATGCCCAGATAAACCTAAAAGGCAGGATTAGTTTAGTTATGGAAGATCTCTTTCCTAACTCCTGTATATTGCAGACAGTAACAATCACTGGGAAAACTTAAAATATTCAGGGAGAGACACAAAATATAAAATAAATGGTTACAATGCTTCCATTTTCAAACCTGTCTAGATGCACAACTACCACCAAGCAGAACCAGCAAGTGGGAGAACTAATTCCTGAGAGATGGAATTTCATTAGCCTGTGCTTGAGCTGATTAGGAAAGAGTTTTCTCACACAGCAGAATTTAAGATTTGTCTTCTCCTTCCCATTCCTTTCACCAGAACGGAATCAAAAATTTACAAAGACTTTTTGTGGAGCATGAAGGTCATTCCTGGCAAGTAGGTCTGCGGAAGATCTCAGTCTTTAGGGAGTCTGGGGCGAAGTGGCTGGTCTGCTTCTCAGGTGGGAGAGCCTTCTGTGTTTACACTCCTCCACTCTCCCTTTGGCAAAAAGTAAACACTGGACAAGAGGGATTATCCAGGTTAAAGTTCAGTGGAAAATAACTCTTGCAAAGCATTTTGATTCTGATGGAAAAGCATTTTCTTTTGCTACATAAAAGGAAAACACGACCCCCACACTGTAATGGCTCTGTTTTGTATGCAAGCAAACACAATTCCCCCCAACAATAGCTCTATTTTGCATGCAAGCGTAGACACATTTCCCTTTGTTATTTTTTTTGTGGAGTGCTTTCAATAGAAAATGGTATTTGGTGCTAAGTATTAGTGCAGATCCCTCACAAATGTTTGTCATTGGAAAGAGTGCCCAGGAAGGAGGGACATAGGTGGTTAGGCAAGTAGGTGGATAGACAAAACAGCTGCCTAGAGGCAAGGACAGAAGAGGCAAATGTGGAAAACTTCTGTTTGGACTGCACTGACCATTATTTCCTGGGCATTTTCTCGATGGAGTCAGAAGACCTGGTGTCCAGGTAGCTGTAGTCTGACAAGGTTTGATGACAGAGAAGCAAACAAAACATCATTCATAAAACATGTCCACCGTACCTGCACTATGACCAAATGGGTCAGCTGGCAGTGTAGGAAGAGCCAGCTGACAAGACCTGGTGAGTCAGAGCAGCTGCGCTCTAAGCCCCGTTGCTATTTATTATTTATTCAATTTGTTCTTCTTAAGATGGGACATGAAGAGCAACACAAATTTGCCTTTTAGAGTCTGCTTGGGCAGACCAAATGGATGCCTGTCAGTGGGTTTACCTCGCTGAAGAGCACTTACCACCATCAACAAGGGGGGTGTCAATGCAGCATTTTCTAAACTGAGAGCTGTCTGAAGCGTGGGCTCACATGAGAGGACACATAGCTCTGGGTTCTACAAAGCAGGCAGCCTGTTGGAACAGTGCTGATCCTGCTCGCCTACAGCCATCCCTAAGGGTACATACCCTGAAGCCAACCTTGCTAACTGGAAGGCTGCCAGGAGGCAAACTTAAACACCCACCAGGATAACCTACATCTGCAGCAAGGCTTTCTTTGCTTATCAATTGGCTTTGGTAAGATTGCTCACTGAATAAAGACAGTTTCTTTTCGTGCTGGAGAGAAATAACTAGAAAAGAAAAGAAAGCCAACACTGCTTTTTGTAGGAAATCATGATTTTATTAATTTTGTTTCTCTCTTTGTCCTGCAAGTGACATGATGTGAGCCTTCTCTGAAGAAGAAAGGACATAGCTGCAGTTAGCTTGGGAATAAATATCCTCCAGAGATACAAAAGCCTGGGCTCTGCTCTAATCACAGCAACATGACTTCTGTTTTGGAGCTGTTTCACATCTGTCCAAAGAGAAGCACAGGCAGCTGGAGTTCACATCTGAGTGGAAAATAGCATGTGCACATACCCATATGTATGTTGGAGAGCCTTTGAAGCACAGACAAAGCCAATGAGAAATAAAAGGGAACATATCTCACGTTAACATCAGCTAGAGGAGTTTGATGCAATCTTTACCTAGCAATGAGGCTGAGGATCTAGGTCTGTCATCTTTCTCAGGAATGGGAGATTGATGCTGAAAGATGGATATAAGTGGTGCATGCAGAGTAATTTTTTCTTTTTTTTTTTAGTGTGTTGGTCAAACTGTTTGTGTAAAGGAGGGAATAAGTGCTCTTTTGCTGAACTGGCCATCATTGTGCATGGCTATTTCTCAAGAGAGTCTTGGGCTGGATTCACAGGTCTTAGATGGAGCCAATTTTAATCTGTTCAACACTTTTTCCCAAATTAGCTTAGAGATCAATGCCAGACTAGTCCCTGCATGGCTGAGGGTGAGCTGGTGTGTGGCCCCTGAGAAAGCTTCCTGAGGGTCTGTATCTTAACCAGCCATGCACTTTATGTCTTCACAACTGCAACTTGTGACAAAACCCAGCGCTTCTGGGGATCAATGACATAGTGACAGCTTCATTACAAGCTGAGTGACCCAACAATCTGACTTTAGCCTCAGCCAGAAGTTCTCTGAAGTTCCTTGCCTGAGCCTTAGTTTTAGCCTTGCCTCAGCCTTTATTGTGCTTAAGTCTCCATGTCTCTGTTTTTGTAGGTGAACTATGAAGCAGAAGCCATAGACTTTGAAGGAGATCCTGCAAGTATTTCAGCCATGGATTACTGCTACTTTATTGCTGGGCTTCATTTTTTTGTGTAGCTTCAACTCTGTTGTTGCCCCAGATGAAGTAAGTAGTGTTACAGAGCAATGTCTTTTCAATTTTGCCTGCTCCTAAATGAATTCTGGTTTTATTTCTCAGCATAATGCAGACCCTACATCTAGTTTACTTATGATTTATATTCTGTTGAAAGTTATGAGCCTTCATGAAGCCTACTGGCTAATAATTAATTAAGCTCATTTTAAGTCATTAATCTATTGTTCTGCATGATCTTTCCAGAAGACATTTAAGATGTCTGATGCAATGTTTATTCTCAGCCCTTTTAATGCAAGTCTTCTCTATAAATGCCTGCCTTTATTTTCCATTTGCATCGCTTGCAAATGATTATCTATACAAGCCTAATGGTTTACAGTAACCCTTCAAAAAATAGGTACTTGAAGTGAACCAATTTAAGATGATTTTTTACAAAAGTCTAGTATTTCAACCAAGCACCTTATGAGCAGAAAGCCAAGTGCACTAAATGCATCAGCATTATGATAGCCTAAACCCATTTGCTGTGGTATTGAGGACTGACACACAGATGACCCTGGGCCTCAGCACATGGAAATTACTTATAATTACTCTATATTTTCCAACCCTCAACATGTTCATCTCATAACTCTTTGGTAGATGCTCCTTTGAGCTGGCTCTAACATTATCAGGGGAAATTCTGAGATCTCTGCTGGAGCTCTCCAATTTGCAGCTGCGTAGCTGACCCATTTTTGTTTAGGGCAATGTGTCTTTGGTTATAAAACCATCATTCTTTATAAGCCTCTTGCAGGGGAATAAATGGAGGTATTTTTTACTCTGTGCGACATTTTTAAACTGATAGACAGATACTCTTTGCCCAGTGTTTTTCTTAATCTCCATTTCAAGAAAAATGAAGGTATTTGGCCTGGAATTTCAATTTGATTTATATTCAGAATTTCTCTCAACATGTTTAGGTCTAGCTGATTTAAAAACATGAACAGTTTTAATTGTTACCAAGGGTTTCCATGTGATTTAATAGTGAGAGGGGATGTTGGCTTTCTTCATTATTTCATAATTTTTCATAAACTGCATACCAAATTCGCTAACTTTCATCCAAAGTCAATTCCATTGAAAACCTGTAGGAAAGAAGACCTTGAAACAATATCCTACCACAATTTCTTTCACTCCATCCAGTCTTGGTGCTGTGTCTCATTGCTATACCTTAAAAGTCACAATGTTGTGAAGTAAAAACAGCATCAAACTGCTCAGTCTATCTGTTAGGCAGGAGTCCTCTGAATTTATGCTGCCTATTCCACTCAAGTTCATTTTTTTGGTGTGTATTTATTAACACTAGTGAGTCAATAGAGCTGTGAAAATGGGAATATTTCTCTATTTCAAGTCATCAGGCAAAAACCACTTTTTCTCTTTGGAGGCCAAGATCTTAAAGAATAGAGAGAATGTAAATCAGAAGTAAAAAGGATTTGATTCTTACTTGCCAAGGGGAGGTTCCCATCTTTTCTCACTGAAGGGCATTGGGATTTTTGCTATTGACTTGCCTGAGAAAAGGGCCAGACCTTAATTCGAGGGAGGGGAGAACATTCAGCTCTTTTGTATTGTTAGCTAAAATAAAAATGCTTCAGCTAACTAAGCTTGTGACCATTTGAAGAAGCAGTTTAGCAAGAAATATTCTCAGTTTTGCGAATGTGTAAGCCCCTAGAATTAGAGGGTCTTGCCCACCACAGCAGCAAATCTACATAGGTTAAGGAGGTGCCTCAATACCTCTTATATCCCATGGAAGCCAAATCTAAACTCATCAAGGCAACTCGACAATATACATCTTGCTAAGAAAAGAATATTCAAATCTTAGAGGTTATCAAGGTTGTGCCTGTCCCCACCTGGGGAATCTCCTGGTGAAGAACCAACCAAACAACCCCACCTTCATCTTTTGCCACCAATCTATGTGAACAACCTGCTCTTGGGTACAGAGATTACATTCTGATCTGGCCACTTGGACAATGTCTTTTCCAGTAGTTTCTCTAATCAATCAGTCTGCCCAGTCACACATTTATGCTGAAGCATTTCTTTTGTACCCTTAAAACAGAACTGGGAACTATAATGCCAGCCCAGGATGACATAGGCTACATGATAGAACAATATCCCAGATTTTTACAGCTGCTGGGTTTAAATTTGATAATGGCTACCTTCCACCTTGGGCAAGGTAATTGCAATACTTATTTTCAATGTGCAGTTTGTCACTTTCCCCTTTAAGTCAATCTAGCCCCTCGTAGTCACTTTTCTTTTTGCCTTTTCAGTGGGTAGCACATGAAATGTGAAGGCTGTGTTTAACACCAGAATTTCACTGTACAGGAGCACTGGGCTCAGTGTATAAAAACCCCCATAAAATAGTTATAATGAATTAGGTTGTAAACAATGGAAATTAAGACATATTTCAAGAGGAGATAAAAAAAAGAAGAAACCTTTTAAGGCAAATATGAAGGATAGACCATATTTATACCATCCAAGTCAGTATAATATAAGGGCTCACAAAGGAAGTTGCTAGACAAAATGCATGCACAGAGTTCCCTATTCTGACCAGCCCCAACAAACATTCTCAGAGGTATCTGTAGCTGTCTTACTGAAGTTAAGAGTCCTGCCTAGTAATGTTCTGGTGTGGGAATCCATGAACTGGTGTTAGAGCAGTTATGGTCTTCACTGATAACCAGACCTCCAGTAGACATCTCTTGTGATTCTCATACCTACACTTCAGAGCATCTGCTGGTCAGGAGGCACTGAAATGTTCACTTGCATACAAGTATAGCCCAAGTGTACATTTATATCAGCCTGTCTGTTTTAAAAGACTGTGTCCCTTCAAATTGCTCAGCAGTTTTTAAAGAACTTGAAGCCCTAGTTGTCAGTAAACACACCAGGTGGGTCATGAAATGTACCCTGCAACTCAGCTGCTGGCAGGGGATAAAAAGCTGCATGAAATCTGTCTTTATCACTGCAGGAAGATGTGTAGAGTCACTGCCTTCATATCATGTTAGTTATTGCATTGACTTTTTAAAGAGCGGATAGTTTTCTCTGGCTTTGGTCACTAGTTCCTGAGAAAAACTATTAAAATTCAATGTAGTTTTGCTAATTAGACCAGCTAAGGATGCTTCCTTCTATTTGCTCCTACAGCTCCTGAAGGATGTGTGAATCAAATTCCATTGGGATTTCTCTTTTATCTTTGCAGCCAAAAATATCCCAGTATTTTCTTTCACTTTTCCCAGAGCAACATAAGAGCTGTGTGCTAACGCGTGCTGCAAAAATGTGTTTCAAAAAAGTAGATTGCAGCTATCCATTTGAATAATTTGGATTTATTTCAGCTACAGCTCCAACATCTTTAATTGTATTTTCCAGTAAAGTTCTTAGGGTCTTGTTTGCAAAGAAGTAAGCTGGTATGGAAAACTGCCCTATAAAATCTGAAGTTTCTTGAGTATTCTTGCCAAAACAAGCCCAAGAGCTAATAAGGTTTG
The DNA here is from genome assembly GCF_000738735.6 of Corvus cornix cornix. NCBI lineage: Eukaryota > Metazoa > Chordata > Aves > Passeriformes > Corvidae > Corvus > Corvus cornix. Next base: position 13,636,933 of record NC_046334.1, read on the forward strand.
AAGTGACAGCTGTGGGGGAAGAGCTATATTATGTTAAATCGCACAGCAAGAGCAGAGAACTGTCACAGTGATCTACTAAACATGGAAGGAATCATATCTGTAAAGGCCTCATGCTATAAACCATGGGCAGCTGGAACAGAGACACTGAGTGGAATAGAGGTGTGTGAAACACCTTGTCTCCAAGTGGTTGCTGAGCACCACATGGGACCAAGAACAAAAATAGCCTAAGTAGAATGGAGATCTTCAGGATCTCTCTCAGAGCCAGAACTCCCCAGAAACATGGAAGGTAACAGAAGGAAATTTGGGAGGCACTTTTCCCTCTGTTTGTAAGCAGGCAGTGCCAGTAGGAATGAAGACATTCTGAAGGTAGCCTTGTTCCTGACAGGAGCTGGTTCTCCAAAGATTGTTGCAGTCGATAATTTCCTGTTAAGCAGAACAGGGGCTGACTGGGAAGCTGTAGTGCAGAAATGTGAGGAACCCTGGATTCCATGTAAAAATGAAAACATATGTGTAGGATTGGCTCAGAGCAAGCAGATTCTCACAATTTTGAGGACTGTATTACAGCAGAATGGGCCCTAATGCAAGCTGGGAAGAAAATTCAGAGAAGCTGCCGAAAAACTCAGAGTGAATCTGAACAAAACTCTTATGAAGTGCCAGTTAATGCATGTTAATGAGGAAGGAGGTCACTTTGCACAGTCTCCAGAGTGAACTCCACAGTTCTTTGACAAAGGATTGGTTTGGTATGAAAAAAGTCACCAAAACCCCTATTCCTTCAGGTGAAAAGGTATGCAGAGCTCTGTCTTGGATCAAAATGAGAACACAGCACCTGGCATACATTGTATAACCAGTACTTAAAAAGATGTTGTCCAAAAAAAATTAAAAATTAAAAAAAGGCAATGGGTTGCACCATGTCTTTAGGTTATTACAGACATTCCCAGAGTGTGGCCAGCTCAGGAAAAGGATGACAATCATGTCTGTAGCTAAGATGAACTCCACAGAGCAGCAATGAATATGAAGACTGTCAACCTGAAAGTAAATATGACAGCTATTATTTCAATTTCAATACTGACACACAAACCACTGTTCCCAGAAACTATATTAAAAGAGCTTCAAGAAAAGCCACAAAAGAGAAGACAAATTGATGAAGAGTGCTGTTTACACATCAGGCAGAGAAATATTTTTCTGTAGCAGTGCTGTGTGCACTATCCTGCTGCACTTGGAGACCGCCACACCAGAGGGATGCCTGTGGTACGATATGGCGCTGTCACAACAAATGACTGCTGCTTCTTGATGTTAGTTTTCTTATACCAGAGGAGACAAACAAGTTCAGGTGTCAGCAGCATCACAGACGAACTGGACATTGTTGTTAAGGTAGGGTAGCAGATGGGTTTGGACACTCCTGGAATCCCATGCTATGTGAACACTGCTCACTTGTCATTCACAGGGAGCTCTGGGGAATACCTCCGTGGCATCAGGCTGTTCAGAGACCTGTGCTCTGCACTGCCTGGGCAGTGTCTAGTGCACAGGGAAGAGTGGAAATGAAGCAAGGTCCTTGCTGCAGAGTGAACAGCACAAGGAGCTTGAGCTCATAAGATTAACAGTTTCTATTCTTCTACAGTTCTCCAATCAGTATTTTCCTGTAGTCAGAGTTAGGGTTTTAGAAACCAGGTCTCTCATGCAACTGAAGCAGAGCAGTGACGAAGGTTCCTCTCCCTGAGTAGGGCAGTATAGTTAACTGGAAGAAGTCTGCTTTCTGTATGTTTTTTTTTTCCAAAATTAAATACTCCAGTGAAAATACACTGGAAATTTGTCTTTATCAACAGCTGAAAAGCAGAAGACCAGTTTTCTTTTTTCGGTTATAAGTTTTGGTTTTCTGCACTTTCGAGAAAGATAAAAGTTCTTTTTGGCTATGAAAGAAATTGCAAGAGAAATCATTAGCAGAGGTTTTCACCCAGCTCAAATGCCATTCTTCAAGAAGCTCTACATTTTTTCAGTTTTCTTCCGATGACAGTGTTAAACTAAGCAATTTGTAAAATTTGGTAGCTGTTGTCATTTGTGATAGGAATTGTCCAGAGACATTGTAGCTCTTCAACAAATCCATTTCTTCTTTTAATTAGGATTGACATACAAGCTGCATCCAGGTGTTGAATTAGTCTCTGGCAGGCTCTAAACTTTTTGAAGCTGTTTATAATGTTTGCAAATCTTTGGCTTGTTCCTCCAACATTACTTCCTTGCTGGCAGTGGTGGGTTTGAATGAAGTAGGCAGCTGAGTGAATGTTTAGTAAAAATTATGTCAAATGTAACAGACCTGATAAATTCCATTTCCTTTTAAAGAAGTGTTATATGGAAGGTGCTCTTCAGCAAAGCACAGCTGATATAATGCTCTGGATGGCATAAAGGGTTTTAAGAAGTGGCTGGAAAGAACATGCATGTGCACAGCATAAGCTTTCAGTTGCATCCAGAATAGCCTTGCTATTCTTAGCCACAAAATAAATAAATAAATAAATAAATAAATAAGAAATACCATCCATAACTTCCAGGCCTTAATTTAACATCACTACCACATGCATAAGGCATGTTGAGGTCATTGGGCTATATGTTACCTGGAAGATTATTGAATGCGTATTCTGTCAGCCACTGGCTCCTGCTCAGTTTGCAGATCAGTGTGAAGATATTTTGATGAGCAAACGACAAATGACCCGTGGTGCACCTGTCTGACACAGCCACTCTCAGGTAACAATAAATTGATTGCAACTACACCATGAAGGAGCTGAAGTTCCATCATTATAACAGAAAAGAGGTAGCTGTGAAGTTGCTCACACTTGAGAAATCAGATTTTTTTTCAAGTCTTTTCTTCCCTTGCTTGGTAATAGCCTCATTGCTTTAGTTTTCCCCGTGAAGTCCCACCTAGTTTTTCTACTGAGACAAAAAAAGTAGAAGAAGTGTGAATAAAATCAATTATTGTATATTGCTACCAATTTTCTTGGCATAAAACATAGGTCATACGTGACTCTAAAAGGCAAAGATTTGGGCATAATAATTAAGTAACATGACTGAATGCTAGGATCAGGTATTTAATCACATAGGAGCAGTTGCATACCTCATTGACTACGAAAATGCTCCCTGTGTGCTTTTTGGGGTGTACCACATGTTGCAAAGCATATATTATCCTGTAAATATTAATGGTAAGTAATTTAAGATCAGTAGTTGCCTGCTTTTCAGAATACCACGGACATGATGGTTACATTTCTGCCTTGTTGGACTTGCACTTTTGGGGCCATTTACTCAATCTTTGCTTGCTAGATCGGGAACTTCTTGAACAAATATAGTTCACTTTGTTCATCTTTGATATACCCTCACAGAAGCCATTAATTGCCCAATGAGCCCAATGGACGATTAATGGTTTCTGTGGGTATTACATCAAACTGGTTACATATGAAGCTTCTAAATGGAGCATAGCACCAAGTTTAAAGAATACACAGAGGAGTGGTGTTCTGACTTATACATCCAGCTTCTTCATTGATTGGAGTCAAGGCCTGGGCCTGAAGTGTGATACCCCAACAGAGTGTGATCCCTCAACACTGACAGCCTGAGGACCTGTCTACAGTGCACCAATAAGATGGATGAGAGAGGGAAACCTTTGGTCTTTGCTGGGGCTTGGACTGGAGTGAAGTACTTTGGCAAGAGCAGGATGCTCAGAGGAGCTGCCTGAAGTACCTCAAGCATATTTCAGTGAAAACTCCAGTGTGGGGATTCACAGCGTTGGGGAACAGCTGAATAAGAGTGTTTATGACTCTGCTTTTCAATCATTCTTGAAATGAATGAAATCAGATCTTTCTGGAATCTGTTGGAGTGGAATAATAACTCCTTTATATACAGAATAAAATACGAATACATATATATATATATGAATTGACCTATGGAGCTTAATGTATAATCTTTCAACTTGTTTTAATTAATTCAGAAGGAAAAATATATACAATATATATGTTATTTCTCATGTAAAATTAATAGTGGTTGCTTCATTACAAATGATCTAGTTACAAATATGCTGCCCTTCTTTTTATCAGCCAACATTTCAATTGACATTTGTCTAATTCTTCTTTCTCCTTTATCAACAACCTCTTGGTTGTCAAAAATGAAAGGTTTAACTATTCTTTTCCTCTGTCAGGTTCCACTAAACATATACCATTATGTTTCTACATAAATTTGTGTATATAAGTTGTGTATGTAAAGGTACATCATGCTAAGAGCAAGGAAGAAGTGAAGAACAAAGCACAGTGTTAAAGAAAAAAAAAGAAAACAACCAAAACCCAAACTCCATTCATTCAAAGATGAATAAGTAATTTATTGCTTTTGAGTACTGAGTATCACAAAATTCTGGAATTATAGAACATCTCCATTGTTTATGGTTGAGTAACTGACACTGAACCGTGCCGTAAATCAAATCTCTCCTGATGGGAGAGCGTTTTAAATTCCTTGCCAGGAGTTAGTTTTAGAGACAAACGGAGACTTTCCTGGAGTTTCACTGCTGCCAGATAGTTGTTTATTAAGTCTTATCAGAGAAACAGAGTGACTAGCGTGACCCAGGCATAACACAGAGCAGAGAATGCAGAAAAAAAGCCTAATGATCAAGATTTACACAGCCTTTTAAAGATAATTTAACCAATGGTTACTAAAAACATACATTATTTTCACTTTCCTACCAATTATTCAGTAACACAGTCAGGAACTGTGGAATTTTTTGTCCAATCATCCCAAATTACTTTTACTGCAGAACATGAAGTAGTAGAAGAAGAAGAAGAAGGTTTGGAGAACAACAACAATCCTCCATTTTGATGTTTTTTGCTCTTCTCTATTTACTACAAAGAGAAGCCTAAAACCTCTAAATTTTTCACCCTGTGACAATCTTACATAGTAGTCTATCACCTAATTCACACCACTGTATTTTCTAGTTGTTGTCTGATCGTTGGTAATTTTTTCCAAGGTTGGAGGTTAAAACAGTGTTGTTCAGGGGTGTAAGAACCCTTCAAAACAGGCAGAGAAATATTCTCGGCACTCTGGGTTCCTACAAGTAACTTTTCTTTTTTAGTTTATTAGCTGGAATAACAGAGTGATGTTACAGAAATTTACATATGGAAATAACTTTACACAAAAGTTAGCATTTAGTTCAAACAGCACTAGTGAATTCATAACATTACCCTGGTGCATATTTAGATGGAGTATATTTTCAGTTGTACATGGAACTTGTTAAAAGTAGAAAATATGTGCACATACATATATGAAAAGAGATAAGAAAAGGAATAAATATTCAAGCTGAAAGCTTGAAAGCAAAATCCCTGGTTGGCCTTTAGTCTACTAAAATAATATTGTTTTAATACATGTCAAACAAAAAAAGCCAAACCACATTATCTTATACTTTCCTATTTCCTTAATGAGACTCGTCTTGTCCTCATCTGCTTTTAGTTCTGAGTTTGAAAACCTGAAAAACTTATCTTCAAAATCAGAATTATTTATCTCTATGAGATTAATACGTTCTTTTTGTCTTGATGGAAAAATGGGCCACCAATACACAAGGTGCGATATGTGGGACTACTGCTAAATTCTTTTCTTGGCTGCCATCCCATCAAGGGAGTCACATTTAGTCAAGATTTTGCCTTTATTACACACTTGGGGTCAGTATCCTGGAGATTCAATGGTTACTAATGGTTACTCAGACAGAGAAGTGAAGGAAAGGGTAAGGCAGAAAAAAGCATTCACATAAGGTATATTTTTACAAGTCCTGCTGCAAGACTGCAAGCATGAAAGCATGTCCCCCAATATCTGTCTTTTGGGGGCTGAAAAATGCACTTTTAATGGTCTCAAAAAAGAAGAGTGATGGTAACCCCCTTTTTGAGTAATCCTAAAAAGTCCTGTGACAGCAATCCAGGAAAAAAAGCAAAGATCTAATTTAGGTCCAGCGTCTCTGAAATAACAGGTTGAGGACAATATACTCTTGGTGCTCCCCAGCTCAGTCCCCCAACAGCCAGCTGTATAAGCCATGCTGCAAACAAAAGCAATGAAGGATGCAGCCAAGAAAAGATAGATTCTAGATATAGCAAAATTCAATAATTAGTCTGATCATATAATATTAATTTTTCTGTATATCATGTAATTGTCTCTTCCAAATGTCTGCTCATGTATCTGTCTGGCATTCAGATCATATTGTCGTTTCAAATCACTACTATTTGATCTAATAGCCCAAAAGTTTTATTAATGGTTAAAGGACTAAGTGAATTGGCCACTTAACCACATGCCTGCATTTCAGCAGCTTCACCAGATGACCATTTTGCCCGAACGACTGTGACAGGAATTAGAGCTACTGCAGCTCCCTCATTCATCATTGCTCATTGACCTTTAACTGCAGCCAAACTGTATTGGACTGTGGTTAAGGTGTCCAGGGGGATTGTGAGTTGCAAGAGGAGAGGATGCAGTAGAGAGCAAGAAGGGAGAAGACAATGTTATTCTCTTTTGGGGTGATATTTACCCCCTTTGAAATCAATACCAAAAATACCATGACACCAAAGGTGTGGACCAGAATGTTGTCGTGCAATTAAATGCTGGGTTTTCTCATTCAAAGAGAATACATATTTCTCTGTTTAGAACACTGAAATGAATGATCTCTGTTACTGAAAGAAAGTTATGTGGGAGTAAAATAGTCCTTGAGACTAGAATCCTCTTGCCAGCTTAGCTCTCTGCTACACAGTTTTGCGGCTAATCTGGGCACACAGAAAGGGTTTCCAGCTGCTCTGTGCTTTCCCTGTGGAGGGATTTTATTGAGTGCTTGTGTATATATGTGTGGCAGCACCTCTTTCAAGCACTGTATGCAACAGCCAGGGAGGCTTATTGGTGGGTCTGGTTTGTTGATGGGTTTTTGTTTGGTTTATTTGAGGGTTTTGTTTGTGTATTTGGTTTTTTCTTTGTATCCCAGAGGAAACAGCTGGGGAAAAGATTTTGGTGTAGACCTGCAGGCTTCTTATGCCAGTTTCTTTGAGCTGTTTGTTATGTTTGAGTTAACTTGTCCCACATTTAGAAAATATGGACTCCTAAAGAATGTAGATGTGCCTGAGAAACATTAAAAATAAACAAATATTTCAGTAATACCACCCAAATTGTCTTCATGTTGTTGGACAAAATAAATCAATGTGGGTATTTGCAGTGTGATGAACCAACACTTGAGAACATATTCCCAAAAGGAATCCCTTCAGCCTAGGCTAAAACCCATTTTGCTACGTGAAGTCAATGAAAATACATTTGCAAGTAAGAATTGCTCACACACACAGGGTCTTTAGTGAGGGAATTTGTACCAGCAGCCCACAGATCAGATACAATTTCAGATAATTTTATTAAAGGTTGGGTTTGTATCTACTAGGAAAAAGATGGAAACTTATTTCTGTCTAACAGTGTTAGCCTAAAAGTTCAGTGTTTTAATAAGTAAAAGTTCCTGAAAGCAATAATGTAAAATCTCCATCTTTAGTATGGTTTTCATTTACTAAATAGCTTCTTCCCCAGTTGCTCTGAGCTCAAGGCTTCAAAATTTAGCAAGAAGCAGTCATTTTTCACATGATTAACACACAAAAGGAGCAGACAGGCAAAATGGCATCCTCTGTTCCTTCAGTATTTTTAAATAATTAGTCCATTTGATTTTAATGTAAAATACATTTTTCAGTTTCATTGCAAGAACATGATACATTTATGGAAAAAGCCCTTTAAGTACAGCTTTTTCTCAAAATCAAGACACCTATTTCTTCCCTTTTTCCCCTTTCCTTATTAGAGTGTTTCTGTACCTTACACCAAAGGACAAGAATCAATCACCTGTTTCATGCTGAAAGCTACCTTTCACTCTATTAACCCTTCTTTTTTGCATCACTTACAGGGGCAAACCCTCAGCTGGTGTGGGATGATCTCCGGTGAGGTTAATAAGCTGGTCTCTATGTAGAGAGCTGCAGATCCAGTCTTGCTTTTTCAAGACCATATAACTGAAGTTGTTTATGATATAAATATAATTCACAGATTGCCTTTCAATTTGCTGATAATTCTGACACTGTAACTGTTGCTGTCTTAGTTACTGCTTTGTATATACTGATTTTCTAAATTGCTGTTTTACTTTTTGTTTTCCCTTTTTTTATTCCCCCCGATTAGATTGCACTTCTTGCTATATGCCAAAGGCTTCGGTTAATCAGGGATAAATTTTAAACTTACTTCTCAAATAGTTCCTGCGAATTTTGTGGCCAAAAATATGTATTTCTTAGCGGCAGTCTTTGTTTTCTTTCTATGCACAGGGGTTTTTTTGCACACACATTGGTTCATTTGCAAACATTGGTACCATCTAACTAAAGACATTCCTAAGAGGCCAAAGCTGGGTATTTTAGTAAATCGTTATCATGGTTTCACTTACAGGGAGGAGTAGGATTTCATCACCCCAGATCCAGTGTCACTGTAAAATCCGTTCCTACAGTTTCAGTGAAGAAACAGAAATACGCTGCCTGCTATGATTTTGCTTGTGTGTTTATACTGAGCATAACTGTGATTTTTCATGTTGACATGAGATTCAGTGTTCAGTCTGTGGAAGAGGCTGGGAGACCAAGGCAGGAACCCAAAATCCAAGCCAGCACAGGGTGCCAAGAGAGAATGAACTGCAAGGCTGCAGTGCAAGACGTAGCTATGCAAGAGGATGTATTTCCTTAGCAAATGGGTTAGGTAAACATCTGTAGCTTGTCAGCTGGAAAGGAGGGAGTAAAGAGCAGTCTTTTAAGTTTATTCTTAGTGCAAACAGATTAAGTGTATCTTGCTTTTATTTCTGTCATCTACATCTATGTAATCCGTGACATTGCAATTGGCTTTCTGCTTTGGATTTTGTAGTCTAAGTAATCTGCTTTTAACTTTCACCTAACTTCAATTAAGAATTATTTCAAGGTCCCTATCTAGCACCAAAGCATTCTGTGGCTGTCCTTACACCCAGAGGTCTGAACCACCCCTACACACACCTGGCAGTTGCCTCCTTTTCTCTACAATACTCGAAGGCAAGAGGATACACGTCTGTGTAGGATGCATTAGTCTGTGTTGAGAGTTAACAATGTGAATCTAAGTACAAAAAAAGTCTTTCTGCAACCAGAAAAACTCTGGCATGTGACAGGTAATGTGGCAGTTAATCTGCCTGATTCCGCAGAGTCCTGGCAGAGTCGGGAAGCACCATTCAGGGAACATCAATAACACCTCAGCACTTACTATTGATCAGAGAGCAAATCACCAGCTGAAGAAGGAAAGTTTGCATACCTGCTGTTATCAGCTCAGACTGGAAATGAGTAAATGTGGAGAAAAAGTGAAATTAATTTTCCTTGTCTTGATTGCATTTTATAAACAAAAAGTGTTTGAAACAAAAACCAGCCTATAAAATCCTTTGTCATTATTTCCTTCCTGTTTCCCTTCCAGCCCAGCTAGTGCATTTGCAGGCAGGTGAGCTCTTTGGAATTATTCTCCCATGCAGGAAATTATGGGTGCTATGGAATACTACTGCAGTCCAGTTATCTCTGAAATGCTGATCTGCCTGGCTTACATGGAGCTGAAATTCAGTTATTCCCTTTGACATGGAGTCCGTTGTGAATTTACCAGATGAATGTCCTTGACAAATAGCTACCAGCCACTCAATCCATCACTTCAGAGAAGCTGGGCTGCCTCACACTTTTTCTTTCCTATGCTTTTATCTTTTTTTCTGCCTCTCAAAAAGACCAAGGGGTAAAACCCAAACCAGTATTCAAAGTTATGTGATTTAGAGCACCAAACATGTAACAGAGATCTTTTAATATTGCATATTATACAGTAATAATGTACTCCAGAATTTCCTCCTTTTTAATATAGAAAAATCAGATAGAACTCTTCATTAATATTTGAATTGGCATAAATGTTGAGTTCCCAACTATCCACATGGTAATTTACACTTCTACTGTAGCTGGTGGGAGGTGGTTTGTTTTTCTTTGTGCTAATACAAGGATCTCACTTCCTGTGACTGGAAAGCTGCAGACAACAGTTGCACTGCATGGGTGAAAGGCACAAAAGGAAAGAGAAAATATATACAGAATAATTTTTCTAAAATCTAGAAGAAAAATATATGTTAGTCTGTTATATCTCATGTCATGCAGATTAAAGTATCTAACAAGCATTTTTACTGAACCACAGAATGGCTGACTTTGGAAGGCATCTTTGGGGAACAACTGGTCTCAACCCCCTGCACAACTGGATGCACAACTCTCAGCCTTGTCCTAGCTAAGCAGCCATTGGTGGAAATTTTTGAAGAATTAATATGTAAAAAGAAATATTTCTGTTCAGAACCTAGCCTGAGAAGAGGGAGGTGATACTCAGCAGATATGCAACATCTTGGAAAATTAGGTAACTTACAGATTTCCTAAACTATACATGTGGTACTTTCCCACAAGCTCTGGGGATATCCATGAGACCCACCATCCCAGTGTCTTCTCCTGCAGGGCACTGGAACTGCTGTGGATGAAGCATGACTGGAAGAGGGTTGATAAGGGAAAGCCTGGTCCAGCACAAGAATTTTCCCTTTGGCCCTTGGCAAATGGGGAGAGCAGGATGCCCTCAGTAAAGTTCAATAAGCGGCAGGGCCCAGGTCTTGGAGATAGGGAAAGCCCAGACCTACAGCTGGTGTCAGCCTGGAAAGGGGCAGCCAGAGGAGACAGAAGGCTGCCGAAATTGCTCACTTTCCAAAGCCCAGGGCAGACCAGGTGTCCTCCCCTGCACTTCCCAGACCAGGTGCCCTGGTCCCTTGTGCCTGGGGTTTCAGCACCAGCAGTCTTTCCCTGTGCTTTCCTTGAGAATCATGAGGATTGCTTTTCAAAGCGTGTGAGCTTTGTCACTGCATGGTTTTGCTGTTGTTGGTGGCATTGCTGTTGTTTTTCAGTTGTTGGTTTTTTTTTTTTTTTTTTAAGGGAATAAAGGTTATAGGAACATGGGGTTTGCCTGGATGTCTGTCTCTTGTCTCTTTTTTTGGTTTTTTTAATGAGCCCAGTGGCAGATTTCAACCAAATGTGTCAGAGGGTTAAAGCTCTCCCAGATAATTAATAAATGCTATGAAAATAGTCAAATGGATAGAGGATACAGATGCTGTGAATGCCCTTACTGTGGGAAAAGTTGCCGAGTGGTATCCCACACCATCAGGCACTAGAACAGCTACATGGGAAAAGGGCCCCTGTAAATGCCCCAAACACAGGGTTTGCTTCAGCTGGGTTTGTGTTTCATGCATGCCAGAGCCAACCACTTGTAAGACAAAGTTCCAAAGAAAGCAGGATTAATTCCTTCTGTGCACAGCTAGCTATTGGTTTTCGGATTGGAACCCCCTCAAAATGTTGCTTGGACTCAAATGTTAGCATTTTTAAGAATACTATTATCTACCTGTAAGCAGGTATGATGAGGTGATCTAAACAGGAAAAATGCCAGTCCCCTTATTCTCCTCACAACCACTTTACCTGCAGCAAGATCTGCACTTCAAACACTTAGAAAAATGGGCACAGCTACAACACTACCAACCAAACTGTACCTTTAAGAATAATTGGATGCAAAGCTGCATATGTTTAGTGGGCAGGATTCAAGAACAGAGAGTGGAGTCCAGCTGAGGAATTAGGAGAATCGGCTCATACCACGGCACAGTGATTCCCTTTCCATTATAGAGATGCAACAGTTCCCCCAGCAGAAGGCAGAAAAAATGGCTGAAGGCAGCAAGATCAACAGCTCTGAATATTTTACACTAACCACTTTGGTAAATATTCAGCTATCATGGCATCCTGGAATAACACTGAATGAAAAGTACACAGGGAAAAGTAAGGCAGGAGAGTCTTTCTGTGACCAAACATTCCAGCTGTGCACAGATGCATCTGAGGCACAGCTGGGGCTCAGTGCCAGATGTTCCTGGTCAGTTTTAGGAATACAGTAAATTCCAACATTGGACAGATCATCTGAAAATTTAGAAGATGCCAGGAGGGTCATTTGCAAACCCCTTCCTGGGGTTCAGAAGCTTATCAGCCTTGCTCCTAGGTTTCTGCTATGCTGAAAAATTAGGATGGGTTTTGTGGGATTTTAGCTGCCGGCCAGAGGAGTGGAGGTTAGAAAATAGACACCTCTTGGCTCTGTAGCCCATAATTTGGGGAGTGGTTTAGATCTGTGGCTCAGCCCAAAGTTCAAGGGAGGGAGTAGAGTCAAACATCCTTCTCTAGTCCTACTCTCTTTGAAGAAATATTTTGAAATAAAAGCCTTTTCTGGATGGCCTGGGCAGAATTCATTACAAAGCAGAGTCTCAATTGTTTTCATAGTATCAACCATGTCTTCAATATTCTGGGCTATTTCCAATATTTCTGCTAACAGAAGAAAGACAAAGCTTTCTCCTTTAAATCTCTGTTTTAGGTCAGCTGGTTGTGCACTCTGGGTGGGTGATTTCAGGTTACCTGCTCTCTGTGCCATGACACGACTACATGTAAAGCACTGTAGTATTTTAGCACATGTTCAGTACCAACAAGCCAGCATAAGCAAGTGGAGAAAACAGAAGCTTAATCATTACTCCATGTTCCTGGTGTATAAAGAGAAATACTGTCCACCCACACAGTCTGTGATCAATGCCAAATCTTCTGCAACTTAGGGCTTTCGTTCAGTTTCTCTGATTTACACTTGTGCATCCTTCCTGGCTCCCGCTGTTTCGGTGATGTAATGAACTCACTGACCAGGAGCTATTCTGACACAACGCACAAAAAAGAAGGGCTGGAGATGTAAGGCTGAGTTACAACTGATGAGGAGGAAGGTCCTCTCACCGGGAGAGCCTGAGAACAAAACTCTTTGTACCTTTCTGGGCTTCCTGAGGAACTGTGGTGGCTTAGGCTTGGCAGGATGTTGCACAGAGGTGTCCACCTAGGACCTATTTACCCCTCTTCCCCTGATGTGCCCATTATTGCCAATGTTTTAAGAGCTCCTGCATCTCTTTCCTCTCCATGTGGGTGCTTCATAATGCCCTGAGCAGAAAATGGGTCTTTTTTGAATGACACCTGAAATACGGCCATGATGACATCACTTCGCTAAAACAGTGCCAAGATGAGATGCTCAGCAGATTCAAGAACACTTCTCTACTGTCCTTGTTAAAAATAGATCACTTAAAATATTGTGTTGGGTTCTAATCACGAATGTCTCAGCCACGTGCAGACAGTGGAGAAGTTTCAAGTGAAAATAATTCACCAACTGTAGACACATTGATTACGAAAATGCTTTTCACTTTACAAAAAAAATAGAAAAAAAAGAAACACAAAACACTGGGACAGGGTGGTGGACATCTTAACACCCAAATCAGGAATCTTACGTCAAAATTACCTCATGACATACCACATGGGTAGGCACTATTCAAGGGATAAATCCTCTAGTAATATGAATAAAGAAGTATTGGAAAGGAATTCTGTGGGAATGGATGAGTGCATCCAAAGTAACTGGAATGCTATGCTTTCCCTCCTTCTTAGGCAATTCTTATAGTCCTGGTTACATTGTACGTTGGAGCATCATCCATTCCCCCAAAAAACTCAAAACAAGTTGAGAACTTGTGTTTCCACAAGAATTTTTATAGGAGACCTAGGCTCATTCACTCATTTTTAGGTGCTACAGCCATAGAATCTGTACTATTTACAATGCAGATAGTCTTGGGAAAAAGCAGTTATTAGTAAGACTTTGACTGTCTCATTTTGGCTGTGGAAAAAAGTGAAGACAGGCTTTTTGCACTGGGAGTTATGATCATGAGAGAAAATGATGAATTAAACCAGCCTTACCAAAGGTTGATATCTGATGTGTTAGAGGTCTAAGGAACCTAATCTACTTGCTTGTGAGTATACAGTGGATATAAAGATTATCAGCAAGGGCAAAGGAGGGGGATTCTTAATCTGAAATAGATATTATTTGCAGCTTGTCTGCCTTCTGTAGGGTTGAGTGTGCATGCAGACATCTACATGTTTGCTTGAACTTAGAAATCTCACTGAGCCTTTATATGTGAGAGTAAATAGCTGACTCATAAGTAAATGGGGTCAGCCATGCAGGACTTTTTATTTCATTTTATTTCTCCTTTCTTGCTCCCTATTTTCTTATCAGTGAGAATATTTTGCTCCTCTGTGGCTCCTGCTAATCAGGGTCATTTTTCTCCTTGCACACTACCTTATCAATATCAGAGTAAATTCTGCCACTGATGTCACTGAAGACAGGTTTAGACCTTTATATGTAAGTATATTACTGATCTAGAAAGATAAAAAAAGCAAAGAAACATAAAATCTCACAATACTAATATATATAGATACAGTAATAATGAACACAGTTTTTAAAAAATCCTAAATTGAGGAAAAAATCTAAAACCCTGGTTAGGCAATACGCATCATTAATTCATATATGCTGAGAAAGATTATGAGGTCACATACAAATCAAGAGGCTTTGAGATTATGAGTCTGGGCTGATGATAGAGCAACAATCCGATTTACTATTAATTGGTTTTAATGAGTACCCCGAGAGCCTGCTTTTCTGCAGGACCCAATCCTCCTCTGCAGTGTAACATCTTTTATATGGAAACTTAGGGAGATGTACATTGCAACAGGATCAGGAAAATTATAACTCTAGCTATTTCTTAGCATCTTATGGAAGAAGGTACTAAGCACTGTACAATACACATTATTGTAAAGAATTGTTTTGATGATATAAATATTAAAATGTAAATTTCTTGTAAATATTGTACAAAGCATCCTTTTTAATGTTTCTACATTGTTATAGTAAATCGACTCCAGTTTGCAAGATCCTTGACACAGATTTTCTTTAATATATATTAATATTATGTACCTTGCCTTTTAAGGTCTGATATGAATAGACTACTTTTGACTCTCCCCCCAGCTAGATACACAAGTCCCATCCTTGAGTATTTTAAGACAACACTAAACAATGCCAGAGCCTCTTCTGGCCCATGGTCAGGCAAGAGCTGGAGTAATAAAAGTAGGAAAATGCCTCAGAGTGGCATTTCCCTCAGCTGCATTGAGCAAGACCATGCAGAGAGAGGGCTGGGGAGGTGGTGGCCACTGCAAAAAAAAAGCTGGGCTACTTTGGGACTGTGGCTTCAGGATTAAAAAAAAAAAAGGATAGCAAATATTTCCACTCAGGAATGTTCAGCTGGGATTGGTCATGAAGGTCTGGTTGTTCCTTTTACCCACTGGTTTACTTCCATGAGTGGAAAATTGTTTTTAACCTTGTGTGGTTGTTTTTGTGCTGATGATTGGGTGCAAAACATAAGCACTTCCAGCAGCCTGATCTGAGAGGGCTTTGTGCCAGCTGTGCTCAGGGTGGGCAGCCCTGCAGGGGGCAAAAAGAAGAAAATCAAGCCCTGATTACTCTCTTTTTTTAAAAAATGAAAAAACTCAACAGATTCTATCAATTGAGCAGTGCCCCAACCAGAGGAAGTGCTTTTCCCTGACAGCAGAAGTCAACAGGGCAATCCAAAGGTTATTTAGATCCTGTGCTCTGGAGCCTGAGACGCAATTGCCTTTTATAACTAAAAAAGTATTGCCATTTATGACTAGAAAACACTTTTCTACTGTACTGTCAGGTCTTCCAGACTGGGTTTGGTTGAGTGTTGGGGTTTTTGTTTAAAAGAAAGATTGATGATGTCTGGGTAACAATTTGGATGGTGGGTGCCTCACACAGGGCATAGCATCAGTGGCCACGATGTTTAGGATAGACTTTGAGGCCAGAAACAGGCCAAGTTTTAGCCCCATTATGTAATATAGAAGAGCTACTAAGGGAAGTTTGTCTTGCACTGCCCAGGCTACTAAACCTTGGGGATTTAGCAGGCAAGTGCTCTCCAGGGGTGACTTAGAAGCACTAGAGAAAAGAGAGTACTTCAACATTACTGCCTGCTTTACTTTTTGTTGTCTGTGAAGGCGTCCATCAGTGCTCATAAGACAGACTATAAATAGGGGGAGGAAAAACCAGGAAAAGCTCAAAACAGGCTACAAGGAAAAAGAGGAAGAAAGTATTATGAAAATAACATTTACTTCAGCTTTCCTGCATCAAGGAAAGGGATCTAACAGAGGCTGCAAATGTGTGCTGCAGGCTGAACCCAAGCAATCATTATGGGCTGATATATGAATTGGTTGCTCACGAAAGATGAACTTGTTAAGTATCTAACATGCTCCCAGAAATAGACTCTGAAATACATCTTTTGCTGATATTTTTTTCCCCCAGCTTGAAAAGACAGAGCAGACTTAAATGTAGAAGACTGGTTAATAAAATATACTTGAAATATTGAAATGAAACACAAGGATCTTGGGCTGAACTGCTTAACTTTTGATGTACAAGAAATAAGTTCATTCGTTATGATGATTTATTTCTCTTCCTTTCCAAGGAGAGGGAGTCCAGTTGTTCTTGGTCTTGTTTTTTTACCAGCATGAGACCAATGGTGAATTTATGCTAATCTTTAAGTACCATTAAGGTGAAATTTGCAATATTTAAGAGCAGAGAGGTCAGTTCAGAGCCTACTTGAACCTCTAAGTTGTGTGACAAACAAGCCAATGAAGCAACTGTTGGTGACAGTCCTGATGCATGAAATTTTTGGAAAGGGAGGCAGGCAAACAGGACACTGATCTGTTGAGTGGATGTGAAAAATGAAAGCCCTAGCAGGAGAAATGCCTTTCTGCTTTTTTGGTTGATCTTCTAACAGTGAGCCACGAAGTTGTCATTCAGGCCCTGTCAGCTGTAATATGTAAGCCACATGCAAGGCAGCTCCACACAGCTGAAAGGAGCGCTGCTCGATTGAGGAGTCAGACTTGTAGCCTGCCATCAGGGTGGCCAAACATGCATTGCTGAGGTGTGAATTATGAAAGATAGTTTCCAAATGTCCAACGGGCAATAAACATTAATAAAAACTAGACATGGGCCTGCGCCAAATAGCCCCAACTCGCAGGGTGTTTAGAGTGCAAACATTTGATCAGGATCCAAACTTTGCAGCTGGCCTTATCTCTGCAGTGGCCAAGCCAAACCCTCAGGGTTTGTGGCCACCTGGGAAATTCTGTGATCCAAGGATGCAGTATCTGATTACCTGTTCCTTTGCCACCTCCAGATAACAGTCCTTTTTATCAACCCTCCCCTGTGCTTCCTGCCTTGCTCTGGTATTCTTTCTCTGCCTTCATGATTTGTCTCTTACTCATACTGGAAATTCTCCAAATTAGGGGCACACTTTAAATCTGTTGTGAGCAACTCTGGGTGGAATTATGCAATATTGTGGAAAATCATCAAGGAAAGCATGGAATCTGAGCATGATCTTGGCACCTTCCATGCAAGTCTGACAAAAGGGACTGGACTGCTGTACATGTGAAAGAGAGGTGGGCAAGAAATACATTCAATAAATACACCCAGTTCAACTCAGAGGACCCTCTGATGTTCTAAAAGACATAGTATGGCTGGTTAGCAGTCTGTGCCTGTGGAACACAAGTCAGAACCTCCAACCATCCCTGGGCTCAAACACCTGACTTCGTAATTTTTGTGTTTTTCCTTTCACCTCAAATCCCACTGACGAAGTTTCATATAGGGATTGCCAGTCTTAGTGCATGTGTTTTTATTCCCTGGGATGTAATCTGTAGTGAATCACCTTAACTGGCTGAAACACACACTCGACCCCCTTGTTTCACCTCCAAGAGCAGTAACCATGAAAGCAGCTGTGTGATCACCTTTCTCTCTGTGAACTGTCCTTTTCTCCCCGGGCCTTGGTAAGGGGCAAAATAAAATGCCAGACCTTGTCCTAAACCTTAAAGCCAGACCAGCATTGTGATACTACAATTTCAGGGTTTTTTCTGCCTTCTGTAAAAGAATACTCGGGAATGATGCAAATTTCAAAGGATGCTGACTATCACTGAATTCTAAGAGGTTAATTGGCATATTAATTGCCTGTAATTAATAGATGCATACACAGACAAGAGAAGTGGAGATTTTATAGCTATGAAATTTGTCCATTAGCTACACTTCACACTCATCAAAACCAATGTTACTGAAGCAGTAAGCCTATTGATCTACATATGGATTTTGCTTGGATACTTGTGATATCTATTTAATACCCTCCTCTTAAAACGGAACAAGGAGATGCTGAGCTTGCACCTGGAGTTTTCTCAATTTTCTCTTTGAACTTAGTGGCTGAAAAAACCACAAAATGTTATTACTATTTCATTCCCTGTTATAACTGTCTCAGATTTTAGCTGAAGAGATTTCCCTAGTCTTAATTTCTGGCTATAGTAATTATATTGTTGACCCATGGTTATGTGAATAAAAACTTTGTGCATTCCACACTGATAAAATATCTCCAGGGATATTATCTGAATTTCAAGAAAATAAAAGGTTAATAATGTTGGCTGAAAGAGTCAAGTGTGATCTTCAGTTTCCAACGTTTTGAGAAATACCTCTGTTCACTGATATTTAAACCTAGTGCTGCAGCAAGTCTTCAAGGCTTTCTGTCTGATCAGTGGAGATATTTTCCCTCTGTTTTTTTCTGTTCTCATCGATATGGGAACATACCAGACCAGGTTTTCTATACAGACCTGCTGGATCAGAAGCATGCCTTTCTTTAGAATTCATTTCTTTTTAAAAACAATCTGGATCTAAGACATCCCTGGGCGTCTAGACGCCCAGGGATAGTCTCGAAAGTAGACCCAGCTCCGCTCTGTCAAAGCCCTGCAAGCATCAAGGGCCTGCCAAAATCATCAAAACACAGTTCCTTAAAGTGTGGGTGTAGGTATGAAAATTGCTCCATTAATACCACCCAGTTTTATGTCTCCACTCACGTGGGAGTGCAGAATATGTCTGACAATGTCTTCAGCTGTTCAGGAATGAGCACTAACCCGCTTGTGTTTTCTGCTTGGTTATGGGATTGGAGTGGGTGGGAAGGGTTCTGTTTCTTTTTCAGCTCACATCTCACAAATCTGCCAATATGTTGTTATCATCTTCTCCACTCAGACTGCTGCAGGAACCCCGGTTTCATTGCCTGTTCTCATTGCTGTTTTTTGGGGGTTTGGGGACTTTTTTTTGTGCGTGGTGGGTTTTTTGTTTGGTTGGGGGTTTTTTTGTTTGTTTTGTTTTGATTTTTAAATTAAATCCTTTTTGTTTTGTGCAAGATCTAGAGGTGATGGGCTTCACAAGGGCTGTCCTGGCACAAATGATCCTTGGTGGACTCAATGAGACTATGGGCAACCCAGCATTTGTATTGGGGGCATCAAGAAGGCAAATTACACTGCAAATCTATCACAATGCAGCTTCAGCCAGAGACAGCTCCAGGCTTTGCAGAAACACCTACTGAGACCCCAGGAAAGGTTGGAAGGTCAAACTGTAAGCTGTTTCACTTTCATCTACTTGTGAAGGCCGTAAAATTCTTTGTAGACATTTTAACAAATAATGCTTCAGAAATATATTTTCCCCTAACATCCTACTCTTTCTTTTCTTCGCAAGTATAAAAGCCAACAACAACTCAGCACGCATGTTTTAAGTTAACTAAAAGGAGATACTAAGAACGCATGTTTCACCCTTCCAGAGGGGTCATTATGAAAAAGTGAGGTTAAAAATAGTCTTAATGTGATCAGCAAAAAAAAATGAACTCTTCGTTTTTCTGCATCTTTTAAGACACTCTGAAATGTCCCTGTGTGAGCCCTTCTGTCATCCTCCTTCCTTTCCATTTTACCCCACACCCAGCCTCTTCATCGCAGAAGAGGAAAGTTTTTGCTACCTCTGGCTGTAACTGAAGGAGGGCTCCCTCAATGCTCTATCACGTCCATTTTAGGATGAAGTCAAGATGCATATTTTTCCCTCCTCCTTTTTCCCTTTTGCCTCTATATCACTGTGAAAATCAGGCACCCAGATGTAATGGTTGCAGGGATCTCGCAGGATCCACCTCTCTGCTGCTCTAGTTTCCATCTTTAGTGAATCCCAGAGAATTTGCAGGAAATTTTAATTTCTTTGCTGGTGCTCTATCTTTAAAAAGCAAACATTACAGAATATGTAAGACTTTTTTTTTCTAATGAATTGTTAACAGTTTCAGGACTATCTTTGTTAAAAAAAAATGGAGGAGAATACATCCTGAAATACATCCTTGCAATTGTATCCATCTTTACCTGCTACCCCTGGCATCCTGCATGGACTGTGGAGTTCATGACATGGTGCTGCCACAGGGAGCTTCCGGCAGAACAGCCTTCCTCTAGGAGAATGCTCAGCATCACTTCAGATGGATGTTTCCCTCAGGTGTCTCTGATGGGCAGCAAGCCCTACAATTCTGCCCATTTAGGCACTTCTACTAGCATTTTGCAAGCCTAAATATCTCTCAGCATCTTATTTTCAAAAGCTGGATCCTAAATATCTGGAGAGCTTGAAATGAAGAATTCCCCACCCTGAAATTTCAACGTATTATACAAATCAGTTTAACAGCAGAGTTGTGTCTTCTGGGTTCACCACACAGGGTTATCCTCTATAATGAATCGATACTTGCTGGCCCTGAAGGCAAGCAGAGACACACCTGTAGTTTAGTGGTGTTTTCCTGGACTTGGAATATCCTGATTTGGAAGGGACCCACAAGGATGAACAGTATGAAAATATCCCAGCTCAGGACAATAGAGCATCTGCATTATTAATAGACTTATTAGCATAGTTATTAGCACCATGTCAATAATAACCTTACCATCAAAATGATTATGATAATTATTATTAATATAGCAACAAACATAAGTAGCAATGATAATTCTTAATGTTAACACAGTTATAAACTCTTTGTATATTTTGTGAGGAGATGTGCTCTGGTTTACATAGGGTATTCTTGTTCTATTCTTAGACTTTCTCAGTCCTCTTCTGCCTTTCCTGTGGCTCCCACCACCTGCAGCTGCTGTCTTTCCCTTTCCATGTTTAATCCTTTCTCTCTGTTGTCCCAAACATCAATCTTTTCCTTGACTATTCTCCTATTCAAGGGAACGTGAGTCTCCAATTCTGTAAGACTTTTTCCCAGCATGCCATCTCTGATCATCTTCGTGGACCCCCTCTTGATCTCTTTCTCTACAAATCTCACATGCAGAATAAGATAAAATAGAACAGAATAAAGCAGAATAGTACTACTGGACAAAATTAAAAGATGAATACACAAACCAGAACCTTATAACAATTAGTATCAAGAATATAATTCTTCTTATGAAATAATTTTTATTATGAAATCTAGTCATCCTCATTAAGTTAAAAGTAAAGTTCAATGTGGTTACTGCCTTGGCTGCCTATGGTTATTTTTATGCTGCACTGTGTGCTAGATGGACTTTGAAACTACTAACAGGATTTGCATTGGCTTCAAAGTATAACACAGCAGCTCATGTGAGAGGGGCAAGGTTCCCTCTATTTTAGTATTTACTTTATCTGTTCTGGGATAGACCATGTGTCAGCTGTGAGAGAGGAGCATGGCACCTACAGACTGAGGCACATCCCTTCTTTTTTAACTCTCAGATCAGTAGTGAGAAGTCTGTACCTGCAGAAGGACCAGCCATTGAGCCTGGAGCTTCTGAGACAGATAAGGGGAAAATTGATGCTTTTTCTCATTTGTTCAAATGCAGTTCAAAACCACAAGCACAAATTGCATTTGCAAAATAAAATAAGCTCTCCCTTGAAAATTTGACATCATGCTTTCTGAGGGTTACACTACTGTAACTATGTAACTACTGTGGCTATTTTGTTTTTGACCACTTCCTCATCACATCCAGTCCAGATCTAACAGAGAAGCAAGGTCAGGGGAGAAAAAGAATAATGAATTCTAAAACTGATTTATAACTGTGCCATCCATTAGCAACATCTTTGCATTTCCTAGGTGTTTAGTGGTCAGGGAGCCTGTCAAGCCTGGCTATTGTGTGGTAATCCCCAAAAGGGAAAAGTGGAAAACTTTACCTTTCCCAGTGAAAATTCTGCAGACGATGCTGCCACAACCGTGACTGAGTCCTACCATCGATGAAGAGGACAGGGAGGAAATGAGATATGTAACAGCAGTGCTGGCTCCAGCAACTGTGGAAACTTGCCATGTGTTCTGTGCGTCGTTTTTATAGGTCTGATCATGACATATGATAGACGCCAGAAAATAGGCTCTTATCATCCTTCCACAGACAGTCTCTCTTTTAGTATGTGCCCTGGGCGTGATCCTGACAGTTTCGCTGGCACAGATACAGAAGAAAGTATTTGCTCTTCTCTGTAACCTATTTACAGGGATTTCTTCTGAACTCCCAGATTTTCCCCTGGAGTAGGACAACCCCATGCTGTTCCCAGTTAGCATTATGAATAACATTTTCCAATAAAAAACGTGTCTGTGTTCAGCCTGAATGATTTCTGTCAAAAAACATTTGCCAACTGCAGACCAGAATTTAGACTGGAATTTCGAATTTTGGGGCAGCCTGCTCCTAAACTGGTGACCTTAGGAGCCCAAGGTCATCAGCTCAGCATGAGCTAGCTCTTTCCTGCTTGGCACAGGGAGCAGAGAAGCCCAGAAAGCCTTGGCTATAAAGTAGGCCACAACCCTTGGAGTTTCAGGCAGCTGTTCAACAAAACTGACTTTCTCTGCATCAACGAAAATGAGAGAAATGGCTTTTTATTTTTGAGTTAATGTAGGCTCTGTGGAAGATATTTAATCTGGAAAGTATCATATGTTTTAGGCTTGGAAAAAAAGAATTCTCAGAATTTCTACCTCATAGGAAATTGTGAAATCTTTTAAGTTCTCTTTCAATTTTGATTAAAGTGAAATTTGGAAAAGACCATTTTTCACACACACCTAAAAAGCTACTTTACCACCAGTTCTATTTCTGCTCCAAGCTAGGGATAATTAGGCAAAAAGGTGGCCAAATAAAAAGAATAGCCCTGCTACTAATCTCAAAACGGTGAAACTTGAGGAAAGTTCACAGCACCATTGATGTTATTGTAACTAGGATTTGAAAGCAGGAGAGGAAATAAAGTCATTGCCTTGTCAAAGAGATGTAAGACTTATATGAGCTATATATTTGCCCTCTGGACAGTAGGAAAGCAGTGGAAAGAAGAATGGAAAAAATAGGAGCACTTGAAAAAATATAATGGAAAAGTAAGGCGAATAGGTAGAACTACAAAATAGTTTTGGTTAAGAATTTAAATTTCTGTTTTCCCTACCCAGTTTTGAAATAGCAGGCTAAATTTTGCATAAGTGTTTAGGAACCTATTGCAGGAATCTCCACTGAAGATCAGAAGCTGAAGGGATTTTTGCACATTAGAAATTGCAAACCAAACCTGGTCCAGGGCTTCCTCTCTGGGCAGTCTCAGATAGTCAAAATCTCTATCTTCTCCCTGTGAAGGGAAACAGGCTTATCTGGCCAAGAAAAAGGAAACTTCCAGGGGACTGGCAGACCCTAAATACATGTACCCCTCTGGGCTCACATACAGCAGTTAGGCAAAATCAATTTGGCTGCACAAAGTGGCCAATAACATCCTTGCAAGCCAAAGGAAAACAAACAATTTGTCTTGAGTTAAAGTTTTTGTTCTAAATAAAATGTACCTGAACATCAGGGGCTTTTAAAGATATGGAAATGGAACCCAGTGGGAGGGATGAAGACACAAGACTCCATGCAGAGCTAATTAAAAAAAAAAAATTCATGGGAATATGGGACCTTGACTCTTTCTTTGCGTGCTCTATTTTAATGAAACAGTGTTTTTCTTTTTTCCATTTTGTGGAATATGGACCAGCAGATCAGTTGCACAAGATGTTTGCTGCTTTCATTTTTCCATTTCCTTTGGCTTGCAAATAATTCCTCTGAAAACCAGATTTGCAGAGCACTGAGTCAGGCTCAGTGTGGCCTGGCTGGTCAATGGGCTGCAGCAGCTGGCCCATGGTCATGAACAGCCTCCCCTTGAAACTGGTGTCTTGAATTACTGAATAAATTCATCACTTTCTAAAGATAGAGGTGACAGAGCAACAGCCCTTGGGCTGGGCAGATGAATTGCTCTGTTATATAAGAAACTTGGCCTTCTGAGCAATGTCAAAATTTGCCTGCAAAGTGTTTGGCCAAAGATCAACACTAAGCTGGAGCTGTGATAGCTTCACTTTGTCTGACCTCCCCTTGTCTTTCCCTAGTATGTGGCAGTCTAATCTGGTCAAGAGCCACATTTTAATTGTATTTTAGCTTTTATAATTATTTTATATTTTATCTTTAGTGTCCCTCTGAGTAGGCTGAGATTGTTTTTAAAAGAGGACTGAGCAAAGAGGAAGGAGAATGGTACCAAAATACATAGCCCAAAATGATTGTATTAAATCAGAATCCTTTTGTGAATGTTGGTCTTTCCTGGTGTAGAAGACAGAGAAACATATTTTGCCTGCCTCGCTCAGACCTGCATCTAGTGGAATGAGCATTGGCTGTGGCTGCACTTTCCATGGGGGAACCAGGCCCACCAGGCCTTGGAGTTGCAAGTACAAAGAGCTGAACTTCAACCAAAGGCGGAGATTTTTATAAAGAGATCAACATGGACCACGCTGCTGAGAGCTCTCTACTGCTTCACATTTGTACCTGAGACCCTCAGAACAATAACCTATTTAGCACTTAGCCTAAAGTCTTCATCAGTTTGAAAAATCATGATTTTCTCTGAACACTTTGTGCATCACATTACTATGGAAGACAAATTACAGTGGAAAACAGAAGAGAAGAACTAAAGAAGTGGCTAAGAAAATTATTCTTTTTTATTTCCCTTTGTAAATCGGGTGGCATTTTGCAAGTAGACCCATCTTTGCCTGTAGATATTTTTAGCTCTAATCTCAGATATACCTCTTTTGACACATGACCAGAGAAAAACATTTTGTAAACCAAAATCTTTTTTTTTTTTTTTTTTTTTTGTCCTCCAAGATTGCCTGGGGGACTCATGACATAATCTATTGTTATTTGAAGCTTACTTTTTGGAAGCGTGTTAGAGTAGTGATCCTGTATTTTATAACACAGAGCAGAAAAATATTTATTAACAACAACCCTCTTATGCTTCATTCCAGGATCATGAAAATTATCTTCCTCCATTATGCTCTTAACAATGAGCAACGGGCACATTTATTTTCAAACTGCAACATATAACTACAGAGAAATCCAACTGCCTCAAGCGTAGAAGGCACAAAGCTCTTCAAAATCATAAAGTGAAATCCACCTTCAAACAAAATCCCAGCGCAACGACCTTGGTCTGACTCCAGCTTTCATTTTGAATATATTGGGAACCAAATCCTGGTCTAACAAAGAATGAACTTGTTACCTTGCAAATGGTCAGCAGAAGGCTTTTCCCTCACTGCTGTCTTACTGAAGCTTCGAGCATATGAGCAGGGCAGCCTTTGTGAATCAGCCCTATGCCTGACTTACAGAAGTGAATGCTATCGTGAAAGAAGGGAGAGAAAAAAAGAGGTGGTTCAGGCTGGGCCTTAGACCTAAATAGTGCTTTTAAATTTGCAGAAGTCAGAGTGCAGCTGATTAAATCTGCAGCTGGCTAGGTGAAAGCAAGTGATTGGTGGATCTCAGAAGGTTTGGGACCAGATTCACCCATATGGTTTGAGTCACTCTGACAATAGAAAACAGCTGTAAAACTCTTTCCCTGGCCAGAAAAAGTTGGGTTTATGGTTACATTGCGTCTCCAAGCATCTGATGAATACAGTTCTTTGTCTCATAAAGCATCTGAAAATCCAGATGCTTATCTGCATTTCTAGCTAAATAAATTGTGATAGTAATTTTGTGGTGATAGCCCTTTGTGAGCTTTTTCAATAATTTTTGATATTGAGTAATTGGTCAGAGAATATTTGAATACAAATTCTGTCTGTGCCAAGAGGAGGTATTATCTCTTATGGACTCCATCTATTAAAAGGAAGGCTCTGCTCTAGGAAACTCACAACACAGGTATAAAAATGCAGAAGGACAATTAACAATCAGTCTAGACAGGCAGAACAAGTCAAACAGGGAGGGAATGAAGCTTAAAAAGGAAGAGTGACTGAGCACTCACACTCAGCTCATTTTCATGCCTTAGTAGGTCTGCAGAGGGTTGTTTGTTTTTATCTGTTTCTTTGATGGACTCAGTGGAAGGACTGGGGCTTATAGATTTTATGAGACAAGTATTTTGAGAAGAGACTTTGAGGAATAAGGGATAGAGGCAGACTAGATTAGGTTGGGAAGGAGGTTTCAGACAGGGGGGCTCTGTTGAAGAAGGCACCAGAGAGGGAGCTGGTGAAACAGATGTGTGCAACTGGAGCCAAGTAAATGAGGCAAAGGTGAAAGGATGGGACCAGAGCTTGTCCAGGAGACTTTCCTTACTTCTAATTCCACTCCCACTTCAAGCCTGAAATGCATGGAAATAGAGTGTGAAGGTGCTGATGCAGGAAAGATTGCAGTGGCAAAACCTAACTCAAAATCCTCAACCTTCAAAAAAGACATATTTACTGTTCTGAATTGAGAGCTTAGATTAGAAATTTCCACTTCCTTGCACTGGGGGTTAACAGCATTTTCAAATTATTTTTATAGACTCCTTTGTAAGAAGTCTGCTGTGTTTTCATGTTTGCTTGAGACCACTTGCACACTTGTATTCTTTGAATGCAGGCTCTGGAGACTGAGACTGAAAGAGGTGCTTTATTGTTTGCTCTCAGTCCCTCTTTTTCTTCTCCTCACACACATATTTTTTTCTTTTTTCCCCCCCGTTCCCTATCTCTGAAGGAAATATTTCCAAATGTGCGCTTTCTCAGTCTTGTCTGAATACTCTTTAGATTAAAGGTCAAAAATACAATTCTTGTCATTGTGTAGATACCAAAGAGAATGATAAAAATGAAACAGTATCTGTTCTGTGGACTACATTAAAAATAACCGAAAGCAACAGCTTTAGGACTTATTTAAGAAGTCATGCAAATGTGTAAAATCTAACAGCCTTAGGACACAGTTTAACACTTTGAGACATGCTGCATGCTTTTAGAAAGTTCCTTTAAAAGCTGGCAGGAGATAAATCACCTTTTCCAATTATTTTTGAAATTATGCAAGCTCGGCACACTACAACTTTTGATCAGAAGTACTTATTGAATTTCATATTCTCCAAATATCACCCCTCAAGGTCACACTCACAGCTAGATCATAACAGGCTTTCAGTCCACTGTGGTCTGAGGGCTCTCTGCACTTCCACTGGCAGCCGTGGGAATTAGACAAGCACAGTGAGACAGGAAACTGATTGCTTTGGGGCTAGTAAGATTTTGCACCCCAATGCAATGACAAAAGAGGCAGAATCAGTGTTTGAAGGGTTTTACATTCAGGTATGGCTATTTCTCTATTCCTCATGACCACAGGAACGTGATAAAATTTCATCAAGTTAAAGCACTCCTATTAAGTGGATTTCAAAAGGTAAAAGTAAAATAAAATCACACAGTCACAAGAAAAGCTCCTGCGATAAATATCAATTGCAGAATATGCTTCAGCTGTTCCTATTACACTAAAAGCAGTGCTATGCTCTCTGCCAGTATGGGATACACATCTATTGACCATGGGAGCAAGAAAACCCCACCCAGTCATTAAGTTTAAACAATTCAATAGACAATGTCATGCTAACAGTGAAGGAAAAACTTTTGTGTTCTCTGAGATATAAGCATACACCTACATATAAAGTAATTTATTCTCTACTGCTGCATGAAAATCAACATTCGCTGACTGATAGGGGCACTTTGAAAGGGTTATTCAGTGCTTAAGAGAATACTTGTCACTTGTATAATTTTAATAGAATTAGCAGACAGATAGGATTACTTCTTCTCATGATAATCCATCTCTGTAATACTGGGAATTTTTTGGTGAAAAATGCAGCTACTGGCTTAAAAATATTTTTCTTAAGCCTCATTTTTAAAAGTCATTGTGTCATTGAGCATTATTGTTATTAGATATGGATGCTTGCCACAACCCCAGAGCCACACAGTCCCAAACTGGGAGAAATTTGAGACCACAGAGCTTTCCATTTTGAAACTACCTCTCATTAATTATAATTTATTTTTATTATTTATTTTTTATTGTTAAATCTGGATACAAGCAAGAAGAAGTATAGAGAATAAAAGTGCCCTGAAAAGTTTATAAATGAGAGATGACATTGGAAGCACATATTAGAGGACAGGCAAGGAGAAAGCAAGTTAACGTCACAATAACGGAAAGCTAGGATAGAAGGGTAGGGGATATTGGGAACATGTTGTACCTGGCAGTGCAGGTAGAACAAGCTTGACCAAGCTGAGAACCCTGGAAGACTCCCACCTTCCCAGGAGTCTGAGAAGCAAGGGCTAAAGAAGGCAGTTGGCAGGGAACAGGGAGAATCAGCTTGATAGTTTTCTAGGATCTGTCTGAAGCTTAACTTCTAAGACGCTGTACAACCAGATGGTGGGGAAATGCCTTCTCAACTAACCACAGAAAAAGACCACCATGGCACAAAATTAGAACCAGTGCCACTTCTTCTACAGCACATCTTCTGCTACTGATTTACAGTCTGTACCTAAAGTAGAAAGGGGAAAACAAGGACCCTTCTCTGCCTGCTCTTTTTCATCTGCTCTTCTGGCTCACAGGAGTTTTTGTGAGCAGGAGCAGAGTAGCCCTCAGTGCTATGTGATGCACAGCTGAGGCAGGGCAGGGAAGGACAAAAGTGACCCTCGTGCTGCCCAGCAATAGCTGAAACCCTGCTCAATACTTTGGAGGACTGGAATGTAAAAACTGGTACAGAAGAAGGCATCTTAGAGGACCATGGATATGTAAGATAAGAAATTAAATGGACCCCTGTGGTATTAAAGATAACAGAGTTTTCTGGTACCCAGAAGTAAAGTTTCCATGGTTACCTCCCCATGGAACAGGGAATACAGAATACTCTTCCTGCAGGTCTAACACCACTGCCAGGTTGGAGGGTATAAAGCAGTAAAGTTCCTTTTAGGATTTCTCCATTGCTGGCTTATTGGGCAGTCCTTCTCCAGATACCCTTTGAGGTTTTGATCCAGCCTTTCCTCCCAACTCAGATCATTAAGACCTTTAAAAGAATTCATTTAATTTGGACTGAAGAATTAATATCAACCTGGAGTCTCAGAGCTCATCTGAGTCAGAGACAGTACCTACCACCAAAGAAAGGGATCTTTTGAAACCATTTCAATATGTGAATATTTCTGAAGTATATTCTTGGATTTACTAGAAATAGTTTCACACATATATCTGAAATTTTTGATTTAAAAATTCTGGTCTTGTTAGACATCGTATTTATTACAAAAAGCTACACTAATTTGTACCTGATTTCTACATGAGCTTGCATCTGTACTCACAAAAATGAGACTTTTTCCTAGCCCTGGGGAATAATATTTGTGGAAGAAAGGCTAAGAAAAGTGGTTTGAAAATGTATAAGGAATATACTCACTCCAGGGAATAGAAACAATCTCAATTTTTGTAGCACTATTTTTTAAATATGTAGCCACAAAACGGTAGAAAATGTCCTCATTATACAGACAGGATATGTCTTACACTTATTAGGTATTCCTTAGTATGATCTTTTCTGAAAAGACAGTCAAAATGTGCAAAGAGAAAACAAATATAAACTGGAAGCTGAAGACAGAGACAGGTGAGATTCTCTTGAAAGTGTAGTGAAAAATGAAGAGAGCAAGGACACTGAAGGATTGCAGTTTTTATTATCTTGCTTGGACTAATGCACAATTCAGTTGTATGTGGTGCATAGCATATAAATGAGATTTATTTGCAACACCAAGCAAAATGTAAGCAAAGCAAGATGACTCTCCCAACAGAGGAAATGTGGGGCAGGATTATCTGTGCAGCATCCTCACTGCAGGGTACCTAAAGGAAGGAATCTCTGCAATTAGCAATCAGCTTCGGTAAACTGAAACACCAAATCTCTGGGAGACCTGCTGGAAATCTGGATAGTGTTAAGATCTATATAGCACTTGGGCATTTTTACACAGGGCTTTTCTCTGGATGTTGTGGGGTGTAACACTCTGGATCCCCAGGAGAAATTGCACTGGCAGACCAAGGGAGCTAAAGCATACTCAGCAGAGAGTGCATCCCTGGTGCCATCAAAATCAGGGAAAGCTCCCTTCAGTCTTTCTCTCAGTGTGGCTTTACTCATAAGCCCCTGGACAAGGTGCTGTGAGGCTCTGGGCATAGAAGTAGGAAAAATTTTGAAAAGAACCAAAACAGGAATGAAAAAAAAATAAAGAAAAAAGAAAACTGAAAAAATAGGAATAAAGTGGCGAGTGATCCCATGTAAACACAATGCAGTGCAGAGAAGGAGAAAATGATTCAATGAGTGGGAATGGGACATGGCTGGTTTGGCAAGTTCATGCAAATATCACAGAAAATACAAACAATGCTCATGGTTTGTGTCTCTTTGTAGCTCTCTTGTGTCTGAATGCAGACAGACCTCCAGCAGGCGCTTCTGTGGACTGTGCAAAGGGAAATGGCAGCCTGCAATGGGAGTGAAGCGGTTGCAGAAACTCACACCAGCACTCTCCCTAAGAGCATCAGCTATTTGGCACCATGGCCCTGTAGAGAGGGGACACTTCTGAGTGACACATCTGCAAAAGGAAGGGCACTTGCTCATGAAAAGTTGGTGTTTCAAATTGGGAAGAAGTTACATGGTTTAAATGCAACAATACGGATTTTCCGTTTATCCATATGTGTCTCAGTTGAAGAAAGGGCCTATGGGTGAAGGTCACCATGTTCTCCCCTCTGTTTACCAGTTAACAGAACTTCATTTATTTGCAATTCTGTTTTCAATTAATTTGGGAAAGAATGCCAAACATATGGGGTTTTTGGTAGGTTCGAGTTCTTGATGAGTTTGGTTCACAATGCAGTATTTGTGTCACCTTGTTAGAGCACAACCTTCTCCAGGGCTTGACCCTTCTTTCTGTATCCCATGGTGTGAAAGAAGAGTCTGCAAGGTTAACTCACAGATTCTAAAACATGCTATTTTTTTCCTTCAGCTACTTTTGAAACTTCATTTTACATCTGAGTGACTTGGTTTTTAAATGCAAACTCTCTCCAATAGTTGCGTCTTATTGTAAATGTAACAACAAACATCAGTAAACAAAATCAACAGGTTATTAAGCCTTTGAAGAAAAACATTGTTTATCTTTGATACCATACATTTTAAAATGCTACCTTACTTGAATTTGATTTTAACTTAATCTGGTATTGAAAAGATCCAGATATTAACTATAATTAAATGATTATTCAAGATACCTAGTTGTTGCTTATTTTACTAGCTATTAGGTTGTAGATAACTGCAACTGAACATTTCTTTTCTAGTTTACAATATTTAGAACATGAGTAATTATTCCAAAATACATGCATAAGATAGTAAATTAATATATGAACAGTCTTTCCTGTGGCTATATTTTTGTCTGGTAAATATATCCTCATGCTAAGGACTTGATAGAATACATAAGGCACAAACATGGTATGTGTTACTTGCTCTTGGGTGGTCTGCAGCTCAAAGACCCTTGCCATTTAGTGAAGATACAATACAGTATTCTTCCATGACTATTTACATTCCCTATTTTTCGCAGCAACTTCAAATGCATACATTGGGCATTTCTTCCCTCTTGTCTTTTTTGATCTCCTTGGAGACAAATTTTACTAGGGTGTCAAAATATAATACAATCCACTCATTCATTAGGCACAGATCTTATTGACAGAAGTCTTATTTATTGTAAAGAGAAAGAGACCATATTCCTGAAGAATGGCTATGGAAGAAAAGAAAGAAGAACATGAAAAGAAAGCTTTAAAATAATAAATCATTGTCTCTTTTATCTCACCAATGCTTTGCTACAGCTTGGGAAATTATTAAGAAGATACTGTAGAAGAGAAAATCTGAGAAATCCTGCAAAATTCAAAGTCATTGTTTTAGGGCTTTCTGAGGAGGAAAGTTCTGCAGCCCTTTTGAAGCTCAATAATTTAGCAGGAAGAGGCATGGAAAAAGATTTTCAATCCTCATTGGAAATGAAAGTTACAGGAGGACTGGATGTAGAGTGAAGATAATGAGGCCTTTTTGTCACTGATCAAGCCAGGGAAGATGCTGCAATTTTAAATGAGTACTTACTTCAACCATTTTTAAGATAAAGTCCTTCCCACATTTTCATTTGTAAAACCAGTCTGGAATTTCATGGAGGGAAAAAACGCCAGATGTTCAAAACCGAAATAAAATAATCAAAGGAAATGTAACACTCCTTGCAGTGGTATTTACGTGCTTTACCTTAAAAAGGAGGCTTTCCTTCAAAGATCTCAGAGCACTGCAGCCATAAATCAAACTTCATGTTGACTATGCAAGGATTTGTCTTGATAAGGTCGACTGTGTTGGGTTGGTAAGGTTGAAGTGCACGTTTTGACTTTTGCAGCTGTCAGGT
Source organism: Corvus cornix cornix (assembly GCF_000738735.6). Taxonomy (NCBI): domain Eukaryota; kingdom Metazoa; phylum Chordata; class Aves; order Passeriformes; family Corvidae; genus Corvus; species Corvus cornix. Next base: position 13,669,412 of record NC_046334.1, read on the forward strand.
GATATTCTATCTTCATACAGGAATGATGGAAGTCCAACTGAGGTCATACAACTATTTTGACCCTAACACAAGCAGACACTCCACTTTTAAAAAAAGTTTATTTTGAGGTTTTAATAGTGAAAATCCTAAAAAATTTGGTTTTGCAGGAACTTTGCTGGGCTATTTATGTTTTCTTTACATTTCAAAATGAAAAGAAAGCTTTTTTTTTTTTTTTAAACTTTCAGGTACTGGAAGATTTGAGATTTTAGCAAAAGTACTTACAGTATCAGGTTTTCTGAACTTCAACCCTGGTTCCATAAATGCCATTGCATATGTTAAAATTTGAATATGCAAGTACCCAATATGTGATGGGCAAACTCATTATCTTGATTATATATTTGTTTGCAGATATTTAAAAAATTGTTACAGAAATTTATAAAACCTGTTCATCTGAAATGAAAACAATATTTTCTGGCACAATTTTGCAGCTGCATATAAACCATAAATCCACCACGTCAACCATTACCCACAATCTTAGGCACACAGAAACATGAACAGAAACGCTGTGGATAAAACAGATAAAGCAGCTTTCTGGTCATTATTCCTCAGGGAAACCATCTATTTTGGACAGGTTGAACAGATTTAATCATTCGGGGAATTAATTATTATTTATTTATATATTTAAGATGTGATTACTGAAAACTGGCCAATATGGATAATAGCGTATTTAATACCAACCAGCGCTTAAATGCAAATTGTCATATTAAAAATCAAAAAGAAACCAGGTGAAAATACTTATAAAGAGTATACACAATTTCCAAACTATCCTGAGGAACTGCAATACTAACAATACACTTTTTTTTGTACATGTATCCAAAATTAGTTGTGTACCATGTTTTACTTCAAAGAGAGCCCCTGCATATCTAAAACTGGACAAAAGTTTGTTTCAGAGCTGGGTCAAGGTTTAGGGAGAGAGTAGGAGGTAACAAATGGGTACTCATAACAGCAAAGATGGTTCCATATCAAGCAGAAAATTAATTGCGCATTGAGAATGTATTAAAAAGGTGTGTAGTGGAGCAGGTAAGGGCAGAGGAGGAAAAAAAGGCAGCTAAAGACAAAAAGAGAGAGGAAACTGTCATCACAATTTACATGGACTTGAAGGCAGCTTCTGTACAACACAAAGTGGACAAGAAGCTAATCTCCAAGGTCAGAAAGTACGGTGGAAAGGATGAGGTATTTGCACAGACACAAAAATAGGCTTAAACATCAAAGACAGGGTAATTTTGAACTTCAGAAAGAGGAATGCAACTAATGGACCTCTACAAAGGTAATCATTAAGGATGAGTCTGTTCAGTTTTTATATCAGTGACCTAGAAGAGGTAATGCAACTCGGAGACAGAGTAGAAGCCAGAGTGAAAGACCAGTTATCAAGTGAAAATTAACTTAGGCTGGAAACTGTGTGGTTTAGAGCAGAGCTGAGACTATTAGTGACAGAAATGAAATACACGCATCCAGCAGCTGTGCAATAGAAAACACTAATAAAGAGCAGGATCTCAATGAAGTAATCTAGAATAGAAATTTTGTTTATTAGATTCTAAAGTGAAATAACTGAGAAAATTACCATAAATATAAGTTAGAATAATATTTGCCAGAAGACAAATATTACTGAATATTCAAGCAAATCTTTGAATGCATGTTAGAAATTTATTTATGTAAATATATCTCCACGAGTAAAGCACTCCAACTATAAAGGTAACTATCAGCCAGCCCAAAATTTAAGAGAGTTAAGCAGCTTTCATTTCCTTGTTAGCAAGATAGAGTTTGTATGTGGTACTGAATACATTCAAGACAGATGTAAGGAAAAAAAAAGGTCATAACTTTGTCTTGTAGAAACTCATTAGGTTATCATTAGAATATATGAACTAATCAATTAGATAACGTCACAGGATTTTTTCTGCTTTTTTAACTATTCTTCATCAATATTGTCTTGTTCTATATTTTATGAAACAGTTATAAACCCAAAATCTTTCACAAATTTTCAAAAACTGAAAACAAAATTATACTATCCATGTTTTTACCTTTTAGATAATTTGTAAAACCAGCATATTTTGATGCCGGAAGAAAAACATCATAAACAATTAATACAATGCGTTTTATTAATTTGAATTTATACACATAAATGTAACATATGTAATTCACATTATGTAATTTGTGCATAAGATAATATAAATTTTCTTATCCTGGAAGCTTCTAAACCATGATGAAACTTTCTGTGCTGGAAACTGCTCTTGGCTAAAATTTTTTCTTTTCAAATTCATAAGCTGAAAATTGTTTCACTCTTTGACCTGTGAGCCAAGTTCCCCAAAGCTTGATGAAAATTCAAATGGCTGAGTTATAAATATTTCTGAAACTAGGTTTATAATGGAAACACAACCAGATCCTTCACATGGGGGCTGTTAGGGCAGTTTACAGAGCAATGAGTGCCAAGCTATAAGTTAATGAGGAGAAGCAATTGACTAATAAAGCACCCCTAAACAAGAAGAGAACATTTAAAAATGCAGGAGCTGAAAATTCCTATTGGGCTTTCCGTTGGCTGTGTCTCTGTATGCAGCTTCTTTGCTTCTCATTCTGCTTCAGGAAACCATTGCCTTGGCTTCCTATATTTTCTTGTGCTGAATTCAGTAACCACACTTTCGAAAGGCTGAGGAAGGGGCGTGTGTGAAACCTAAAGTTAGAAGCCAGTTGTCAAAAAACAATTTACTATTCTCATCCATCTCAGCCTTCCCTCTTTTCTCCTTATTACATGACTGGGAATGCACCATAGGATGACAGGAAGATAAAATTAGAAATGGCTCCATTTGACTTTGGTGGCTTCTCACATCAATTTACTCCTGAGAGTTTTAATGTAACATTTAAACACAGCACAGAGTACCGGTGTCCGTGGCAGACCATCAGGGCTTGAGAAAAGAGTGCATAAAGACATGGTTTCATTAATATTTGGATATAGGGGCAATGTGGACAAGGGAGACAAGTGCCATTATTCCAGACATACAAATGTATCACTAAGTAAATTTAACGCATGCTATGGCTGTCATTATACAGTCAGCACTCACTGTAGGAGAGATAACAGAAATACTCTTCTCAGCTGGGAGATGATTGGTGACAGCTCAGAGTGACCAGGTTTTTCTTTTCCAGCCAGAAGTGATTGCACTCCATCTTGGAAAAGATATTTAAAAGATTGAGTGAAACTCACCAGTAAATAATGATGCTGAAGGTGGATGTGTGCACCTTTGAACTCACCTTGATTATTTTACCCTGGGACATATGTGCTGCAGGAAGTGCTAAATGCATCCCATGTCTTGAGACACACGCATGAAAAACAAAGCAAATGACAAAGTATCCCCCCGAATAATTTCTTTTTTCCATTCTTGTCGGCTATGTGCATGCTCTTCACTGAGCTGTATACATATACTTCTTTGCAAGAGTAATAAAGAGATAATTTGGACAAGATGCATGCTTCATAAAGAGATACATATAGTTTTAATGTGTCTGGCTTAAATTAGTGAGTGGCTTCAGAATGTGAAATAATTCATTGTGTACAACTTCAACCCCTCCCAAATACTATTATTCGAGATGTAGTAGCATAATGAACATTCTTAAAATTAGACCATAATGAACATTCTTAAAATTAGACCTCCTTTTGGGATCCTCTGTCCTGTGTTTTCTACCTGTACCTTTGCTTGCAGGATTGCTGCCACTTTGGTTCTCTGTCACCTTCTGTGACAGTGGACTGTGACAGAGGAGAAGTAAAGGTAAATTGAGGATGGCTGTGTTGTTCTACAGTTTTGCTCTGCAACAAAAACATGAGCCTTTAGAGCAAGGGAACTGAAATCAAAGTTGTTTGACAAAGTGGGGTTGTGCTGGAACTTGTTTTCTCCAGTTTAGGCCAAGTCATGGCTTGTTATGGCCTCCTTTCCTGTGAGCAGGGAATGAAAAGTGAAAACACAGAAATGAAGCAACATGTATTTCTCAGTTTTGATTGATGAGATCCCACGCTGCACTGGAGGACTTACTTTTGCAGATGGAGGTTGTCCCATGACTGCAACATCTCCTTGTCTCAGCACTGCTCTTACCAGGGATACTCATACAGCAGCAGACAGGGTACCTTGCACTCCTGCTGCCAGCTGGGAGCTGGGTTTGTCACACCTCCAATGGCAAAGACGCTGACATGCTACTGATACATAAAGTGCTGTATTGGATCCAGCAGGCAGAACTCTTTGAGCTAAGCAGTTTGACTGAATTCCAGCATCACTTTTACACTGCTATGTCTATCTGAAGTCTGAAAGACCAAGATGCAAGAGCCTTAAATGTTATCACGGATTCTTTTGATTTTTAATCCTACAATTATTTGTATAATGGTGAGGAGAGAGAAGAATGATCCGATCCTTCAGCATGTGTGCTGAGCTCTTCAGATACAGCGTGTTCATAGGCTTGCTGCATATACTTCATATGCTGCATAATTGCAGTGGAGGAAAAACAAAAGAGAAAATTGCACATTTAAACTAAAATTCAGAACCTCTAATATGGCAGGTCGCATAAGGCATGTACACATTTAAATAGGACTGCTGCTTTGGAAGCCAAGTAGTTCTGAAGTACGTCTACATGTTGGCTCTTGACTCCATGCAGCTCCATTAGGTAATGTTTTAAAAATAAAGCCACTTAATGATGAATGTTCATAAATGAAAAATGCCTATTCCCAATAAAATGCTTGTCAAACAGCATTGCCCATCTATTTTTAGCACACACACAAAAAAAATCACATAAATCCATACTGTTGTGAAACTTCTGATCTACCCTTGAGAGTCCTTCCTAGGATTTTAAGTAATGAGTCTTATAAGGCAGCCTTCTTTTTTTTACAGGTTTCTAATTTTTTAATAGGTAGCTAAAAGGTAGAGGAGCAACAAATGCAGAATGTCTTAGGTTTGGGGTGCCTTTATAACAGCAAAGAATTTCTTCACCTGGAGCTGTGTGACTAACCATTAGGAGCTCTTAATTCCCGTAAGGAAATTTAAGTGTTGGATTGACAAAGATGTGCCTATTACAGAGCCAAAATTTCTGCAGTGACAGACCAGGCAGAAGGATTCTCAGTAAGGGACCACTGTTATTAAATACACTGTCACAGAAAATTAGGCCAAAAGCAGATCACACTTAAAGAGACCGCACAGCAAGGCACACCCTTTTAAATTAGACTGTCCTCCTGCACTCCACAGAGTTTGTTCTGTGCTGGAGTTTAATTTAATTCAACACCACTCTTGCTGCAGTCAACCTTTTGGCTTCCACCATCTTTTCTCCCATGTTTTGCATCTTATGGAGACTATTTTTAAAGTTAATTAGCTTATCCAAAATAAAGCAGAAAAAGATGCAAATGAAAAACTATCATTTGAAAGCACTATCATGTGAAATAAACTGCACAATGTTATTTAATTTTCTTGTTTAGTTACTGTTTTTTCTAAGAAAAATTAGAGAATTCACTTGAAAATTATTTTGAAGTCTTTATGTATGTAAGTCCCTTAAAATGTTTTTTTCCCCCTCTTAAAATGAAGCAGAAAATATGGAAATAAAACATAAAGTAATGAGAAAGTAGGCAAGTGGAGGGTAGTGGAAACACGAATCCTAAGTGAAATGATTTTACAAATACCAAATCTTGACTAACAAACAAGTACCTACTGTCAGAGTTTCACCTGGCCACAACCTTGTAAGCTGCTTGCTCAATGTGCTCATTCAATATAAAGGAAATCTTCCAGACAAGAAAGTCTGATTACTTAAGGAACATCTTAAGAAAAGCTGTGAATACCATAATACATGATTCACTTAACAGGACTTAGCAAAACATTAGGAAATATACAGTATGGTGGATCATTATCCATTCAGCACTCCAGCAGCACTTAAACACTTCAGCCAATGCTGCTGACCTCCGTGCCAGGAACTGCAGAGACAACCCAAACCACGTGGTTTTTGTACCCAGAGATATATAATACCAAATAACAAAATAGGACTTAACCAGGAGAGAAAAATTTAGATGAAGTCCTAACTAACTGCAGCTCAAAAGGAAATCAGTGCATCCCAAACATCAGCAAAAGGACAATTTGCTGACTATGCCATCATGGGAATTCTGGTTTTATATATCTACCTTTCCTATGAGTATAATGCAAAGAAAACCTTGCCAAAATGCAGACTTTCTGCCATTTACATGGCAAACATGAAAGCAGCAGACTTAGGCCAGGCCTCCTATACATAAGCAGAAGAAAAATCTTCTAAGAAAATTTTCAGGGTCAAGAGGAACAACAAAGAAAACTCTTCCAGAATACCATAATGAACATTTATTTTCAGTTTCAGAATCATCAAGTTACCGCCTATAGCTGGTATAACTTGACAACATTTGACAACATTTTTCTTAAGAAATCTGGAAAAGAATGATCTGGATTGGAACTACTGTGAAATAAAAGCAACATTTTGAAAACTTTAGACAACAAGGAGTTGTCTGTGGTTTGTCACGAAACATGTATCAAGTCAGGCTCTATGCAGAGCTGTCCAGCATTTGATACTGAAAAATGTTTTCATTTATAGCTTGTGTAGCAAAATACATTACTAAACTTTCAGACAGCACAAAAGGGAGTAAATACTCCAGTGCATAGGATTAGGAATCAAATGGTTCTTGCCAAATTACATGAATGGTCTGAAATAGGTGAGAAATATTTCAGTGGACTTGAAAGGTAAGTATTCCACTTAAATAAGCATAATCAACTGCATTCAAATACAGGGGTTGAAGCATTGGGACATCTCTCCACTCTGTGCAACTTTTGTGCCCAAGACTTGCTAACTGCTATTTTTCTGTACTTTGAATACATCAGGTGCTGCTGGGCTGCTTTAGATCAACTTTTTTTTTTAACTTGGGACTATTTTTTGAAGGCTGAAAAATGTCCAGGGACTACGGTTCACTTGCATTCCCAGGCAGGCTGTTCTTATATGTTTATTGATCAGCTTAAAAACCACAAAGACAACAAGAACAAAACACTTCTGTATCTTGTCAACTCCACCTGGCATTTACAGAAAAAAGGCCAGATGTGCTAGGAAATATCTGGCCAAGTGGCATGCTTGTGTGTCTTATTAAGCAGTGAAAATACAAGTTTCTATGCCCCTTATGCAAGGCAAAGCAACAGAGGCCACTCAGGACAAGCAGTTTCAGAATTTTAAAGCTCACTGGGTAAATATTCTGCTTATTCAGTGCCTGCTAACACAGAGATAATTGCCAGTAGCTGGAATGAGCTGAGGAGTTACAGTAGATAATTCAATGTGCTATACAAATATATGTGTTCTTCTATTATTCATACCATGACATTTGTTGGTTGTCTCAGGAGCACCAAGTGAGGCTCCTATGGTTCATGAATTACTTGAATTATGCATGGTTATGGGTAGGCATTCACCATGTACAAACTGGTTTTGAATCATGCATTTCCTGGGGGCAATATTTCTCATGGTAACTAGCAAACTTTTTAGGTCTTTCAGAGCCTGCTGTGTTTTAATAATTCCTACTTGTGGCAGTGATCTTGGCACACGTGATCTGGTAAAGGTGGGAGACAATGAATGTCTACACGTTGGTAGATGGGAATCAGCATTTGTATTTATTCACACTCAAAAGACTATCTCCCTCACTTGGAATTTAAATTATGACATCACACTGCTAAACAGCGATCTGCTGTCCAATTGTCACTATAAATAGCAGTCCACAAGAGGGAGGTGGCAGTGGATCATATTTTTTACACTTGGAACTGTACAGTCATTTCCCAGCTAACAATCCTGCCTTGGGAAGCTAACTTATATTCTCAGCTTTAGGATTTTGTTCCTAGGTAGTTCTTTACCGTGTTTTCAGTTGTACATTTTTCTGAACAATGCTGCCCATCTATCAGGAAAATGTACATGAAAACCCATCAATACACCATTTGCTGCATAAATACATGAGAATGGCTCTACCAAAGGACATGCTTTTTCTAAAAACACTAATAAAGACCTTTTCTTTCCTTTAGTAAAAACCCCATTTTTGTCCCAGAATCCATCTTTATAAAAGTAAGAGCTGAAAGGAAACTCAATTGTTTCACAGTCTGTTGCTGTGCATGGAACATTTCACATCATTGAACTATCTAATTTTAAGGTTTTAATAAGAGTGTTCATAAAATCATGACGCAGACAGATTGTTCAAGCTTTGGTGCATTAAATAGAGATCCCTTTTCTTCCTGGTTTGGGCAGCAGAGTAGCCCCACCAGGAGCCTCAACAAGTCTGAGAATGAAACAGGCTGGTCCTGGGCCTGCCAGGCTTCCATAAAGGAGCCAGCCCACTGGCAGGGATCCCCACTGCCCCCTCTGCTAAGGCTTTGTAAGCCCTGTGTTAAGAGTAAATATTTATGTTCGGTAGAAGAAAATACGGCCAGCACTCTTCACTGTCCTGGAGAAGCATGGGTCTGTACAATTTTATACATAAAAATATACCTACAGGATAGTTGCTCTGTTTTTTCTGTGCTGGATAATGTGAGCACCCTAAGAATGTGAACTGATTAACCACCCACGTCCTCAATATTCAAAAGCTTTACCTAAAGCTCGCTGAGTTGAAGACATTCTGTGGACTAAGTACATGGCATTCTCTGTCCTCCTCTCAAAACTTACTGCAGGTAAACATGCTTTCAGACAAGCTGGGGATCAGTAAAATATATTAAATCTCTCTCCCTTTTTCCCTGCGAAGAGAGAGTTGCTTATTGCATCTTGTTTCGGATTTTTTTTGTCCAAGTGCAGCCTAGAATTTTGAAACACTTTTGCCTTCAGCTTTGGAAAATATGCTCAATAAACCAGGTTATGTTTCTTGAAGTTCCACTTTAATTTGTCCTGTTCTCAGTTTCTCTTGTTATCACCACACCAAACAGCATCTCCTGTGCTCATGTGCCCACCTAGCCCTTGCTTACCCAACTCTTAATGTGTGCCGTGAGATGAGATAAAGCCTGTTAGGAAGAAGGTGCTGTTAGGATTTTTTATCATGTTGGCTCTTAGGACACAGCCGTGCTTCAAAAATACTTCATTAGTTCTTCTCTGGGAAGATATATAAAGCACATAATGATAAAGGAACATACCACAACTTGTTGGCAATGGGTACATAAAATTCCTCTATTTGATAGTCATTGTGAGCAGAGGAAAACTGCTCTCTCTTACAAGACAGTTCTCTAATCTGTGTAAAAGCACATAACTATTGAGGCCACCTCAGAAGAAAAAGTTGTGGAAGCTCAGCTTGTAAACTTTCTGCATGTTAGATTTGCAGGCTCTGAATTTTATGACTATTATTAGCTTCGGAAGAATTTTGAACAGTCTGCATTTGTATTTGAAATTCGTAGTTTCAATAATTGCACAACCTTCATTCTACCCTTTGCATTTTTTTCATTGGTTATATGTATCTGGAAGGAAAACCAAGTACTTCAGAGCCAGTATCTTTGTGCACTGAAGATGTATCCTAATTTTCTTTAAATTCTTAAAATTTCACTAGTTTAATGACATTAAGGGAAGCTGTTTGTCCATTACAAGGCATTTTAAGTGACAAGTTTATTAAAAATTTATTTTCATTTGTATTCCTTCCTCCTAAATTTTTATGGGTCTCATGTATTTAGTTTGAAAAAGTATCCCTGGAACAGAAATGTTCAGCAATAAATAATACAAGTAATTGTGTATATTACTGGAGTGTGCTTCTGCTGGTTGATTACTAGGAAATTTTTTTTATGTTTATTTTTTATTTATGACTTCAGGACTATATCTCATTTTATCTTTTTTTTTTTTTAAGTTTTATAACTTTTTAATAACAGAGAAAGAAGCCAGTATCACTACTTGCAAGTGTATCCAAGAAGCTTTTTTTCAAATGCACGGTAAGCAGATGCAAACTTAATTGTAAAATGTATTTCAAATTACAGAAAAAATTGTAGATTTAAGACATGGATGTATTCATAGAAAGAATTCCAAAACCAGCAAGGCCTAAGAACAAGTGAAAACCCAACATCTCTACTTCTTAAAGGCCTTACTCAGCTGGCTTTCACTTCTACCTGCAAGCTGGAAAGATTTTGTAGAGGAAAATAAGGAAGATGCCTTCCAAAAGTAAAATTTAAATTCTCCTCTGTTATAGTTAGCAGCAAATTGCATTAATTCTTCTACTATTCATTGTGATAATGATATTAATCAAGCTGCTCCTTGGATACCCATGTAGTTGTAATCCATAATTCTGTGGAAACTCCATTCCAATTTAGCAAGAATTAATGTCTACTTATTGCAAAGTGTTACGGGGAAAATATATTTGTGGACTTTACATAGGATCATATTCTCACACTGTGTAAGAGGCAGAGCAGATAAAGTAGGAGCTGGAATAGAATTCAGGTGTAATGAGTAAATGCTGCTGTCTGTAGAGTGCACTTAATAATCTCACAGTGTAAAAACTCAAGGCACTCAGAGCTGTTATATTTTCAATGGCTTAATCAAGAAAATGTTGAGAGACACTGGCATTGTGGTTGGGATTGATGGAATCCCTCAATGTCCTCATTAAATTTAATAAACCCGTGTAACAGAAGTAATAATAACACTTCACATATGTATTGCATTGCTCCTTTTATGAAGGATCTCCAAGCCTGTTGTGAGCATTCATGAATTGAGCATCACTGTCCGTCTCCATGGAGAGGCTCTCTTATTCCTGCTGCAGGAAATACCTTCTCCTGGGAGACCCTGGGGAGAGGCTCCTACAGGTGCATACCTGGCTCCAGGAAGATGTGTGTGTGTCCCTGCTGCCTGCAGGTGCACTGGCCACACGGTGGGCTTTACTTTTTTGTTCAGATCCCTTGAGACATTTTATTCAGTCATTTTCTAAGGTCTTTGTGCCATGAATCAGGCCTCTTTTCTACCATTCCATTTATATTTTGAAAAATTAACATCAGCATTTGTCTACACCTTGTAAGCTTATGCTCCCCCAAGTTTTCAGTAGTACCTTTATTCTGATATTTATTTCATATTTTTAACTGTGTTACGGACAGATTTATGCTGCTTAAACCCTGCTTTGCTTCACTGGTACAGATTGCTGGAGAAACCATAAAACCAGGAGTCCTGGAACACCCATTTTAGAAAAAGGCTGCTTAGTTTTTTTTTAACTTTCAGTGACCTGAACACCTCCCTGACCTGTGGCCTGCCTTGTCAGAGCAGCCAATTAGAGAGTTTTTTACAGTTTCTTCAGCTTTTCTGTAGCAATAGCAATTGCTACTCCTGCATAAAACCTAAATCATCCACAGGTCTAGGATTTTACTTTATCTGGTGGAAACTGACCACTTATTTTTCAGATATACTTCAGTTTCTCAACTACTAACTACTGTGTTACTTTTAAATTCCCTCCTCGTTTGTTAGGAGTCCAGCTCACTTCTGCTTTATTCATTTTTGTCTAAAATCTGGAAGGTGTTGAGCTGTTCCCTTTTCCACTCACTTGGGCAAAGAGAATGACTGGGCACTTCTTTTCAACAGAAGGCTTTGCATGGCCAGGGAACTGCAGATCTGGTGGGAGCTAATTAATCGTTTTCTCTCTGCACACTGTGCATGGTCCTTTGCTTGTTGCTGAAAAAGTTACTGGAAATGAATAGTAGGAAGAGGACTTAAAGAGTTTCCTTTTTCTCCCCGAAGCTGTAGATTTTTGCTTTGCATTGGGTGGTGAGAACTAGAGTTATGCCCAAGAGCTTATTTAGAAGGAAGAAAGTCCAGTTAAGTTTAATAGTAAAGAGGATAGGTCTTCTTCTCAGCTGCCGTGGACAAAGAATGTTATGAAACCCACCTTAATGTGCAACACTCTTCCCAGCAATGTCACATTTCCCCTTACTTCCTTCACTAATATGACCCCATTCTGCTCCTTTTCTACCCTAGCTTATCTTTTGTGCTGACTTGATTCTTTATTCTTGCTTGATACTTTCTGTCTTTCAGACTACCAATCAAATGCACATGCTCCTGTCCTTCTAACCTCACACAAACATGTGTTTTACTATCAATTAGCTTTGCTTCCAAGCTCCACTCCTCACAATTCAGCAAACAGAGATGTACCTAACAAAGAAGACAGGAAAGGGTGGGAAGCTGGGAGGTGCATCTCCAAGTTTTGCTCCCAGGTGAAATACGTGCCCTCACTTAATCACTCTCTGCAGAGTTCTTTGAGATCATTGATTAAAGGAGCTGTGCAAGTATAGGGCACAGTTAATTATATTGCATGTGTAATCAGGCCATACAAGAGAAACCCTTGAAGCACAGCTATGTTGTTCCAGGCACTGCAGTCTGTGGATGTCTTCCTTTGAATTTTGCTGCATGCCAACCAACGTAACAGGTTCCCACTGTATCCAAAACTCCTGCAGTCTTTTTCAGCCTGCACTGGCCATCAGCCCATCAACCATTCCAAAAACAATCATGTATTTCTCTCTGGATTTATTTCTTCCTTCTTTTTCATCCCACTCTGCAAGCAATTAGGTATTGAATCCATAATAAGCTGATATAGACCAGCCCACATGAGTATTTTGCTCCTAATCAATTGATTCAGTTCACATTGAGGGTTTTATATTTACAATATCACAGCAATTTGTGTAGGAGTAATAAAAGGTAAGGAGCAATTTTAGGGAAAGAAAATCCAGTTGTAGGTTTTTGCTGGTTTTGTTGAGCTTCAGTGTGTGTGGGTTCATTTGGGAGGAGAAATTTTGAGTTTCAGTCAGCAGAGTTCAGTTCCAGCATGGGAGGAACAGAAATGCATAATTAAACAAGCTGCAAAAAAATTTGGGAAAATGTAATCAGACTCGTGCAAGCTGTCTCTTTCCAGAAGCCTTTTCTTCTGTTTTATCACTCTTCTCTAAGCCTTGGAGATGGACTTCACCCTGCACTGTTATCATCTCAAAGTTAATTTATTATAGCAAGGGAAAAAAAATCACAGAAGTCTCAGGGGGTCAGGTCAGAGAGGCACCTATGTATCCTGGATATTTATGCAAGGTGACTCTTAAATACCTTCAATACTACATCTTAAAGTCCCCACAGGGTGTGCACACAGTTGGGTCTCCACGTTTCCTGGGCCCTGTGTGTCTTGTTGTATGGGATGGTGAATACCTTTGGATCCAGGAAATCGTCCAGCTCTACTTGAGATTTGACGGCAAAGCAAACTAATAACTTCCTTCGCCTGCAGAGAAAAAGGATTACAATGCTTTCCCTAACTAACAACTAGTTAATTTTTGCTATTATTAGGATTTATTGATATAACTGTAGTTTTAAAAGGCCCAGCTAAAATTTCTGGATTGAATCTCTCTCCCAATTCCCCAAACCCCCACCTTTGTCCCTGATATTTCTATTTCTGCTCCATAAGTTATATGACTCAGAGTTGAGCATGTTGTGCATAATATTATCCCAATACATGACTGTCATATTCTAATCCTGCCATAAAAATAATTTCTGTACAGAGCAATTGTACATGCTTCTTGTGCAGAAACAACAGAGGGGTTGTAGAGTCAAATAGCACACATAATACACTTAAAACTATCTTTTGTGTATAAAGTGCAGGGTAGGAAAGAGTTAATTTGAGATTGGCTCAGGAGGACAGAATGAGTTCCTAAGACTTCTACATTAAGAAGCTTGATTTCTGCTATAGCTGCCACATGCGACCTGCAACACATGCTTTGTTTCATTCCCAAAGGGAAAATTCTCCTCTTACAGATTCAAGAGCAAAATGCTTTCCTTACAGGCACTTTCCCTCTAATTCAAGCCTTCTTTCTCTAGTAGTACACACATAATTCAGGTTCCAGAAAGACTGGCTGCACTAACGGCAGCATTAATGCACACACACACACACACACACCGGGAAATTTTCAGTTCTTTTACCAATTTCAGATTTTTTAACTCTTCATCTGATTATTGAATTTTTTTGAAAGGTAGAATGGGTCAGTTCCAGCAAACAGCACAGAGCAAAGTTTTCCAGTGTTTGCAAGGGTTGAAATCAAATACAAATACAGTCATTCTAGACTAAGTCCAATCTCGCAAATGCAAAAATGACTGAATTTGCTTCTTTCAGGGTGAAACCTGTAAAACTGCATGGCCTGTCATTACAAAGTGTTTTGTTATAATTCACAGCAGTTGCATTGGACAATGACTAATGTTAGTTCCCCTTTTAGGAATAAAGCTCCCTCAAACCAGATTTTGTCCAGAATTCTCCTGAGGTGGATGGTGCCCTTGCTCTTTTTCTGGGGGACAAGGGCAGAAGTCCCAGAAGAGGAGCCATGCCATCTCATTTTCCATTTTACCAGCTATTTGAGTTGCATCAACATAGCTTGTCAATGCTGTCACTCATAAGACATGTTCTCCTGTTAATGAGTGCTGTAGCATCTTAGCAGATTTCTAAGCTCTATTTTTGATGATGTCAGGTTCAAAGGGAGGTCTAAGCTGCATGAAGACAGAGATGCCTATAAATGGCATCTATTTCTCTGTGGCTGCATATACCTTCCCATATAAACCTCGAATAAATCTTCTTATGATAAAGTTTTCTTGCAACTTTTTTTCCACACTCTTCTTCACACATCTTGAAGCCACACCTTTATCTAATACTGAGAGCTTTAGAAGGATAGAAAAAAAATCAAGAAAAAAAAGGGGGGAGCATGAAACTAAGGAGTAAAAGTTTGTGATCTGCTGGAAACAAATTGGTCAGGAGAGAAGCAAGGTCTCAATAGGGTTAAAGTGAGGCAGAAGGAAAGGAGGGTTGGGAAGGATGGCAATTCTGATAAGCCAAGTTTTTTGGCTGAGGTGGTGCTGTTCTTCACTTTAAACTAAGCCCAGCTTGTCTTTAATGACCTAATTATTCTTCTTAGCGTTTGCAGCACTCCAGCCCAGCCCCAAGTCTCGTGTTGACTGTAGTTTGCTGCTCACTCCCTGGGCTCGTTTGCTGCAGCCCCAGGCTTTATATTTTGTTGATATGCTGATGAGCCCTTTGACCTTCTTGCTCCCATCACAGATGCTCAGACAGCAGCTGATCTGTACAAAAGAGAGCTGAGAGATGTAGGGAGCTGCAACAGAATGTGCTGGGGACCCTCCATAAAGTGCTGGGTGAATGGAGCCCTGTAGGGTGCAGATATTTACCAGAGTGGGGCTGAATCCCCAACAGAGGCTTCTGAAATCCATAGTTTTAACCTGAAGAGCAGAGTATACAGAAAGGAAATTATAAGTCTCAATGAATGGCTGCTTTGAGTATGGATTATACACTGGTAGCAATATGCCACTGTTTATAGCACATCATTAGCCTGCAAGAGCTGTAGCGTTTGAACTTCCGTGTTTGTTTCAAAAGTGCCACAGTACAACATTTTAGTCTTTCTGCTGCAGTAACCACTGGTTGTTACAAATCCCTTCATGAATGCATTATGGAAAACTGGGGCAGAGTTCTTCACTAGCTAGCCAAGTGCATGCCTGCTGGGGCTTTGTACTAGAAAACAGTGAATAATGTTTTTAAAGCCAAAGTACAGTAGAAAACATTTTACACACACAAGCATGTTGCACAAGACTAATATTCATTGAAATTCCCTGCTGCTATGTGAAATTTATGTCAGTTTGCAATGCAGCACTTGTTTTTCAGGTGTTCCTTTAAGTGGGTTCATTCTTATATCATTTCACCTGTTAGTGTCCTCAAAATAACTTACCTCTGTAAGCCTATTATTTTATTGAGTATTCATGTAAAAAGGTCTCATTGTACTTTTCCCTATGATCTGGTGCACAGAAAGTGCCTCAAAAGAGAGGCAGCACATGTTTAATTCTGCTCTGCTTTACTTATTGGGATTATTGCAGGCAGAAAATCTCCATGTTTGACATCCTCGGACACCCTACATGGCTACTAATTGCAGCATTTTTAGCAACACACCACTCACATTGGGACCACTCTAAAGGGATTCAGACCTTTGCATTTTCAGCACTGCAAAACTAGTGAGACCTGATGGCTTTGAGGGGGCATCCCTGGAGCTGGGAGCCAATCCGTCTACCAAGTCCTGACACTGCTATGGAGACACGATGGATAAGCTTGTGCCTCTACCTCTTGCTTCATTAAGGAGACAGGAGGTATTAATGACAGCAATTATGTATTCTCAGTTAATTTAATGCATGACAATATAAGAGACCATAAGTAATTATATTATCTGAAGAGTTTGTTAATTTTATTCGGTACTTAAGGATGTAAGGTACCATGTAGAAAACTGATCAAATGATTAAGCAGTGAAACGCCCTATTGTTAAATAGCAGCTCGGTGAAAACCCTTCAAAAAAGTAGTTGACATAATTATTTATTTGGGTATTGAAGAATAAGGAGGAAAAAAACCCATAGGCAGCTGAAAGATAGAAAAGGCAAGAAATTTGGTGCTTTGTGGTTTTTACATTCTTGGCCCAATCAAAAATGGATTTGAGTATGGATGCCTTGCTAGCAACATTCACAGAAGATGTTGTTACTCTTCCTTTTCACCACTCAATGTGGTTATTCTCCTGCTTTCCAGCTAAGAAAAAGAAGTAAATGGCAAAATATACATATTCCTACAATTTTTTAAGAGAAAGGAACAAGTAAATGAAAGCTCTGGTATTGTGTTGTACAAAAGTAAAGGCAGCAAAGAAAAGGGAATTGAAAAGTAAGAGGAAGAGAGAAGAGTAGGAAAAAGGATTCATATTTAACAAAGGAAAGGGGACAAAAACAATGAAATTTGAAAACAAGTAACCCCAGAACAGCCTAGCTATCAATATTTAAACAACTAACCAAATTATTTTATCTCATGTGTGAATCTTAGAAATAGTTATGCATTTGATTTACACATAACTATCCTCTCCCTTTCATAGGAAACAATGACTGGAAACCCTGAGGAGTGATGCAGGTTTCATATTTTAATCCTACTCTTGACACTAAATAAACAAACGGAATGATTAAGAGGATGAGTGTAGACAAGAAACTGCAGTTGGGGCTACAGGCAAAGGAGGAGTTAAGCATCACTCCATTATCCTTGAAGTTGTAACACAGGATTTAGCTCTTCCCCCCACCTCCCTCCTCCCTTTTTTTTAACCACTTCTCCATACCCACAATGATAAGCAAAATAAATAAACAGCAAGAAACTTAAAAAGAAATTTATGCTGCCCAGCTAGAATGCACGGTTAGGATCAGAAATGTATAGTAGAAATTATTTTCTTTGTTAAAGTGTAAGTTGGAGAAACACTATTTAAGGCAAAAGACTCCAAATGAAATGTAATCAAGGCCACTATAAGTTTTCCAACCCCTGGAGCAGCATTCCTGTGTCAGGTTCTAGAGCACCAACCCCCTAGCTGCAGAAAGCACAGGAAGCCACTCCAGTTTTGAGATGGAACAGGTAGTTTAGAGAGCATGGCAGCCAAAGACAGTCAGCTGAACTTGCTTATCCAGGAGATCCCTCTGAAACCTGATCCATCCATTTGGGTATCCTAAACATTCATCTGTGTTTTAAATCAAACTGAAACCATCCCACCTCACTGAAGTCACCATCACATCAATACAGTACAGCAAAGAATGCTCTATGCTTTATTTCTTTAGAGAAAATTAGCTGAATATAAAAAGTTACGTTGTCATCGGTAATTAGGTCTGGAGCTGCAAATTGCATTTCAACAACATATACCAAGCCAGTGAATAATATCCAGTAAGCAATTTAGCATAATCAAACCTCCAGACATACCAACACCACCACATCTTCCTAAGAATCACATGGAAAATGGTTGTCTATCATCTAGACAACACTTTGCTACTTTGAATTTTCTGTCTCATCTGCTGGAGATTGCTCCTGGTCGCCAGCATTTGCTATATGTTTCTTGGCTGGGGGCTATTTTTTTACAGAAGGCAGTTATAAATGAGAGAATGAAATGCATGTACACTATTCTGAAATAATCTTTCAAATTTTCTGTGAACAGGTTAAGATGTTCTTGTTAATTTTGGTTCTATAAAAGGATATCTGGTTTTTCTTTTTTCTTTTTTCAGGACATCGCCACTTTTCACATTTCCCTAGTAAGTTCTGGGTTAGTTTGAATCACTTTTTAAGCCAAACCACTGAGTCTGCAAAATTCTCATTACTTTCTCAATGCAGGTCTCATGGATATATGAATATCATATTTTACAATTAAAGATGTGGAACTTTGCTTCTGCCATTACAATAACTGATATACAATTTTGATGATTTCAGGAAATTAGGAGGAACTGCAGGAAAAAGAACAACCAACAAACAATTTGGGGAAGGGGGAAGAGGAGAGATTTAGAAATAGAGACATAGTTTTGCTGACAGGCTAGGGGTACTTGAAAAATCTGGGGTGTAGATGAAAAATCTGGACCCCAAAAGAAGGTGCAACACAGCACCTGAGACATTTCAGTTCTGAATTAATTGGAAAGCTGCACAAGTTCATTCAGGGGCACACAGTATAGTTCTCCACTGTTTAAAATCAATGTTATCCAGGTGCAGTAAGACACTTCAGTAGAAAAGCAGAGGCAAATTCCAGTAACTTTTGCATACCTCCACATTTTTGCTACTGACCATAAATAGATATGCAGGACTCTCCTTCTATCACTCTTGCTACAGGCAGACTTGAGTCAGGATTGCAGAGAAAACTGGTTACTGATTAACCCATTTGACCCATCACCTAAGAGACTTGTGATATAAAATATTACTTGAGCTTTTCAAACAAATAACTGTAATTTCCATTTAATTGATTTTTGACCTTGCACTGCAATTATTCAATGTTAATTTATCTCAGGATAGAAGAACAGCAATTGCATGTAAACTGAAGGATGCTGTAAAAAGTTATGTGCACAGGAGAAAGACTGCAGTTATTAAGTTAGCTTGCATTTGCACAGTAGACAGATGAATAATGTTGCCTTTTTCTGCAATGTAATTATCAGAATCAACTAAATTCACAAGGAATACTTCAAGAACTACATGGAAGTTGGTGCTACACAAAGCATAAAAATCCTCATTTGAAAGCAATTCTATTTCTCTGGGTTTAGGACTGTTTTTTATTATTTATTACAAGACCTAGGAGCATGCTTGGAATTGTACAGAGCAACGAGCAGTAACAGGTCTTGGCCCTGAGCAGAACAGAACTCAGGAGAATGAAGAAAACAATAATGCACAGGAGGCCAAATTTTGTTCCTTGCCCAAAACCAGCAAGAACAAGATAGTTAAAATTCTGTCCTTGATATCCAACCCCAGATTTTGGGAAAAAAACTGTCTGTTGACCATTCATCATCATCATCATCATCATCATAATTGTCTTACTGATCTGAATATGTCTCTATCATGCTGATTATGAGGTAAATTAATTTCAACTTCTACCACTGTTTTTGCTATACAGTGCATAACAATGTTACTGCAGTGTTACATAGGAAAGATTTTTTTTGTTGTGAGTTAACCTAAAATATTGTAAAATGCAGAGAATTACCACTTTCTTAATTAGAGTCTAGAGGGACTTTGGCTTCTGCAGAATAAATAGGAAAAGAAAGAGGAGGAGATGGACAGTGACAGTCTTGAGTTTCTGTTCCTCCAAGTGCAGAAGAGTAGCCAGTGCTACTTAAGAAAAACATTATTTGCCTATGGAACAAGGTGTTAGTCACTCCTCTAGACTGTGAGCCATCCTGACTTTATGTCACATGGGACACGTTAGGTCACACTACAGGAACATCTTTTTTAAACATTTCTTCAGTAGAAGAACTTAAAAAAAATAGGAAGATTCACTGCAAAAAGGTGAAAAAAATGCTGAATTCAACTACATCAATCATGGTCCCAACTTAAACAAAACATTTTAAATTAACTGATAAAGGATTCAGTGATGTCCTTGAAATCAGCTGTCGGCCACAAACCCATAATCTCTTTGCAGTGGGATTGAATTTGGAGAAGGGAAATTACAGGCATAGTTGAGAACTGACCTTGATTCTCAGGCACTGCCAATATGCCAGTTTTAGATTTACTGCCACGATGACAACCCTCATAGTGTGTGTACTGGTGAGGAGAAGGGCTGTGTGCAAGGCCCTTCATTCAGCCTTCCCCTTCCAGCTCCCACAAAAGCTTCCCACACCTCATATTGCCACTGCAAGTGGTGGCAGAATATACAAGAGCTCTTCCAATTTCCCTCCTGTACCTAACAAGGAGGCCAGGGTCAATTTTACCAATAACATAGATTTATATATAACTGGCCAATAACACAGAGTTTAACTGCAGCCTCTCTGCCTGCATGCTGGATTTGATTCCCTGACCTTGTGCTCATAACATTCACAGTTAAAGTACCTTGGTTTGGGTTTAGAAAGTTCCTGACACTGTATTAAGCATGAATTGCCCCAGTAATGACAGCAAGGGAAGGCGGGAACATCCAAGTGAGTTGTAAGTGGAAACATGAGCCTGTGAGAGCTATTAATGCCACCTGCATTGGCGGCAGCCTGCCTGAAAGAAACATTCCATAAGTGGTCCATAAACATGACAGTGGTTGAACACTTGACATTTACAGCTCCCTCTACATTTATATCCAAGGAGATAAGTATGGGAGGTTTGTGTTTGTGGTAAGGGAGCTGCTTCAAGGAAATTAAAGTCTGAGCATGAAGCAAATGTGGAGAATGTAGATAATATCTCATTGGAAATGCTGTTTTCTGTAGAACAAGAAACTCCAACAAAACCAGGATAAATATAGTTCAGGTGTTCAGAGCACGAATCCTGAGAGAAGAGGGATTGGAGAACAAAGCTGGGTTGCAGTGTCTCATAACTTCTGCAACTTTCTGAAGAATCAGCTCATCTGTCTCTTGAAGTATTTAAAAATGCATCCTGCTTACAATGATGTATAGAGCAGAAATAAAAGGCCTCTACAGAATTTTTTTTTTTTTTTTTTTTTTTTAGCACAGAGAAATATATAAGGTGCTAAATATTTCAGGGCAAGTCAGGAAGATCAATGAATGGATTTATAACAAACATCCATCTAGGAAATCATTCATCAGTGATACATAGGGATGTAATTGCCACTAAGTAGGACAGCTAGCTCAAAACCAGGACATGCAGTGGACAAAATTAAGTCACAGAGTATCAGTCGTGGATGTAGAAGAGAAATGAAGGTTGCCAAGAGATGGCAAATGGATGTGATCACAGCATTTACCTGGATAAGATATATGAGCAAAGTACAAGGCAGAGAAAAATTGCAGTGGCTCTCCTACTCCATCAGTTGCCTTGTATCAGCAGCTGCTCCTATTAATATGTTGCTATCTATGTTATCCATAATCAAAGTTTTATATTTTCAGTTGATTTACAATATCAGACAGAGCTTCTGTGTAAAAAAGAAATGTGCTCTCATTAGCACCATTGAGAATATGTTGTGGCAGAGCTTTGCAAAGAGAATTGCTGCTGGGCTTCTAGTGTAGCTGCTATTGCTGTAGCATAGCAGTGAACTAATGAATTAGTTCCTGTTTTGAAATATTCTCCATGGGATCACTCATAAAACACAGACCTTGTTTGCACAAGGAACAGAAATAGGTAACAGTCATCTGCCCTGAATCTCTACATACTTCACAAAACTACACGTACACAGTTCTCTCTGTGCCGTTTTTCATTAGGTGAATAACCATACTCTGCTGGTATAAGCCCATGCACGATTACTTAGAAATTTACAGAGGAAAGGAGAGAAAGAAATGGGATCTTGATGGAATGACAAATAGGTTTCAGTGGCTCAGGAAGCATCAGTTATTTTCCAGTTATATCAGCTGATCAAATCAGGTGTGTTATCTCAGGACAAAGCTTTGCTGTCTTGTCTAGCTGTGAGGAATAAAGAAAGAAACCAGGAGTTCTCATTTGGACTCTATTAATTATATGTGTATATGCACATATTTTGCATTGTGTTCCATCCTCAGAGCTGCAATCCTTCTGGTCCCAGTTGTGCTGGCTGGGAAGTTGTGCAGATCTAGATAGAGCCACCAAAAGACAAGTCCTGTGGTCATATTAACATGCTCAAGTTATGAGCATAGGAGTTACAATCTACATAACTGGATTCCTTTGTTTGTTCCCTTCAAAGAGATAAAAATAAAACAGCCTGTAGCTAATGAATGCCTGAGGAATATAAGTGTAAAAGAGAGTTTGATGAAGCAATTCAATGAATAAAAGATCTCCTGAGCTAAAGCTGCTGTTCAGGGCTTAGAGGTAACGACTGAGTGAAAGTGAACAGGTCAGGAAATATGACTGTGAGTAGAGTCTGGAGGTAAATATGCCTGGCTGCCCACCTGAACGTGATGTGAGATGACTGAGTGACTGATTCAATATGGTTGAGCATGAATAAAAGAGCATACTGATTTAATATGACTGCAACGATAAAAGATCATGTGTGTGAATGATTATCTCACTGACTGTACAAGTAGAAGATGAGGTGAAATGACAGGAGCAAATGAAGGAAAATGGGAACATCTGAAATTCAGAAAACACTGACAAAAGGAGTAGCAGATGGTCCATGGCTGATAATCAATGGAAAATCCATTTTGACAATTGACTTATATATAGGATGGAAGTGTAGAGTTGAGCGCATGAATTTTCCAAGCTCTGCTTATCCCCAAGATCCAACATGTTAAACTGGGACATGAAGAGCAATTGTAAAGAGTTCTTACTATTAACTTATTTTTGAGAGGACTTTCTTAAATAGAGGCTCTCCTGACTTCTCTAAAATGACTTTATAAACACGCATGCAGGATGTAGGCAAAGGGCCAGCTCTTCCAGACGTCTTTGCAGAATGTCTCGTTAGTGTAACATAAGAACACCTTTTGAAAGAGAATGGGGATAGGACACTTCTTTCTGCTAGGGAATTGCTAGATTTATAAGCTTATTGATTCATTAATATATATTTTGTTTCAATTTATCTAGGTAATGTAAGTGACCTTATTCTTTCTTGCTCTTTTTTGGATAGTATCTTGTGCGTGTGGGTGAAAGATATTAAATATGGTTATAAAATACCACTTCATGCATTTTCATCAACAATTTCGTACTCTGTTGCATGAGGGGAATTCCAGCACAAGACATAGCAGTGGCAAATAAAATCCTCTACAGAGCTGTCTACCTGAGTAAAGTGCAAAGTATGGTTCACAAGATGACTTGTCTACCCAACAGATTTAACAAGACCAGAATAGCTGAAGTACCACAACTCTCAGCATGCAGTTACTCTGAATAAAAGTAGATTCTTGCTCTGTGTGTTAATGTAATGGCATAATTACCTTAAGGCTGATCTATCCTCCTCCATAGGTTTTACAGTATTACAACTTCAACAAAATAAATGCACAAATGTGTTCATGTCTGTGTCTTTCCACCACAATATAAAAACAGAGTTAGTAAGCAAATAACTGAGATATTCCTTTTTTTTGCAATTTGTAACACTCTTAAACAGACTTTGTCCTCTGCAATTTCTTTAACCTGCAAGGAGGTAGGTATTAGGTATCTTTCTTCCAAATTTAAAACCTTCTAATGTTTATTTTAATCTGGTTTTGTCTTGAAGCAGCAGCTGCCAATATTTTTTAATATGTTAGCAGCTTCAGGATATTAAAATATGCTACACACCCTACTCAGGTCCGCAAGACCAAAAATCAACTTTTCTTATTGGGATTACATTTAGATGCCATTAGCACATTCAGAAGTTACAGAAATACAGATATTCATAGGTGTACAGGAAACCATCTACTTCTTTTCCAGTGCCAACTGAAAGGGGGGTGGAGTAGGCTACAAAGATAATTTGCTTTGCATTTCAGATGGTTGCTTTGCTGAAGACCTAAATGGATGGAAGAAAATCCTGCCTGACACAAGACAATGGCATGTTCTCAAAATGAAAAACAGCAAGAGCAATGGAAGTTACATACACAAAACCTTCTGTTCCTGTCATAAATTGATAATCATGCCATTTGGGGTGGGAAGGTTATCTTTATCTCTGGGGTATAAACAGTGTGTTTCTACTGATGAAGTGATTATGAAATTTGAAAAGATAAGCAATCATAAATTTAAAATCCTAATACTGTTTGTGACATTAGACAAGAGGCAGCTACTCTCTGAGCAGCTTTGTGGACCTGTTACAAATATTAGAAATAGCAACATGAAAAATGGCACAGGAATGCATTCACTTTATCTCACTTTTTTCCTTTTGTTAACTTTCACATAACATAGCAGCGTAAAATTAATAATACAAAAAGACTTAATCCTCTCATCTTCAGACTGTAGGAAAAATGGAAATGTGTATTTCCAGTATATTTTTTGCAACATCATAAATGTCCCTGTGGTGTGGTCCCTTCCTTCTTCAGAGAAGGCATCCGTAGGGAGGGATGCCTTGCCTCTTTACCAGGCCAAGGATGAAAATCCACACACTTTGTTACAGGTCTGTTTGCTCCTGTGAGCTGCAGATCTTCACTAAGCAGCACTTAGGTTGCACAAGTTTACCTTGTATTAGGGTCTGGAAAAAGATGTATCTTTTGGGGGTCATATGTCAGCATAATACAAACGTGTACCTGTCCCTCTTCCTTTTCAAGTCAAGAACATTTTACTTTTATTGCAATTATTGTCCCTTTTCTCAAAATAGCAGAAAGAGCATTTTCCCCCCTCCGTGCAAGGGGCATTTTTCAAAAAATGCCAGCCAGGCATTTGTTTCTGACCAAGCCTTTGAGAATCCTGAGAATAGTCCTGGGCCACTGCATACTTAATTTCATGAGGAGTTTGAAAGGAGCTGGGCTGAAAAGCTCTGAGTTGTGTTGTGTCCATCCTAAAGGTTGAGCAACCTGCAAGCAACGCTCTCACTGGCTGCTGCAAGCAGAGTTGCCTGGTCCTAGTAAGGACCACGAAACTGCTCTCCTGTCCAGGGGGGACAATCATTCATCACCCCACCAGCCTCTGCATGTCCTCAGACTATCTTCATTTTGTCCCCAGCATCCTGGGCTGTTGTTGTCACCTTTTCCTGAGCCCAGACACTGAGAGGCAGTCTCCAAATGTTTATTTCTAAAGCTTTATAAAGCACTGCATTTGAGCCATAGTGATTTGTCTTCCTTCCAAGAAACCCATCTCTGCCCTACTGCAACCCAAAAAAAAAATGAAGTCAAATGGCACCTAAACATTGTCCACTTAAAAAAGCTTGCAGAGGTCCCTAAGAGCTACTCATAAAAGGAATCTAGGAAGTCACTTAGACAAGATAAAGCGTATCAGTTGATTTATCTTTGTCACTAAAAGTCACTTGCTAATTTATTCTGCAGTAGGGGGCAGGTAGAGGTATTCCTCCTCCACTCTTACTACTTCTTCCCCTTCAGTGAGCCCATTGCATTTGCAGCAGTTCCAGACCAATCCCACGCTGGTGGGGACACAGAGATGGATTGCGGTGGGGGCAAGGGGTGAGAGGGGCAAAGAAGAATAAAAATGTTTTAATTCATAATTATGTCATTGGGCCCAGTTTGAAAACTTACATCAACTCCATTATTGACAAGGACTGCTTTAAGAACAGAAATTATTCCATTGTCACATTCGTGGGTCAGTGAAGGAGACAGAAATACAGGAGCAGTAAAATGCAAGAGGCCTTGCAATTTCAAGATTAGGTTTTATATTATGATTGCAGCATGTTGCTGTTTAATACCCAGATTTTCCTTCCATTTAAGTCAATGGGTCTTTTCTGCTGATTTCAGTGTTATAGATTCTCAACTTGCTCTTCACTTATTTGATGATTTTAGATTTTATATAATGTCTGTCAATTGGTGTTTCAGCAAGTTCTTGGTGATTCGTCAAAAAGAACAATAGGCTTTTACCATCTTGTCAGCTTTTTTATTACCTTCCTTTATTTTAAAATATCCAAGTTCACAAATAATACTTTTCTCTCTCTCTCTCTCTGTTGACAGTGGGGACACTCATAACAAATTTTAAATAAAACCTGTGACTGTGCAGCTCTGTTAAAGCTCAGTCTGGGGAGAAAGCAATTATGTCACCTTATCCAGGACATTTCCCTTTGTCTCTTGTTCTCCCTGACAATCTTAGAGGGAAAATAATTTATGGAACATTAAGAGTCAAAACAAGCCCTCAGAGATGCAGAGGAGGACTGAGACTAGCAATTAGACAGCACATTACGTGAGTGTAACTAATCACAGAGGTAGCTTTCCTTCACCAGCGACAGGACATGACCAGAATTGTTGAGACTGTGAGTCCAACACCTTAAATCCTGACAACATCTGTTCTGACTAACAGCACCAGCATTGTGGATAGCTAGTGCCCTGTCTGATGCTTCTAGTTTAAAAGAAAGCAGACTTTTCATCCTACCACTACAGTGTGTGCTGTCTTTTCTTTGGATGTGAGCAACATCTGGAAAGAGGCCATGAAATCAGCTTCAGGACATCCTTGTATTTGAGCACTGCAAATTCAGAGAGCATTCCAGCAATTCAGGTTAAGTTTTGTAAAAGTAGCTCAATACAAATGATGTTGAAAGAGCATTCAGTTTCCTCTCTGATGTGACTCAACAATGGTTTGTCAAAAATGAGACTTTTTATAGGCTTCTCAGTGTCTGTGAAAGTCCTGTGACAGAGATGGCACTTAGTGGTATTTTCCTGACAAAACATACTTTTTTGTTTGTTTGTAACTATTTCTGGACTGTGAAGTTAGGAGGAGATATAGATTGAGGACCATGTCCAGGCTGAAACCTGAGCCTAGTGATGATGAGGTTTAGAAGAAAAGGTGAAGAACTGAAGATCTCAGTCCAACACATTTTTTCTGCTATTTTGATGAATGATACCAAGTAACGCACTGAAACTTCTTGTTCTTTTCCATACTGGGATAATACAAGTTTTAGTTTGGGCTAATTAATGCATGTAAATAATGCAATACAAAAAAAACCCCCAAAAAATCAAAAAAAACCAAACAAAAAAACCCCAAAAAACCTTTAGCCAATAGTTTGTCTTGAAAACAGGTTGCCCAGAGAAGCTGTGGCTGCCCCATCCCTGGCAGTGTTCAAGGCCAGGCTGGTTGGGGCTTTGAGAAACATGGTCTAGTGGAAGGTGTCCCTGTCCATGGCTGGGGGGTTGGGAAAAGATTCTTTTTAAGGTCTCTTGCAGCTCCAACCATTCTATGGCTCTCTAATTCTCTGATTCAATGGTTAAGAAAAACCTAGTAGAGGCTGCAGGACTAGAACATATAAAATCACACACTAGACAGCCTAGACTTTCAGCTGAGAGAAGCTGCAGTAAGGGAATACACTGCCTTAGTGAACTTCTGGGGCTTTTGCTGGAAGCTGTCAGGGGACAGACTCTTCACAGACTTCCCCAGATAAAACCAGTCTGAAACAAAACCAGTCTGAAGTGAAAACAGTGGAAGTTGGAAAAATGGTGGGCATCACCTCTAGGAGGCCTGGCATGTAGGTGAACAAGGGGTTTCTCAAATTTTTTGATGCTTAAAAGCATAATTGGAGCAGAACTGTGTGATTTGAGTATTAATACTTTTTAGTGCCATTTTTGAAGTAGGTTATTGAAACTTTTCTCCACGCCTTCTGGGTCTGGTAGAGTAGTCACTTGGAAACAGAAAAGATGGATGGTACCTGTAGCTGCACTACACTTGGGGAATAATTAGTAACACTCAGCTTCAAAAAACTGAAGTGACCACTTCCACCCCTGCCAAGAGCCAGGGGCTAGGCACGGAGTCTGGAGAAACTACCTCCCAGGGAAAACACTGCTCGTGAGCAGAAAACTTCATCAAAGGGAAACATCTCCCTCTGGAACATCTGCAGACTGCAGCTCTCTGGGCTTCTCAGGGTGACCTTCAAACATTTGTGTGGTGTGGGGAGATCCCACTAGTGATGCAAGATTTATTCAATAATTTTTCTGCTTTCTATAAATGTCTTCCTCAGCGAAGGGGGAGAGCCCTGCACCCACTCCCCTCACACTCCTGTAATACCTGGTTTGGGGTGTGATGTACATCCAAGCATGACTTCTACTGGAAGGTGTCCCTGCCCCTGGCAGGGGCTTGGAACTGGATGATCTTTAATGTCCTTCCAACCCAACCCACTCTATGATTCTGTGACCCTCACTGTGGCCACCACACTGCCCCCAGCAACACCTGGGCTGGGACCTGTCACTCTTCACTGGGGAAAAATCCCAAACTGCACCAGAGGGCAGAGAGCATCTTATGTAACAGGCACTGCAGGGACAGGTGAGGTGACTTCCTCTGCACTGTGTTATCTCTGTGATAAAGCCTAATGCCAGCTGACACTGCACTGCCAAGGTTAAAGTGATTTGTGGGGCTCCGCTAAGATGTGGCTCCCATGTCTTTTCAATCCACAGAACTTTTAAAATAAAACAAAACCACGTAACATTTCATCTACTGCCAGCGTAGAGTGTTTCACCTCACAGTTACTTTACTTGGTAGGTACGTGTATCCTCTGTGCTTACTGCAACCACAATATCTTAGCTTAAACAGAAAATTATTTCTACAACACACCAATACTCTGAAACTGGGATGCATTTTGGGAAGGAAACACTCTGTTTAGCTCAGCTCTACGAAATATGCAGCAGACCAGGCTGTTAGAGGCAGTGATGAGCCAACACAGGATGGGGTCCTGCTCTGAAGCTACTCTGCTCTGGTCAGCTGCTCTGTGGCTCTGAGGCTGGAAGCAGCTTCACAATCTATATTGGGCAAGTCTAACTGTAAAACTAGAAGTAAATAATACATAGCATCCCTCCCTGGGGATGTGTGCTATGTACACATAACAATACCTCCAGCTGAGAAAGCCATTCCCAGTGTGCCTCTTTAATGGAAAGAAACTAGCACTTAATACAAATACTTTAGCAGCACGCACCCCCCATCCTGCTTAATCTTAGCGAGGCTTCTTTTTCCTGTTTTAAATTCAGAGCTTCAGTTCCCTTGATCCAAGAGGTTAAATACTTCAAATCACATCAGTGCCTTAAGATTGTGAAGGGCCAGCTCAATGATGATGACTGCAAGTCGAAACATTAAGAATGCAAATTATCAGCCAAGTGACAACTGTTAAGCTGTATTAAAAAGTATGTTGCTTCTGCTTAACAGACACACAGACAGAAATGATGCTACTGTGAAATTTGCTGGGGTAACACAGTTCAAAGTACAGAGAAAGCATTTGTTCTCTTGTCTGTTCAATTGCTGTTTTGAAAATAAGCAACACTATCACCTCAAGAAATCTGCAGCTGAGATCTGTCACCAGGCAATGTCCTTACTAATAAATACAGGATGTCAAATAATAATAATAAAAAAAAGTAAAAGAGCCTTTTGTATTATAACAAATTCACCTTATTAGACCAGTTTAATACTTTCTGAGTTATAGGTGGCACTAAATGTCACTTAAAGTCAAGAGCCTCTGGCTGATAACTGCTTCTTAACACCACATAAATTCCAAAAGCTGATAGAGCCTGTCCAAATAGTTCTGTATATCACATTGTTTTCATCTTTTCCTTCTATGAGAACACAATCCTAAACTGCATAGAAATTCATTTGTTTTAAATGTGTGTAAGAGATTTCTTCATAAAGTCAACAGCCAGCATGCAAGGCAGAGAACTTCACACATCTTCCTTTGCTTGTTTATCAATAGTGCACATTCTGCTTTTAAACCTCCAGCCACAAATATGGAAAACTGACAACAGCCTCAAATTCAAGGAAAATGTACCAGCAAAAATATGTGTACTTCCTCCTCCTGCCTCTGCAATTTCTTGCTGCTGGAGGTTGCAGAGTTAAAAACTATCTCTAGGGTTTGTTTTTTTTTGAATAGCTGGACGATTTTATGACAGTGTTCGGATCCCACTCTGGCATGGTGCAGTTCACTCTGTGAATTATATTTTGGCTGCCTCATGGCATTTCACCTTTGACTCCACTAAAAGCAGGATCAAACCTCATCTTTTTCTCAGTAATGAGGGTAATATTGTGGCTCCACCAGAGTGTCCATCCTGAAAGTGAAACATCCCTTAACCAATCTGCTGTGGTAAATTCTACATCCCTACTCCACCAGTTTGCTTTTGTAACAGTGCAAAAGCTGATGAAGGCATTAGTGCCAGCCAGAAACTGAAACCAGTGATGCTACTCTCATCGTATTTCTGACACGTTTATGGCCTGGGAGTATCTTATTTGCTGATAGACATCATAACTGTGGGCAATTTGCAATCAGAAACCCAACCGAATATAAATAAAGTAACAGTAGCTAAATTAATAGAAAAATTGTTTTGTAATGCACAGATCTAGGTACTCATCTTGCAGCAAGGAAATCAGACACAGCACCACTGTGGCAGCCGGTGAGCCTGTGGTACAAGGGACAAAGAGAATCCACTGGTAGGACAGTCCCTCAGACCAAAGATTCCTCCCCAGGTTAAGGTGACAGAAAAGGCTTCCCCCAGGCTGCTCTGTTCTGCTATGTTAATGTAACCCAGTTCTGCTTCTCTGGTTGGCTGTTGGCCTCCCTGCCCCTTTGTACATTATATGCCCATGCCCTAGAAGGTTCTCCACTCCCTGTTCCCCCATTGGCCCTTGCCCCATCACTACTCCCCCAGAGCTTCCCCATTGGCCCCCATTCCCTAGTCCCGGCTGCATACCGCCCCCGTGCCCTCAGATCATTGGTCTCTGATGCTCCCTCCACTCCTGTATATAAACCTCAATGTGGTTTGTCTTCATCCCTGGAACCATTAATGAGTGTGGAACATCGTCCGTGGAACCCCATACGAAGACCCTTCCCAGCTCTTTGCTGTTGACCCATTTACTGGAGCTATCTGTGTGTGCGTGCATGCGTGCACGTGTGTGTGAGTGCGTGGTGGTCCTGCCGAGCGGCTTCGGTTTGGAGATCCTTTTAGGAAGGTCGTGACACCTCATTATCCAGCACAGCCAAGCTGCCAGAGTTTGCAACACACCACAGAACCAATCAGAAAGGTTTTCCTAATGCCCAGGACTTCTAAAAGCTTGTTTCTGAAAATCGTAAGAGAATGCTTTGTGCTCTGGTGTTGAAATTAGTCATGCACAGCTACTCTGCGTACTGCAACACTATATATACAGCAACTTACGTTCGAGCCTGCGTTCCTAATAAGAATTGGCCCTAATAAGATTCTTCTGTGAATTGCTTTCAAATGCACAAACCAACTTGTGGCATTTGAACATTTTCTCTCTGGCTACCATCACTGCTGCTTGTAAGTGGTCTTCCAGACAGAAATGGCTCAGAGGTCTGGTGCAGTCCATTAATTTTTGAGACACTTCCTTTGGAATTGGTCGATATATAACTGCCATTATCTAAAAAATATTTTTACTTTCTTGGCCCTTAGTATTTTGTAGGCATTTTTCCTTTGGCATTTTGAACACCAGGTTCTGTGTGATAAAGCACAATGTAGCTCTTTTGGACAAGCATCTGGAATTCATCTGTGTAGAGAGTGAGCAGAGACTTGTAGAAGATAGTGTTTGTAAAATGATTACCCTCCTTCTTGATTTAATAAAATTTTATAGAACTCCAAGTTAATGCAGCTCTGAAATAACCAGCTGTATTTATCACATAAAGTAACAGCTAATCACAATCTATTTTATTTGTTGCTTTTCATTTGCTGCACCTCAAAGTACTTCACAAAGGAGGTAAATATCATTATCACTAATTTATGAAAGGCACAACTGGCAGGCAGAGAAGTAAGACGAACCACCTTCCAAGTTTTTCATGAAGCTTTTATAAACTTTCCAAAACAGATCACAAATAGCAGCTAAGCACTGACATCCAACACAGTTCAATGAGAGGATGGTGGATAACTGTATCATGCGACCATCTCAAACATGTAAAGTTGTTATTAAAGTATGATATCTGACATGGATTTGCTGTTCTGAATTACCCACAGAGGAAGCCACCAGAAAGAGAGAGACTTCTGATATTGTCAAAAGGATTTCCCTGTTCTTGTCCAGAGCAGGACGCTGAGGCTCCATTGTGCAAAATGCATGTGCAGCCAACTGTGCCCGCTGAATGCTGTGAGAGTGCAGAAGAACAGCTCTAGCCTACAGAGGCTGCAGTGACCTTTTTGGAATTCTAAGTAGCTTGTTTGGGTAATAACAAATGTGCAATTAGAAGTTCTTCTAAGGAATCATCATCTTCCTTCTTAGTGAAGCTCTACTCAACAGCTCAAGTGTTTATAGGAATGCACTGTTGCACAATTCCTGACTTTCAGGTGCTGTGACTTTGACTGTATTTTACACAGCCATAATTTGGAGGAAGGCTGATAGGATTAAGGAAAAGTCTTTGCTATCTCTAGCCAATGATTTGTCATGAAAACAGTGTAATAGCCACCTTTCCTGAAACAAAATAATATATATTGGAATGATATCACCAGTCTCTCCTGAAGCAAAAATATTATGATGTGCTTTTCTTACATTTGGTATACAGAAATCCTAATGTTGAATACTTCTGTTAAATTTCACTTGGTTAATACAGAAGTCTTTCTCATTGCTCTGCAACAGTTTTAAATTCTGAGCCTGAACAACTATTATCACATCCTCCAGGTATACAGTGGGTGATAAACTGTTTACACTGCCCCAAACAGTTTTGCCAGTGTACCTTCACCCTGATGAGGAATTTATTTATTATTCTAGTCTTAGGCTTTTCTTGTTGAGAAACAGTAAACTGTGCCAAATTTGCTTAGAAGTCTCTGCATCAGTAAGAGCACTGTAAGAATTAAGGCTCTGTCATTTTTCAGTTGCAGCAAATAATATAATTTCCAAAAAAAATCAAGGCTGGGTTTCATTCCCAGGTTGGGTTTCAGCATGGTCACAGGCCAGCACCACAGTCTGGCAAAAGAAAGCTGCCAGGTTGAGTCAACTTCTGAACTTAAATTCCTTCAACGTGGTTATGAATAGAAGTGCAGCCCTAGAGCGGAAAAGAAGGCCCTGAAAAACACATATATGAAAGAGCAATTGTTGCTTTTGCTGTGAGGAACATTGGCTTGGAAAAGGCATCCTGCGTCATTGTGTCCAATCCCCTGCTGTCTTAGGCAACCACAACATATAATCCTTTTCATAAATTTATCAAGTTCCATCTTAAACCCAGTTAGGCTTTTTGCCCCCAATGAGAAGGCTGTTCCCAAGCCTCACTGTGCTGAGGGTTAGAAATATTCTTCTAATTTCCAGCTTACATTTATTCATGGCCAATTCAGACCCATTTGTTCTTGTGCCAACATTGTTCTGGAGCTTAAATAGCTTCTCTCCCTCTCTTGTGTTTACCACCCCCAATGAACTTATAGAGAGCAGGCTGTCTCTTTGGCCTCTCACTGTCATGCCATCCTGTTTGTACATGAGCTGCAGTCCCTTCAAACAATGGATGAGCTATTGTTTTAAGAAGGCTAGCTGAAAATAAAAGCAGCACACTGCCTTGCTGTCTGGGATAGGCAAAATCCATCACTGGGATGTTGGGTGATCAGCAGAGCTCTCTGGAGCTAAGAGCATCCCAGAGTAAACAGAAGCATAAAGTCATAATAGACCAGTCATATTAGGGCCAGTTTAACACATTTGCCCAATTATCCCTTACTACTAGCAACAACTGCTAACTGGAAAACAGACCTACTGGTCCAAAGCGACCAGGCAGGGAAAAAGTAGCATCAGCAACTGGGCTAAACTCATATTTTTAGCAATGTCAGTGTGCCTGTGGGAGGAGGAAAATGCATCCATGCTTTTAGGCGTAATGGGAGTAACTGGCCTGAGAGCCTGTGGTGTCCGAGCCAAACATTTCCCTCACAAAGGCTCCTCTGTGCGTGTCTGATTTAGCTCGGCTGCAGCTGTTAACTTCCAGGAGGCCGGTCCTGAGATTTTCTTGACAGCCTCCAATTTCAACATTGAAAGATTAACCATATTTCTTAACATATGCCAGAGCAATTTAAAAAGGGTTCTGGCCCCCTCGTATTTCTAGTTTGTGTGGTTTTTCCAGTGCTTTCATGATTAGGGTAGGAATTTCCAGACTGTCACAACGGAAATGGCATTTTCTCAATGAGAAAGATTCAAATGGTGGCCATGAAAAGGTTGTAGTTTAATTCAAATGTCTCCTTCCATGTGTTTTTATGCAACATATTATATATATATATATATATATAATATCATACCATATCATACCATACCATAAATTTCTATTCTATTATGTAGTGGCTTTGATAAGAGAGTTAGGAATGGCAGAGCCTTCTGTGCAGGCCTCATAGCTTGAGGAATGATGACCTTATAATGTAATTCTTGCCAGCATGACTATGCTTGCTGTTACATTTGTAAGTGCGTAGCTCTCTTTCAGTTTCACTAAAATATCAGTCTTTTAGGCAAACCACATTGTTCTGGGGACTTTCTGCTTTCCAATATACTCATAAAGGTCAGAAAATTAATCCATATTTTTTTTTCAAAATTATCCTTGAGCTAGGTACAGATTCTTACATGCTGCTTGGGGGGAAAAAAAAAAAAAAGAAAAGCAAAAAGAAAGCCTTAGACTCCCAAAATTTCTAAAGAACCAGAGCCAAACCTGAGAAGAAAAAGGAAGGGTCAAACACAGATTCGCAAAAAGCAAAAAGTGGCACGAATTTATTAAAATGAAGTAAGGTACACTGCAGGATGTTCCTGCTTTGACACTCTTAAAAAAGGATTTTGTCCTGTTACAGAAAGCTTATTCTTGATTTTATAAGCAAAGGTGAAGGGCTTCTAGCAGGTCATTTTTTGGAAATCCCTGGTTGGCACATCACACATAACAATACTGAGGTGAAAAGGAGAAGTGGACTCCTGGGGATAACGTGGATCCATAACGTTGTCTCCCTCTGCATTAGTCCTGCTGAAGAGCATTTAAAGAGCCTGGGTGTTCTGCAGCACCGTGTCAGCAGTGCCGTGGAAAGCCTCCTCCACAGCAGCCACCCTCACCATGCCCAGGGCACCCAGCAGTAGTTCAGCCCCTGTGGGTGGATCTGGAAGAACAGAGGAAATGTTTCTTCAAGTCGCAACCATGGCCTGCTCATGTTTTGGAGGAAAATTGGTCTGTGTGGCTCCTCTTTAGCAAGATACTTTCTGGCATAGGCATCATGTTTACCACAGAGGCTAACACCAAAAGAAAGGGCCTTGATCTTGGTGTGAGTGCATCAGGAAGGGGAGGATGGACCTAACTCCACTCCCAGCCAGCTCCTGATATTTCACAGTTTTGGTTGAAATAGATTTGCTGTTGTCCTTGACACGCAATTAGACTCAACTTCTGCTCATGTATATCTCAGCAAGACAGATTTGGCAGTGGGAGCTGGTGTTGGG
Source organism: Corvus cornix cornix (assembly GCF_000738735.6). Taxonomy (NCBI): domain Eukaryota; kingdom Metazoa; phylum Chordata; class Aves; order Passeriformes; family Corvidae; genus Corvus; species Corvus cornix. The sequence continues at coordinate 13,704,738 of NC_046334.1, forward strand.
CTTCTCAATAAAATTAAGCAGTCTGGGTGCAATGGATGAGACTATTCCCTTGAATCATCTCACTGTGATCCCGACTTCCTTTCACAGTGGGTTGGAGGGAGGCCAGTGGTTTGTCAGGGTGCCTTGGGCCAGGAAGAACATTAGGAGAGATAGCCGGGATTTATCCACTCTGCTGGAAATTAGTCCCTCAGTGATCAATGCTGATTTGCTGCTTCTCTGGACAGTCTTTCCTGGCTTCATGGATTAGATGCTGGTAGTGTGGGGAATAACAATAAAACCATTCGCTAGCTGCATCTGGTGCAGGGAAAGCTTTCCAAAGATTATTAGTTTAAGCATCCTAGAGAGACATAATAAAAGGGGAATCATTATTGTAGTGTGTGTGTTTTCGGATATCCATTACTGCAGTGTCTTGGCATCATTACATAATTTAAAATAATGAAAACAATTATCCTTCAGGATAAAGGAGACTTTGAAGGCACTGAGTTACAGGTCACTGCCTATGTATTTGTTAGGATAGAAGCACACTGACACTTGGAGCTGAGTAAAACGCAAGGTCCAGAAGTGAGTTTTGGGCAGCAGTAGGAAAGTTGCAAGAGTTGGTTTCAGCCTTACCCACAGTAGAAGTGACTTCCACATCTCAGAGCTTGCCACTGATGTCATCATGCTGCTGCAGAGCTCAGACTCAGCCTGTCTGTCCTCAGCTTTGCATTATTCTGTAGCGCAGGGAAGTACAGAAGAGCAGAGCTGGGTTTTGTCCACAGTGGATTCAATTTTCCAACATAGCCACCCCATCAAGACTGTGTCTGGAGATGCAATTGGACACAAAGTTCAAAAGAAGAATCCCAAAGTTGTTACTACGTCTCAAAATCTCAAACTGGAAAATTTCTTCCGCAAACTGTTTGAATGCTTTAGAACTCAATGTTTGTGACCCTTGTAGGAGGTCTGAGATAACAGCAGTGAAGTCCAAAAGGAAACCAGTAGGATCTGTGAGGTATCCAACCTTAAGTTATAATTATTTTAATCCACGGTAATTGCTTCATGGATATACATATGGATGACTTGGGTTGGAGCACAGGGGCTTTTTCCCTCATTCCTTCTGTGTCATTGACTTGCTGTATGACTTGCATAATACTGTAGGTATTGGAAACTGTAGGAAGTCAGAAGTAAGGAAATGCTCTTTCTGAGCCTTAGGTACGGATTTAGATGTCTAACTTTAACACTCCAACTTTGTAAATGTCAGCTTTCACTTAACTTGTCTCAAAAAAGACTTGGAAAACCCAGTCAATTCAAGTCAGTAATATGCCTAACAGACACTGCATAAAAAGCGTTACTTACATGCAAAGTATTAGTGATTATGTATTATTTTGTCTATATTAAAACATATCAACACTGAACATATTGTCATAGCTACTGGAGGACGTGAGAGGGCTACACAGGCTACTTGTCTTTATAAAATACCATGTGTTTGGCATGAAAGTTAACTGAGGCAAACATTCTGTTTCAGTAGATGTCATACAACCACCAGTGTGTGGAGATGACCCTCTCCCACACTAACACAGCCTTGAAGGACTGGCATTATGGAAAGGATCCCAGTTTCAAAATGCTGGACCACTTTCATCTCCCTTGCACACTGCAAGCTCCTCTTGAAGTCGGTGGGTGGCTGGTCCTAAAAGAAAAGCTGCGTTGCGAGCTGTGTTTTTCTTAGATAAAAGTTGCATAGAGAACTCACTCTCTCTGTGCCTTCCTCTGATTTTCCCAAGTATCAACAGCAGCAACTATTTGTATTGGCCACACCATTATTCTAAGCAGAAGGGACTGACTTACACGCAGCCCACACACAATCAAAATCACCATGTAGCATAAAGCTGATGTCACCTCTTGCTGCTACTCACATAATGGATTTTGTTCTCAGTCTGTGCACCAGTAAAAATTTTTTTTTCTTTGCTAGGCAAAATCGTTCCAAAAGAAAGAAATTACTGAATCAAAACAGTCTGAAGGATTACCAAAATTCAAATTGAAATGAAAAATACTAATATATTCACACGAATGTTCTTCTTAAAAGACTCTATCAGTCTATTGATTTTAGCAATCCATTTTTCTTTTCAACCTGAAAAGAGATGATGTGGAACATCCCTCTCCAAGAGCTAAACGTACACAATTTCAGGCTCTTTTCTTTTTCCCAAAAACAATCACTTTGTCACCAAGACACATATGAGAAATTTATGCGTGTCTCTGCTTGGCATCACTGCCACCTCATGGATTAATGAATTCTGTGTCCTCTAATTCCCCCACATTATGCACCTCCGTTTTGTATGAGTAGCCAAATGTATCAAGATTCATTTTAATGAATGTGAGTCATTCCCCTTATTCAGAAGGCAGGGCTGTTATGTTGTAAGCAAGCACACCATTAGCTGTGCTAAAAATAAACAGGCATTACCTGCAGGAAAACCTATATAGTAAAAGTACACACTGCTAAGTACATGAAAAAAAAAGACAGAGACTTGGCCTGGAATGGTGTTTGTTTGCTGTAGACAAAGGAAACGGGATGGATTGCATAGGGAATCTGGTGTGCATTTCTCCAAATGTTCTGAAAGAAGAGTAGGACCTGAAGTTTGCTTTACCATGACATTTAAATTCAAAACACTCAATGTCAGCACACACATTTTGTCAATGCTTTACTATGCTTAAGGTAATTTAATTGTTAGTGCTGAAAGAAAACTAAATGGATGGCTTCTTTTAACACCAGTTTTCTTCTGTGTCTTGGTTGGTGCAGAGCAAGTATTTCCTGTGTGGTTTGACAGAGATTTCAAGGTTTGGATAATCAAATATTTCAAGGTCAGCCCAATGCTGGTTAAACAGAAAGCATGCATGACTTCGCCATGTGGTATTTCTGTTCCATTATTTTCATGACTTTTAGTGTGGTTCAATGGGAAGGGCTCTGGTTGAGTCTCAGAAACCAAGCTCATAAATCAGTAAGTCAATCAACAAGTCTGGGGAACAATATGTTCTTCTATTTTAATTTCTTTGTGGGAAATGTGTAAATAGATACTGGCAATGAAGCTGGAATATAATGGGTAGTTACAAATTAAGGCATCCAATGATTTATCTTCTCTACGTGCCATGTAAAAAGAGGTTATGCTTTCTGATGTGTTACAATACTATTTTTAAAAGAATGAAATATCTTTAGATTTTAAGGGTGAGGATTACTGTCTCCTGACCAGTTTCCAGAAGTGTGGGAAGTTAGCGCACTCAGATGAAAATCTAAAGGCTCTCAGCAGAACATTTCTACGTGACTGAACATTATCAGAGACCTCCTAGCATCACCTGCTGCACCACACAACAAAACAGCAGCCTGACCCGGGCAGGTGTGGCATTATTTGCTGCAGGTTCAGCCTGTCCCTGCAGCTCCCTGTGTGTGGGACCTCTGTGTGTCCTTGCCCAGCTGTTTCCCACTGTAAAACCAAAGGATGAACAACAGGCTTGCTGGCTTCTCAGCAGTCTCTGGGCATTAATTAGTTAATGTTTGTACAGAACTGATAAAGGCAGTCATAAACCAGAAAATGCACAGCATTTAGCAAAAAAAGGAGGAAAAGGTTTAAAATCACTTTGTGCCTCTGCCTTTGCTAATGAGGTTTTAGTAGTGTTTGAACAACTAAAGTGCTCTCTGTACAACTGATCACAAACAGCTAATTTAAGCCCCCTCACTGAAGTCCTTTTAAACAAACCAAACAATATGTATTATATGCTGAAAATTTATTATGGAAAGAAACAAAAGTCATTTATAAAGTTACATCATCTATTCTGGGAAAATAATGCAGAACTTGTGATTTAGGAAGCCAAACACCAATGCTACATCAAAGAGTCAACTAAATGTTTACTGCAAACAGCTGACAAATGGCAATGCATGGCTCAGAAATCTCCACAAAGATGCTCAACAACCTATTTTAAATAATTTTTTTACTTTTTTGCTGTTGTAAGAAAGGGCCATATTTCTGGATGACTTACAAATGGAAGGAAAAAATTAGCATTCAAGAAACCAAATTGTTTGCAAACACTAATCTGTCCTGCCCTAAGGACCTGACTTTTGAGGTGCATTTGGGCAGAGAAACCATAAAGTAGACTTTTCAAAAGCTTCTAAATATCTAAATGAGGTACCTATGAATTTTTAAAATCACATTTCTGCCTGTCCAAAACCTTGGCATGTTTAAATGTCCTTAAAAGCTGACCCCATATTTTTGTAGCATGAAAGACATTATCTGAAGGCTCCTCTTCATCGCAAGAGGCAACTACAATTACTGTACCACAGTCGTGTTCCTCAGATGAGGCCAGCAAGAGCAAGCCAAGACAACGAAGCAGAGAGCAACACAGCGTGAGTTGTGCTGTTTCAGACTGCTCCTGCCTTTATCACAAGAAGAGCATTAGCTTGAGCCTTACCTCCCATCTTCACCCTGTTCTCTGAAACTGCAAACTAGCTGAGCTTTAAACATGGCCTAAACAGAGCAGGAACAGGCATCTGGAGAGGAATGACAAGATAGCATCTCGGATCAGAGTTAGGAAGGTTCAAGTGGCAAATATTAATCAGGTACACCTTCAGGCATGTGATTTAGTATTTGAGTTCCAATCTAAAACATGGAGCCTGTCTTTCTACTTCCATAAAGATATATGGTATTTCTGAAAACATAATTCCTGATGAAGCCAAATGAATAGGCTCTGAGTTCACTCACAGATGTAAAGACTGAATATTGGATTTTTGAACTTGAAAGATATCTTCTCCTTTAGAAAAATATGGAGGCCAAATGTGTCAATATTTTTAGAATATCACTCAGTTCTATTCTAAAGTGCAGCAGGTAAATTTTTATCTGAAAATAAAGTTGTAAAACACCAAATGTAAGAATGGTTTAAAAGCTGCCCAGTTGTTCCTGTAAAATAGACAACAGAAAAATCTTTTTGGAGAGGGATCTAATTGCTTTCACCAATACGTGAAAGAGATGTTCTCTAGAAAACAAAATGGTTGTCAGCTTCCCTTAGGAATGCAGTGATCTTTCAAACTCAAAAGGAAGGTACGGGAAGACAAAATCTAAGAAAATATAAACAAATAAAATACCATAGATGCCACAGTGCAGAAAAATCTGGCTGGCTCTGAAACTTGCTGATAATAATACAAAAAATGAAAACAATAATTAAACCCAAGCATCTTTAATGAGTTCATAAATTTTTCTTCACTTGTGAATTTTCCAGGTATTTTTCTTGAATATATCCACTATGTAAAATGCTATTAGGTTTGGAAGAAACTTTATATAGAAATATATATCTCTTTATATGAAGAGTTTTATAGATATAAGCTTCACAAAAACACAGACCACCCAGGACATTATAGGCGTTAACATCTAAATAGGTGGTTTTCCTGGACAGAATTTCCTGGTCCATTCTCTGTCTCTAATGCAATGATTTAAAAACTCAAAACTAAAATCCCAGCAAAAATTAGGGCATCTGAATTTAAACTTGAACTTTCCAACCTATATTTGTAGCACTGTGGGAAGCACTCCTTCCATTTAATTAACTTACTGGGATATTCCTGTAATACAAACACAGCATCAGATGCAAAACCAGATGATGTAGATTATGTTAAAAAACATCTGAATTATCATCATCACAGCACTTGGTCAGCTACTCAGTCACACTTTGCAGAGCCATAAAGGCTGCCCTCAGACTTGCAAAAACAGGCAGCTGCACAAGGTGTCTCCTTGCACTGAAATTACTTTCTGGCTGCTTTGTCAACAACGTGGCTTCCCCTAGGCAAGTCTTGCTTGCCCTTGAAAGAGTTGCAAGACTCGTTCTGCACCATAAATATGATCAACGGATAGTGGGACAGATTAACTGTGCCTCAGCCCTACTCTAATCTCTTCCTACAATGTCATCAATACCCTCAGTTGCAAAAATTTCCTAGCACAACAGCGTGAGGCTGGGAATGCTTTCGTTTGCTCTCCTGCAACGGAGTTGGTGGTTCCTGGCTTTTCCACTGAGGAATACATACAGCAGGTGTGAGTGGCATGGTGGTCTCCACACGAGTTAATCAGGAAGGATTCCCCGAGCATCCCCAGCTGCCACTGACTTTGTCAAGGTCTTTGGACAGCATGGTGACATTGCAGAGGTCTCAGGTGTATGAGAGGAAGAACCATTCCAAAATCAAAGGACAATTGTGCAATTGTGTGACACTGGTGGGAGATTTGGAAGGTAGAAAAAATCACAGAATTCTGATTGCCTTGTGCTTCCTGGATTAACTTAGCTGCTGTCATTTCCTCCTGCTCCAAACCTCCTCTTTGCCAGTGCACTCCTTGCTCCTCATTTACAGTAGGAGCTGTTGTGCTGTCTGGAATCAATTAGCATAAAACTGCTATTTTTATTAATGTAGTTTCCTTGTTGCAGCTTCTGCTGTGATTGAAGGCTTTCAAAGGTCAGCCTGGGCCTATCAACGGGCGGGTGTATCAGGCAATGTAGAAATGCTCTGACAAGCTCTTTAACAACTGCTCTTTAAGCTGGGCAGACAGTGAAATCCAGTATGAAACGGCTTGGAATAGAATAGGATCAGGATGATGAAGCCTGTAATATACAACCAAACTCCAGCTGCCTAAACAGAAATCAAACCTCAACGATTTCCACATTATGAAAGACATTTAAAGCCAGTGTGTTGGATTAAATTACAAACTTTTACAGATGAACCCTTTTCTATTTTTTTTTAAATTTCTTGGACTTTGCCAGAGCATCTTTGGATTCTACATGAAACTAATTTTATTGTCTGCTTACTAACACAAATAAGTTTTGGTGGCATTTTTTATAGATTTGTTTCTTCATATCCATGGAGCCATAATCCTTCTGCAGTTTTTCCCTGATGAGGAGGACAACTGACCGGTTTGGTCAGAAATCAAACCATGACCTCTGATGCTGAAAGACATTCCTTCTGGATAGTCTCTGTGACATAAGCTCCACTGCAAGCAATGTCCAAAGGTATTTGCTAAGGGCTTCTTTATATAAGAAGCCCACCTATGTCTCATATGTAGTACAAAAGGTTCATCCTAATATCTGTACTGAAGTGAGGCAGGAGGACCTAAACACAACCAAGCAAACAAAAAAACCCACGTTGATTTCTTTTATGAAAGCATCATGAAATAATTATAGACTTAAACTATTCATCTGAACTATTCATAAATGGTCTGACTTGATGATCTTAAAGGTCATTTCTAAGCTCTACGATTCTCTGATCTTTCAGCAGTAAATCAAAACATAAGTAGAAATTTTCCTAGAAAAATGTACAAGAAGACTAATGAAGTCTAGCAGGTTGAGTGGTAACCACAGCTCTGTGTCTGGCAGCCCTGTGTTTGACTTCACCTGGTCAGTAGATGGGACAGGAGCAGTTTTGAAAAGGGATATCCAGAAACACAAACATGTAAAATCTTGACAGATCTAAGATAATAATCTAAATCCTTCAGCAGACTATGTCATATCTATCCTGAAGCGAAATGCAGTGTAAATTTGCTTCTGTTTTTTATTATCTTATACATGTAATGCCATTTACTATATAGGACAATTCTAATAGATAGATAATACACAGAAGAAAGTCTTCCAGCAAAACTCTGATGGCCACTCTTTAGCTGTCAGCTGCTGCTCCTATTTTTCAGCGCTTAGACTTTGTTGGACATGAAGCCTCTTTAATTTATTTCAGATGACATCCCAAAACAATGATGAAGTTCCAGAAAGTGCCAAGCCTCTGACTGGCCACCTTATACTCAGACTTTCAAGTCTGACTTTGACTGATACATTTATAAACCAGTTCAGTAAGGAAACACAATTTTTCCCATTTGTTTTTGTTTATTTTGTATAAAATTTTGTGTGTGCATTTAACCATCACTTCAGGATGTTAGCTCTGATCCCAATTTTTGGTATTATTAGCAATTAATTGACCAATCTAATCCTAAACAATTTCCTTGCTACATCCTATCTCTTAGTAGGAATAATTATAATTATTGCAAAAATCGTAGTAACACAATTTTCAGATAAATGCCTAATTTTTGAATTATTATTTTGTTAAACCCTGCTCTTCTGATTGTCCATTAGTTGACAACAAATGGCCTTGAAGCTGTAACTGTACATTTGATCATAATTAACATCTGATCTCACTAGTAATAATGATTTTATTGACAATATCTGAATCACAAAATCAATTTCTTTTGCTTAGGTAAAGAGTTCATTGAACTAAAGTCAGCATTTAATAAAGGGGAAACATGAACACATTATGGAGAAGATATCTTTTTCATGATTATGTTAAACAGAACACCTTTAGCTGTACACTTCCATGTGGGTAAAAAAACCCCTGAACAACCAGCATTGCATTAAAAGGGTTATATTTGTGACTGCTTCACATCATCATTTGAATAATTTTATATATCAACAGAAAAGAGCACTAGCATGAAGAACAAGCACAGATATAAATCACCAAGTGAAGGCATCTCTGTGAATGTAACAGAGTGATGAGGGGCCAGCAAATCATGGTTGTCTAATTGCTTCATTTATGTGGACATCAGCATGCACAAGAAAACATTGGTTTTGTACTGGAAACCTCTCTGTGAATACAGCTGAAGTTACATGAAAGTGGGTGAATGCATATTCTGAACGCAGTTGTCAAGTCAAACCACGTCAGTGAGTGGTTTTTGAATTTATTCAAGGACCGAAAAGAAAGAGTAGCCCAGACAAAGTATGGAAAAGAGAGGACAGAGCCTGAATGAACCACACCCTGCAAGACTTTGATTACAAACAAAATACCATTGCAGATTATTGCAAGTGGTTTCGGTACAGGAGCAGTTGCAGTTCTCCATAAAGCAGCCAGCAGTGCCTGTACCTGGTAAGACACTGATTTCCCAACCCATTCCAAGAGATTTCCCCTCATGATGCTCCCTCGACTCCCTGTGCTCCACCTCACCAGCCTCTCACCCCAGACATAACTTCATCTGAAGTCTGTCAATGTGGTCAAGGGGACTACTGGAAGTGAGGAACTAAATATCCCTTTGTGGAAACCCTACATGGAAAGAAAGTGATTTACATTCATATTTTTTTTCTCTCAAGGCAAAAAGTAGGAGCTGATTAATAATAAAACTTACATGACTTGTACCTGATGCTTATCTTTAAATCAGTTGCAATGGCATGGTGATTCCATTGGCATCCACAAAATTTGGTAATCACTGGAGAGGTCACTGGAAGAAAATGGTATTTCAGAACATGTAGTGCATTTCCAGGTTGCATCTAAATACTACAGCCAATATCCCTGGTAAGCAATGAGGAATGTGACTAGAAAAATGATAGCCTAGAAATCTGAGATCCTGTAATATCATTGACTAGACCATCCTGAGATGTTCATAATCATGTGCCAGAGAGCACTGCCTAAATTTGTTCTGGCTCTGGCTTGCATCCTATTGATCTGTTCTGACAATTTGTGGACCCTTTAGTTCAGCCTCGGGTGCAGATACCACCATGCCTTGAAGTCCTTCAAAACAGAAAGTCTGTCCTCAAGGTGTGCAAATGCAGGTTCTTCATTCCTCCAAGGGCAGCTCCTGGGAGTCTGCATCTGGCAGGCAGTACTCTAGCTCTTACTTCTTTTTAACAGATCTTCTACATGCAAGTGCCCTCCCCAGGAGCTGTGAGTTCAGCCGCTGTAGTCTGGCATCCATGGGCAGCATGCCAAGCACCCTATGTCTGTCTCTCCATGGAAAAAGAACTCATCGGGGCAGTGCAGGTGAGGTAAGAGCATGTAGGCACTGGATATGGCTATATTATTTTCATACTCTGATCTTGTGATCCTAAGCAAGGCCCCTGGACTTCCTTATCTGCCTCTAGACCAGACCGTAGCGTGAGAGCAAAACAAAACTCTGCTCAGCATGTGATGTCATTTAAATGTTGATTTTCCAGTTCTAGGAATATCCATCAAGAAAAAAACCCTAGCACTAAATAAAGAAAGCAAGCAAGCATGAGGAAGAGGATTATTATATGAAAACATAAGTAATATGCAAGGACGTAGTGCATAATGATAGAATATGGTTACATAGTGGCTACCTGTGAGAGCACATATAATACCTTTCTCAGTCAGGAATTCTGGCAATGTAGTTTGTTACTTGCATGTTCTGCCATGAATGGAATACACACATCATTATTTTTAGTAGCACTTGGCTTAATAATTGTGGTATGCAGAGATTTGGTGCATAACATTTTACAATAAGTTGCCATATAATTTGAAAGTAATGTGATGCCTTCTGCTTCTTGTGCAATGAGCCTGCTCAGGCTTTGAGAACAGTTGGGAAAATTGTTTCTGCACACAATATTTTGCTATCTGTCTCCTACAGCTTCTGAAATCAACATGCAGTTTTGCATGCAACATCATCTTAGTTGCAGGGCTGACCGTAGTAAAAGATACTTTATTTTTGTTAAAATAATCTTTTAGGCACCCCAGACCTCAGTGGACAAGAACAACAGAGCCTTTGTAGAGAGTTTTAGGCACTGGCCCCAGGACTGCAATTAACTCAGAAAGTCTGCAAAGAAAGGGAGGATGATGAAGGCATGCCAAGGAAATAAGATGTGGATTTGAATCCTACATCTCACTGGGAAAGTGAGTCCAGATTCCATCATGTCACAGCACAAATCTATCGGGAACATTTTTGTTCACCCTAAAATCTCCTGTGAGATTCCCTCTAAATATAAGATGATCCTTGCCAGCTGAGAACTGTTGCCACAGTTCCCTCCAAATACCATTATTTCACACACAAGTGATTAAGGGAAACATAAGGTACTTCATTGCCTCAAAGACTAGGATGGTTCCATTTAAAGCAAGTGGAAAGGCTTCCCATGCCTTCGGTCACATCCAGTCTGATCCCAGGGGAGCTCGCTCTCCTTCTTCTCTTGCTTCTAGTGACTCTTGCTTGTTACTGCTACTGTGCCTTGAGCAGGGGAGAATAAGTGAACATTTCCCATCCCTTTATCAGTCACAAAATGAAAGGCAAAAGCAGAACCTGTGAAACGCACTCTCAGGAGAACATAGGGAAAATGTGACCATTTAAACTGCATTTAATGCCCTGTGTCATAATGTCACGTGTATGCACTACAAGCAGACAAGGAAGGGATGCCTGGATGATTTCAGGAAGAAATCTCCCCATAAGTCAGTGCCAGAAAAATGGGAGGCAGTTTGAATTCGGTTCCTATTATTTAAACTTGCACTGTAAGATCGGTAAGCAAAAAGCAGAAGCTGACCTGCTGACTGAGATGTGCTACACCGCTTAAATACCATTTGCCACATGGCATTTATGTCTAAACTGGCTGATATGTGCACCAGCCCAATTTACATGGGTCCTGGTCCTTCCCCAGCCAACCTGTCACGGTTCCTCCACATCTCCTGTGGCTGATTTCCCCCCCACCCAATAAACAAGGAACTGAGGAAGGGAGTAGTATGTATATCCAAACCCGATCCTGAAAAATGAGGGTGGCATCAGGATACACGACTTGATCTGTGATCTCGGAAGTACTTCCAGGTGCTGCATACTAAACATACCCAAAGAGTGCTCTGGCAGAAAGCCTAGATCTCGTGGTATGGAAGAACTGTAATAAGCTGTTGACGATGCATATATGGAGATTGCATATACAAAATTTTCTAAAACTTCTTTAACTCAGCTTCTTCCAGAGCATTGGACACCCCAAATGTTTTTTCTTAATTGTTCCCTCAAAACAAATCATTGTTAAATCCATACATATTTTGCATGCATCTTCGTAGGGGAGGAGTAGAACATGCCCATACACAGCATTTTCAGGTTGAAAGCATCTAACAAGCATCAACTAATTATGCTATTTAGAGTAAAAAGAAGAGGGACTCATCTGCATAGCTAAAGACAAGCTAGTTACCCTTGTCTCCCTCTCAGTCAAATGGCATCTAGGCAATATAGACAAGAGTCTGGGGCACTGCTCATCTCATCCTAAAGCAGCCACCTAAAGTAGATCAGATGCGTGTAACCTAAAAAAACACCTTTTTCTCTCTACTGACTCTAAGGTGAGTCTGCTCTGGCTTCCTTAACTCTGGGACAATTTAGAAATCCAAGCCTGACTGGGAATAACTTTGTGTCCTGTATCAATTATATTCATCTCAATTACATCCAGCTAAAAAAGCAACCATTTGAATAATTTAAATTGCCTGGAGAAGGAATAAGAAATTTCACACGTACAGTAGAATACATCCAAATAAGTATTTGTAAAAAAAACACTTCTCCTGTTAAATTCAGCAAATGGATTGGATATCTGTTGTTCTTACTGTGATTTTTACTTTCTAAAAGACTTGTTTACTCAAATCTGCAGGGATTTTGTTTCATGTTACAAATGGTAACTCTAGTTTCTTCAGTCCAAAACACTGATAAAATTAGCTATTTTTACTGCCCATGAAAGATTGCTTGAGAGCAATCTGGTGGTCAAAACTGATCATCCCTATATACTTCCAAATTATATCATCATCATTAGCATTTTTCTGTGCCATTTAAATATCCTGCGTATCTGCTTCTTCTGCAAGAAATCGTGCTCATTTGTCAGGGGAAAAAAAAACCCTTATAAAGAGAAGAAGCAGCTGACATGTAAGTTAGTCATACTTCCTTGTGGCTTGCCTCCTAAAGACATACATGGCCAATCTGCTCATAAAATCCCCAGGCACACTGTTAATAGTAAGGGACACAAAGGCTCTAGTTGTTAAACTCTTGGGCAAACTTCCCAAAGTTTTCAGGTAACAAATATAATAAGCTAAATATTAATGGTTCAGCAATAATGAAGAAGAAACAACCAAGAAGAGAAAGGCAGTGTCACGTAACAGTGTGGTAGCAGATGATCCAAGGAAGCCTCTTTGAGCTAGGGCGGTAGCCAATGCCACAGTGAGCAGCACCATTAGCCATATGGGAGTCTAAGATTTGGAAGGATGGTTCCAAGTACAGTCCCACCCCCTCATCTCCTGGCTCCTAAGGGAAAAGGGCAGAAAAGCATCTCAATTTCAAATCTTACCCAGTTTTAAAGAATATCTAATTTTTTTCAGTCTTTGTGTATGAGTACAGCATTCCCACAGTGAGCCCTCTGCTCCCCAGGAGCATGGAAGAAAGAGTGACTATGACTCAGGATGGTGACGCTGCCTTGGCACTGGTGGAGGCTTCACAGCAAAGCTCAGAGGTGATCCATGGCCCTTTAATACAATTTAGGGCAACCACCAGATGTCTTAAACGACAAGGAGAAGGAGTCATATGAAGTAGCAGTGAGCCACTTTGTTGAGCAAGAACAATGAACTCTCTATACTGAAAGCATGGAGAGTCTTCCAGTTCCAGCCTATCACAAAATCCCTCCACGAGGAGACAATTAGCTCAGCTCAGTGTGTTGTTATTGTTTACACACAGCCGTAGATAGACAGATACATAAACAGTGCAGCGAACATTTTCTCTCACACAATGTATTTGTCCTTACACGGCAGCTTACTTCCATGCTTTTTTCTAATAGGGCTGCAAATGAGGGGGGAAAAATAGTGTGATCTTCAAGGAGAAACAAGTTTGGCAGCAAGAAGAAAAGGAGATGAGTAATACTTCTGTTTCTGCTTTTCAGAAGGGTTTATTTGAAAGCTGTGTTGTGCCCAAAGTGTTGACTCACCCATGACACTTTTCAGCATCTACATTTACCCTGAAGCAGAGCAAGCTTCTATATGGAGGAGTAAAACAGGGTTGCACTGGGGAGTAATGAGGGGTTCATACAGTTTGTATATGGGAGTATAGTTTGAGGAGCTATATGGAAAATCTGCTCATTTTACAAGTTAAAAGAAAACAAAGGAAAAGAGAAAATTTGCTTTCAACTCTCAGCCTGGCAAACTGAATTTAAAATATGAAAGCCAAAATGGGTTTACTCTTTCCTGTACATCATAGCTGGTACCAAGGTGCCTGAGAGACAGATTGTCCTAGGAGGAAATGGCCTCGTCAGCTCAGCTTCTTGATCTGTATTACTCATCAGGGTTAGTCAGTTTAAAGATCAGTAAAACTCTTTTCATAGCCAAGGTCATCAGATGTAGCTCTGAATGCAGAAAAACTGGGGGAGAACTCGCCATTCTGAATAGTGCCTTTTCAAAGCAGAGCTACACCTTTCAGAGTCCCTTGTTTCCTACGCACATGAGAAGACCTCTGCCTTCTCCCGCTCCTGTTCTGTGTAATAAAACTGGGTCGTCTCTGTGGACTGTGAGTAAAATCCCACCTTCCACTGGGACAAAGCACTTAGAAGAGTTCAGAAAACGGACAGCCATTTCTAGGAACTGAAAATTTACTTTCAATAAGTTCAGTATACCATGTATAACTTTTCTTTTACTATTATTTGTGCTTAGTAATAGTTTGTTGCTTGCTGCAATTAATGTATTTTGCATTTAATTCACTGAAGTGAGTTGAATGCTATATATTTTCAGTATTTCAAGTAAAATAGAAACTGACAACTGAGCTTAGAAGTCATTCTCAACAAGAGAATCTCAGAGACTAATCTTGTGACTACAAGAGCATATGAGTAATTTGACAGAGTATTTGGAAATATTTTGAAAGATCTGAGTGTTTTGGAAGTTTTCTTGAACATAAAACATGATACTGGAAATCTATTTAAATAATGTAAAATCAGAAATATGAAACTTATGTATCTGTTTTACTTGTCCTATCAAGATTAGAAACCATTATGGCTTCAGTAATCAGTAACAAAGAACAAGTAATGAATAATCAAAGCAACTCTGTCATGGCTAGCAAGCGGTCAGAGACCAAGTAAAAAAATACCATATCTGCAGAAAACAAAAATAGTTCTGATAACAATTTGCCAGCCAAAAAGTGAACCAAAATAGCAAAGTATGAGATGAAAAATGAGTATCTAAATGAGATCAAATGTCAAACAGCCTACAGAAAATGAAAGAATGCAAGAACAAGAGCTCCAGATTCAGGCTTCCACGATCATGTATGTAATAGCTACAACTGTGGCATGTCTGCTGGATCTTACAACAGTTCAAATACTCTAGACTGAGTTAATAATGTTCTAGACTGAGCACAAATATAAATTTGTTATCCAAATCTGAAAGAAAAAATCTAACCTCCTAGACAGAAATATTACCACATTTTATAATTCATTCTGATAGAGAATTACAATTAATTCACAAAATGCAGATTTAAAGGTGGTGAAATACACATCTATACATCTATAGATATATGAAAGGCATTCAGAAAAGAAAATATATTCATGCAGTACAACTAACCACTAGCAATAAAAGTCTCCCAGGAAGTGTGTGTAAATCTCCTCTTTACTGGAAGTCTAAAATAAGAGGAAAGAGAGTAGTGAGTTACCTTTTCTTCACGCCCTTTCCCAGAATACCTGCAGGTGACCACATGGACTCAGGGATGAGCAGGCCATGAGGTGAGACATCCACACAAGGTTCTGCCTCAACTCTGAATGGCATCACATGGCACTGTGCAAAATACCTGCTCTGAATCTCAGCACAGCAAAGTGCTCAGCACCAAATATCTTCAAGTTGTTTCTAGGGAAGTACCCAAAAGCCTGTGGGGTTGATTTTTGAGTATACAACAACACTATAGATCATAATATCTCTGAACTCACAATATAGCATTGCTAATCTGCATGAGTTCAACTGGGCTTTTTAGGAGCAGCTTACACCATGCTGCAAGCACAGTATTTAGAGGTGAAACTCATGTTAGGGAAAATACATGTTTTCTTCCAGTTTCATTTCCCATGACCACACTGGTCCTCCAGTGAAGATGTTGGTGAAGAGAAGACAGACAGACTGATACCCAGGCAAGTGAGTCCAGACAGACAGTTGAAGACAGACTAAATAATAAAATTATATCTATTTAAATCATCCCCTCCCCACCAAATTAAACAGCACCCCTTGGTTTTGACAAGGAAGAATGGATGTCACTCATGCACAAGAGATAATACCATGTATTACAGTACCCTCTAGTGACTCCTACCACAGCTGGGTTTCAGCTAGCATTCAGCACATTCCAGGATGGATCCCACCATGGCAAAAGTGCAAGCCCCAGCGTGCTCCAGGGTCGTCCTTGAATGTAGGGAAATCAGTCTCCAGCTTTCTTTCTTAGGAAGAGTAACACTGAGTGTTGAGTGTTCATTCATTTCTTGTTTGCCCCAGGGTTTGACTTTCTTAATTCCAAATACCCAGCTTTTAAAACCTATGTGAGCTAGCAGCTAGACACTCACTATTCTTTGATCTCACAGTATGAGCTTCCTACACAGCAGGAAGCCGATATTTTTTCATGTCAAAATCCAGTCATATCTCAGAAGGAAACAAAAATAAGCTTTTTCTTCTCTGCCCCAGTTTTCATCACAAAACCTTTGGCCCCTGTTGCTTTCATAAGATCTTTCCTCTGTCTGACACATGAACTGTGGGAAATCTTTCCCAAGTGCGATTAAGCCCTTCCCATCAACCCATTCCAAAAGCTGCTTTGGATTCAGTGTCCTCTATTCAAACACTCCCTTCCCCTCCCGTGGGCTTTAACTCAGGAGCTGGCAAAAAATATTAATATCACCTGAATGGCCTGGCCTTGAAAGGTCATCTTCAAAGGTATTGTAACTCCCTTCTTGACTGGTGTTCTACACAGCAGACTGGAAAGAAAAGGAAACTTCAGCTAGCTTTGTGCCTGATTTCCTTACTTTTTAACCGCATTTCTTTGTTATTCAGGTTTCTTGAAAATAGTCAAAGAAATTGTCTGACTTAGATCACAGGTAACACAAAGAGATTGGTATTAGCAAAGTGAAAGGGTCTAGTATCTGTAGGGTTCCGTGTGTGCTATATATTTTCAATAGTTGCAAACTCCACCTGTAATGAGATCTAACTGCTTTTCTCTTCAAAGTTACAGACAGAAGGCTTTGAAACGGTTGCCTTTTAGCTAATGGACCATAAAGCCAGCCACAGTTTAGGCAAGAATGTTTTGAGAGTGAAGAAGAGCTTTTGGGAGACAGTTTCAGGCTTTCTTCAGAAACTTTACATCTCATGGCTGAACAGTTGTTTGTGCAGGCGTAGCTGGAAAAATGTGCCGAGCAGGCTGTCAGAGAGGCATAAATTCTTCTTGAATGGATTTATGGATGGATACCTGAGCAGTCAGCACTACGTGATGTGGTACTGAGTTATTTTAATCCTTTAGTCTGTCCATTTATGCCTTTGGTCCCATTCCCAGAATGGCTGAGTCACCTTTATGAACTTATGGCAGAGAAAGGCAGGGGCTGGGAAGGGAGCAGGATGCCAGTGTTTAAACCTTGAGCTGGTCTGCCGATGTTACGTCCCCAACATTACCAGAACTATCAGGGTAAATCGTGCCTGGTCTATTTTGTGTAACACAGGAAGCCACTCTGTTGGGGTGGCTCAGCCTGCTCTCGGGCTGAAACCATCAAATGTCAGTCACCAGAAGAGATCACTGAGGTCTAGGTTACCTCCCCTGGGTGGCTCCCAATCCTAAATTACCTCCCCCTGTTCCAGAAAGTTCTCCCTTTTGTTTATTAATTGGTTCCCTGTTATGACTCCTGCCTCCATGTTTTCCCCATTTGTTCTGAAAAATTGTATCTTCCCCTCTGCTTGTTTTCCCTTTCCCTGCCTTACTCCACCCCCCCATAAAGGGGGCTAGCCCGCGTCTCCTCGCGGCTTTTTGCTGGTCCCTGGTCCCTCCTGCAAATAAACCTGTTGGAATCCACACCAGAAGCCCCTCCCGCCTTCTTTGCCTCCGGGCTAATGCCAGCCTGATCATCGGCTGCCCGACGTGCTTCCTCTGAGGAGGAGCCAGCGCACTCACCCATCCCACGCTGATTCCACTGAGCCGTCCAGCGAGGACGCTGTGGAGGCCAACGCTGCGTCCCCTCTGCCCGAGGGCACGCCGGGGCTTGTGACAAGCCCCCGGTTGCGTTAGGTTGGCGCCCGAACAGGGACGACACACACGTGCGTTCCTGCATCGTCCTCGCTGCCAGGAGGCTGCGAGTGTGAGCGATTCGGAGCTGCCGACGCCTCTCGCGGCAGTGCGCTCTGTTTTAAAAGCCGCGCTCCGAGAGGAGGCTGCCAACTCCTGCCAGGAGAGCAGCCTGTCCCGGAGGACCCCACCGTGCCTTTTTGTTTCCAGGACCGGAAGCCTGTGTCTTCTTGTGAGTATTCTTGTGATTCCCGGCCCCTGGGAAATTATTTTTAATTTCTCCTTTTTGCCAGTGGTGGGTGAAGTAGAGGCTGAGGTTGAAGATGGGAGCTAAGCTTTCTCAGCCTCAGCGGGAGGTTTATGTCCAAGTTGGGGAGTCCCTGAAGAATTGTGGGTTAAAGTTATCAAAGGGGTTTTTGAAAAGGTTTGTTAAGTGGCTGTTCTTTTATTTTCCCCAGATGTCCCCTGTTAATTTGAAGTCAGCCACGTTTTGGCAATTTGTGGGAGACAAAATATTAGAATTAAACCAAAGGGGAGATTCCTCTGGAGAGAGGTTTCTCTACGTGGTCTGGGCTTTGAGAGATATACACAAAGCTAATTGGAAAATAAAAGAAAAGCCCCGAATTCTCCCCAGTTCTTCCCAAGTCCCTCTTTCCCCACCTCGCGTTCCTCATCCCACTACCCCGTTGCTGAAAAGACCGGGAGTTGTAAAATGTCCAGAGGCACAGGGGTGCCACCGTCTCCCTGAGTCTCCTCGATCCTCTCAGCCACCCTGCCACAGTAGCCCTGGCCAGGCTGTTTCGGCTTCTACCCAAACCCTCTCTCCTATGCCCTCTTCCCCGGTTGTTCTCCCAAAAAGCGGTTCCCAGTTTTATTGCCCTGAAAATGACGGCAAAGGCTTTTCTTCGTCCACTGTTTTGTCCCCTTTCCCTGCTGTTCCTGCACTCCCCCAAAATGGAGGAGACCGCATGGTACAGCCCGCCTTTTTTCCTCCTTCTTCCCAAAATCTCCCTGCCCCCCCACTCCTCGCCCTGTCCTGGCCCCGCCCCCTCCTAACGTGACGTCTGTGAGCTCCTCCTTGTCGGGTCCCGCCCCCTGCGTGGGAGTCCCCGCCTTCCCGTGGCCACTCCTCTTTGTCCTCAGCCCCCGCCTACCGGGAGGAGCCTTCTGGTTCCCACGCCTCGTCTTCCGGTTCCCACGCTGTGGAAACCGGAACCGACGCCATCTTGAACCCGGAACCGGGAGCCTCCTCCGGTCCCTTCGCCGCTCCGGTTACTTATAACCGAGCTGGCGGCAACCCCACCTGGAAACCCTTTGACCCTGCTGGGCTCAAAGAACTTTGTAAAGCCCAGAAGGAGTTTGGGAGGGAGAGTCCATATTTCCGGAATCTCCTGCGGGCCACCCTCACTAATACAGTGTTGGTCCCAGCAGACCTCCAAAGCATTTTTTCCTGCTTGCTTTCTCCAGCCGAATTCGAGTTGTGGGATGATGGGTGGAGAAAGCAACTAAGAGAGGTCCTCCCAATCCTGTTGCAAGACCCTAATAACGCAGGGGTTTCCATGGACCACCTTACCGGTGAGGGGTTGCTTGCCAAGCCACAAGACCAGGCCCGAAACACCCCAGAGCCGGTCTTAAATGCTGTTAAACATGCGGCGGAGCAAGCATTTTTAATGATGCCCCCTAAATCGGCGCCTCTACTAAATTTTACTGAAATTCGGCAACTCCCAAATGAACCATTTATTGACTTAATTGACAAATTAAAATTAGTGGTGGAGAAGCAAGTGGAAGATACAAGAATTAGAGAAAGCATAATCACTCAAATAGCAAAAACTAATGCAAATGAACCTTGTAAGAGAGTGATTATGACCCTTCCACTTGATCCTCCACCAACGTTAAAGCAGATGATTCGGCACTGCACAACCTTAGTTCCAATTGGCCAACCAAATTTAAAAATGAGGGGGAATGTGGTAGGAGCTGCGGGTGCTGCTGAGGCAACGGCACCTCAGGACAAGAGGATGACAAACAGAACCTGGACCTGTCACAGATGTGGCAAGCCAGGACATGTGGCCCGGAACTGCAGAGCTCCAGCCCCAATTAATCAAAGTTCCCGAGCTGTTTCCCCAGGGCAAGTACCATCGCCCACTCCCATGGAGGTACAGCCGGGAAACTGAGGACCCAGCGCGGATCTGCGGCCCGCGTGATGACATAAATAAAGAAGCGCAACCAGAAAAACTGTGACTGCAGCCACTGCAACCACGATGGACTCCATCACACCTCAACGGGTCCTCGTGAGCTGCAAAGGACTGAAAGACTGCTGCTTTTTATAATAGGAGACACCACGCGTACACCACCAGAGATCTCAATAACACCAGAGATCGTCCAAGTAGGATCACAAGGACTCTTTACAATTAACATCCAATGTATTCATCCACCTTTCTTTCTTGCAGCTGGCCAGGTTCTCGCCCAGGCCATCCTCATGCCCAGAAGTTCACCAGAAACTACAACCCATCTGTCTTCTGGGCTGAGGTGGTAGGGGAGGACAAGCCGATGCTAAGCTGCAAGATTTCATGCCAGGGCTCGGACATCAGCCTAGCAGGGATGATGGACACGGGGGCAGACGTGACGGTCATCGCCTAACAACTGGCCGTCACATTGGGGGTTGCAACCGGCGGAAGGTATTGTTAGGTGTGGGAGGATCTGTGGCTGCCCAGAGAAGCAGGACTCTTGTCCAGATTGAGGGTCCAGAGGGGCGGATTGCAACAGTCCGTCCATTTGTTATTGACTCTGGGTTTACATTGTGGGGCAGGGATCTCATGTCCCAGTGGGGAGCCCGGGTTGAGATCCCATCTCAACCCCGGGATTTTTAGTAGGGGCCACTGCGGAGCGCCCCACCCAGAAATTGAATTGGCTCACCAATAAAAGGGTCTGGGTGGATCAGTGGCCTTTAAAAACACACCAATTGAGAGCGCTCACTGCACTCGGAGGAGCAGCTGGGGAAGGGGAACATTGAGCCTTCCAACAGCGCTTGGAACTCCCTGGTCTTTGTGATCCAGAAGCCGGGGACAGACAAGTAGAGACTCCTTCACGACCTGCGGAAAATTAACGAGGTCATTGAGGACATGGGACCCCTGCAGCCTGGAATGTCATCACCGTCTATGCTCCCTAGGCAGTGGAAGCTAGCAGTCATAGACATCAAGGACTGCTTCTTTCATCCGGATGACGCGCCCCGGTTTGCCTTCTCGGTGCCTTCCCTCAACCGAGAGGCTCCCATGCAGCGCTACCACTGGCGAGTTCTGCCGCAAGGCATGAAAAACTCGCCCACCATCTGCCAGTGGTATGTCGCTCGCATTCTGTCCCCTGTCCGGAAAAAGGCAGTTAGAGCTGTGATCCTACACTACATGGACGATGTTTTGGTGTGTGCGCCCACGCAGCAGTACCTGGACTGGACTCTGGGGGAGGTAATCAGGGCTTTAGAGGCTGATGGATTCGAAATCCATCCCAAGAAGGTCCAGAAGACCTCACCTTTTAAATATCTAGGACTCAAAATTGAGGAGCAGACAGTGGTGCCCCAACCATTAAAGATCAATGATAACCCCAGACTCTGCAGGAACTCCATCAACTCTGCGGATCCATCAACTGGGTGAGGCAGCTCCTGGGACTGACGACTGAGGACCTTGCCCCTCTGTTCAACCTGCTTTGTGGGAACGAGGATCTCAAATCCCCGAGGCAGTTGACAGAAGAGGCAAGAAACTCCCTCATCAAAGTCCAGGAGGCGCTGTCATCTCGCCAAGCCCATCGTTATGCCCCAGGTCTGCCCTTTCAATTTATAGTGTCGGGGAAAATGCCATACCTCCATGGGCTGGTTTTCCAGTGGGACAAGGTGCTGAGGGATCCCCTTCTGATTATTGAGTGGGTTTTCCTCTCGCACCAGCCATCCAAAAGTATTACCACGCCACAGGAGCTCATGGCTCACTTGGTGATAAAGGCTAGGTCTCGCCTCCGTACCCTTGCGGGGTGTGATTTCACATATGTTTACCTGCCACTAACAACCAATGCACTGGACCATCTCCTTCAAAACAACAATCATCTCCAATTTGCCTTTGATAATTATTCGGGACAAATATCGGCTCACAACCCAAAACACAAATTGTTCAATTCGGCCTTTAAATTAATTCCAAAAGAAATTCAGAGTCGTGAACCCCTCAATGCCCTGACAATCTTTACGGATGGTTCTGGGGCATCTCACAAGTCTGTCATCATTTGGAGGAATCCTTGCACTCAGAAGTGGGAGTCTGATGTGCAGGTGGTCGAAGGATCACCGCAGGTTGCAGAGCTTGCCGCAGTGGTCAGAGCATTTGAGGTTCAACGAACCTTTTAATTTGGTAACAGATTCCGCATATGTAGCAGGAGTGGTGTCCAGAGCAGAAAGAGCATCGCTCAGAGAGGTGGCAAATCCAAAAATCTATAAATTGCTTTCGAAGCTAATCCAAATTGTCTCCCACCGAAAGCAACCCTTTTACGTAATGCATGTGAGGTCACACACTGACCTGCCAGGATTTATTGCCGAAGGGAACAGGAGAGCAGATGCCCTAGCTATGCCCATCGAGCTAGCGAATCTGCCTAACAGATTCCAGCAAGCCCAGCTGAGCCATGCAATGTTCCATCAAAATGCTCCAGCTCTCGTCCGGATGTTCCACCTCACTAGAGACCAGGCGAAAGCCATTGTGGCGACGTGCCCCAACTGCCAAAAACATCAGCTTCCATCACTAGGTCAGGGGGTTAACCCCCGAGGCCTAGGCAGTTGTGAGGTATGGCAAACAGATGTCACCCACTTCCCCCAATTTGGCCGCCAGAAATATATTCACGTTTCTGTGGATACTTTTTCTGGTGCAACCTTTGCCTCAGCTCACCGTGGGGAGAGGGCCAAAGATGTCATCAACCACCTGGTACAGGCCTTTGCTGTGTTGGGGACACCAAATAAATTAAAAACTGACAATGGCCCTGCGTACACCTCTGCAGAGTTGAACAGATTCATGAGTGAGTGGGGTGTGGATCACATCACTGGCATCCCTCACTCGCCCACAGGCCAAGCCATCGTGGAGAGGAAACATCAGACACTAAAAAGACTGCTTGAACAACAAAAGGTGGCAATGAGATCGCTGCCCCACCATAAGACTGTCCAAAGCGTTGTTCACGTTGAACTTTTTAAACTGTTCCTATGAGGAACCTGATCCTCCCATCCTGAGACACTTCACAAACTCTGCCAAACATAAACTGACTGAGAGACCTGAGGTTCTAATAAAGGACCCTGACACTTTACAGATATGTGGCCCGTACCCCCTAGTCACCCAGGGTAGAGGCTACGGGTGTGTTTCAACCCCAGAAGGACCTAAATGACCTGGAAATGACCTAAATCCCTGGAAAGTGGATCAAACCTTTCTTAACAAAGACATCAAAACCAAAGCAGCCTGAAAACGCAGTAGCAACTGCCTGGAAAAGGAGGAGAAACAAGACCTCCTGAATAAACAAGAAATTCTCCTCCCAGGCTGCAAAGACAAACATTCCCTTTCCCACCTTCTCTGTGTTTCCCTCCCCTAAGTGGCCCTTTGTTTTGAAAGAGGGGGAGTCCAAGGGAGCCACTGTTATTTAAGTTAATTGTATTTGTATTAATTTTATTTATGTTACACTGTCCCTAAAGTTATCTCCCATAACTGCGTGATGACATCCTACATGCTGCTGTCCCACCTGCTGCTGCAGCTCCTCCTGTACACTGGGAGCTCCAGTAGCCGGATTCCTTCAATTATCAAGGACATTGTATGGGGTTTCTTTATGGAGTTGGTAATTGTCTCGGTTTTGAAAGACAGGTGTCTGCTACGGAAGGCAGAGGCCCCCCTTGAAGTGGCAGATATAACCCCTTTTCCCTCCAAGTTATTATATTTTGAAATCAAGGGCCTTTAGGCAAAGATGTGGGAAATAGGAATAACAGTTCTTTACTCTCTCTCTATATATATGTATATAACCAGTCAAACAAAACAACAACAACTATGGCAGTAACAGCAAACAATCACAAACCCAGTCCCAGCCTTCTCGGCTGTCAGGCTATTTCCCCTCGGGTGCAGTTCCGCTCGCAGCCGGCAGGGGCGCTGGCGGCTCCCGGTGAGCAGGGCAGGTGCGATGGTTCCCCCGCGGCTGCAGGGGGCGCTCCGGAGCGAGCTCGGGAAACACGCGGCACCGGTGCCCTGGGATCCCGGGAAGGGATGGAACAAAGGCTTCACAAACCCCTGGGCAGCTGATCCCGGGCTCTCAGGAACAGCAGGCTGGAACGGCAGGGGCGAATGCAAATCCCGGGTGGCAGATGAGATGTATCCAGATGGGAGAACCCCACGGAGGCCCAGGCAGGCAGGGCGAGCAGGGCTACAGCGTAGCGAAAGCTCGAAGCAGCAGCGGGGCAGGGCAGCCACAGCCCGGTCTCCAGCAGGGCAGGGAAAGCGGCTTTTGGGGTCCCGGCGTTGCTTCCAGCAGGAAGAAAGAACGGCCAAAAAGAAAGAAGCAGCAGCTCCTTTCTCTGCAGCTTCTCTCTCTGGACGCTCAGAGCGAACTGACCCCACACCCAGGTGTAGACAAAGGAGTAGCCAGGCCCGCCCCACTCCCCTTTTTGTCTTTCTTAAGTACAGCTATTTGTCCCCTAGCAACATGCATATGGGAGAAAATTCCTTTAACAGGAAAAAAAAAAAACTAAGACTAAACTAAAACCCCAACAGAGGGCAAGCACTGATCAACTCTTACTTATTGTTTTTATTATGGTGAAAAGTGTGCTGGTCACTGTAAAGAATATATGTGAAGACATTGTCCCTGTTCTGAAGTGTTTAAATGTAGACATGCAGTGCAACAGGAGGCTAAAGCATCCCTGGAAGAAGGCAGGGTTAGGGGAGGCAAAGGTTACAAAATAAGATGATGCCACTGATCAGCTATGAAATGTTCTTATCTTGGCATCTCCATTAGAAACGTAATAAATAAGTTTTTTTAAATGAGATTAGAGCAATGGTTTACTCACAGGTGAGGTAACCACTCAGGAAAAATATGCATGTGAAGGAAATAATTCCCAGCCCCTGGAAACAAAGGGCAAGTGTTTATGGGTGAAATGACAAATAGACCACTGTAAGCAAAGCTGTGAGTGGAGCAGGAAACATGGGTGAATTTATGATAGATCACAGAGAGAAAAGCAGGCAAAGAGGAGTTCCACAGAATATATGTATCTATTGTATCTATTAATGGAAGGCTGAGGAAGGAAGAGCACTGTCAATTTGAAATACAGTACTTTTCCAGGAGTTATGTTTTCCTATTTTTAAGTGATTTCATCTCTTTTTCTTTGGAGTGAATCATCTGAAATGAACAGGGAAAGCTGACTGCACTATTAATTAGAGGAAAATTGAAATGTAAAGTGCTATCAAGTACACAGCACTAAAAATCTAGAATAAGCATACGTATTTCCACATTTCTGTCTATTAAGAGTATTAGGAGTATTACCAGCAGAAAAGGAAAATCACAAAAAATATGTTTCAGTATCACAGTGACCCTTTCAGGCCTGAAGTGCTGGGAAAAGAAGTTGACTCAAAGATAGCATAATGCTGCCAGTCAGTGAGAAAAGGTCATTTTTCTGAAGAATTCTCTGAAATTTAGCCAGGTTGATTGAAGAGCACCGTGTGAGTCACCAGGTTCAAGAGCAAGACTACGTGAGCAGTAGCTATTACTCTAACCACAGACAAAATGGAGAGCTGAGGCTGCCCTAGAAATTGCCAGCTCTTAGTTATGGTCATTTCTGATGGGAAGCATCCACAGCACCAGAGATGGGAGCCTGTCCTATAATGAGCATGGGAAAGACAGTGTCCATTTGAAATAGATCAAGGGTCCAGCTCCAAACATTACAGCCTCTGTTGAGGCAAGCCCAAGAGGACACTTTGGGTCCAAATCCTCCCTAACTTCTAGCAGGAACATCAATTTGAATTTGAATGCTATGGCTGGGGCCCATATCTCTTAAAAGATATTCTGGTTTGGTTTGGACAGGCATCCAGACCCCAAATGATCTGAACTTCCAATTAAGTTCGAAATATTTATAGCAGGACTTCCTGAAAAATCCTGGTGCTTTCTGATTCTTAGTAGGTCAAGGAATCAGAGGACTGAGTATTGTAATATTTCCATCCCGCTGAAAACTACAAATCCATGAGTTCAAGTGAAAGACAAAAAACATGGAAGATTTTGTCTGAACAGTCTCAAATCTCAACAAAAGTTCTGCTGGCTTTTTCTTTGAGTATTTGAGTATAAACTTAACTTATTTCCTCCCAACAGACTCGTACACTATGGTAACAGTCAGTGTTGGAGTGCTTCCCTCTGTATTCACATGTGCATGTAAATAATTCCAGTAATTTCCCTGGACACAAATTCCAGCTAATGGTTTGTTTCTAACTATAATGTTTGTGCACACTCTCTCCCCAACCTGCCATTTCAGTGATATAAGATTTTTTTTTATTTAATCTTGCAAACTGACAATGAAAATAGATTCCCAGGTTAAAAAAAAAATAAAAAAAACCCCAACAAAAAATGCCCAACTTTTTCCATCAGGATTCCAATCTGATACAGTCCTCTCTACCTGAAAAGGTATAAATATGCATCTATCTGGCTGAGCTAAAACCTCCTCAGCATTCAGTGTGTACTTTGTTCCTGATGGGGCTGTTCTGCAAAGAAAGACAGAGCTGTTTTGTCTAAGCATTCACAGTCCTGACTCCTCAGATTTCAGTGTCCTCCAGACGGCTGGAGGCCAAAGCCTGAACTTACTGGTGAACCTTTTAAAAGATAATTTACCTTGTATTTACATTCAGGTGTTCAGCCTAACTGCTGGCCACTACTCCTAAGAGTATTTGCAATCTTTATATATCTGGTGAGTGACAAAACATCCTCTTTTATGCTGCTCTTTTACATTTGCTAAAATGTTTCTGAGTTACTGGATGAAGCTTAATGAGAAGAATTTGGTCACTTCAGGGTATAGCTTCTTATAAAAGCAGAAAGATTTATTAAAGTGCTAGAATGCTAGATAGGAAAACTAAGCTTAAATGTTAGCTTTGAGATTGGCAGTCCAAAATACAACCCTTGCAAATGGACTGCTTGTGCACCTATGTGCTATAGCCCCACTGGAATAAAATATGGTCAAAAGGGCTATTTTCATTATATACTACATTCATAATCAATTTTTATATAATCTGTACTTCTGCTCAGAAAAAAATAGAGCCTTTCAGAACAGGTAAAACACCATTGTTTAATGAAAAATATGTAATAATTAGCTTGGCAAATGTTGTATGTGAAATTCCAACAGAAACCATAAATTATATTAAATGCCCAATAAAAATGTTCAATCAAAAGCTCATTTTAAGATACATTGTTAATGAACTCTATGAAATGATGCTTAATCAAAACTCGACACCTTGCAGGGGAGAGAGATTCCACAGGACCTCAGGAGCACTATTGTTCTGAACAAAAGATAACAATAGAACAGGGTAATTAATAGTCTGCACTCCTGTGGCATTCTCCAGGGAATTCCAATTTCTAAATGAGCTCCATTGTTTTTCAAGAAAGCAGAAATTATGCTGTATGATACCGTTAATGCCTTGAACTTGATCAAACATTAAGACATCATTTGTCAGGCAGCATTTGGTTGCTCCAGAGTATTGATCATTCCCCTGTTTCAAGTTATTGTGTGAAAAGGAGAAAAGACTTTTCTTGTAAAAGTTCATTTTGCAAAAGCATTGCCATGTCCTTATCTCTTCTGTCTGTAATTTTGTAATTCTCAAATTGCATAAAACTAGTTAAAGAAAACCTCTACGAAGAGTTCTTCATCACAGTGGTATTAGTAAGAGATTTGATGTGGTTATACTGATATGCACAACAGATTTTCATATTTGGTTCCTTTTCAATTGGCACCCTATAATGAATATGTCATATTCATCATATATAAACTTCTAAATTTTCCTAGCCAAAGATAGAAAACGCTACTCTTCCTAGCAGAGCAGAAGAGGGGGGTAAAGTACTACAAGGACAGAATACTGAAGTACTCAAGTCATCCTAATTATTGGCAGCATTACAGTTGTAAATAGTTTCAAATTCAGTTCTGTGTGTATTTTTCCTCCTCTTAAATCTTCGTTCCTTGGAGCAACTTGGAAACATTAATTTTCTACAAATGCAATTTTTCAAAACAGTCATAAGCTGCTATTATTATTAATCACGATATTCATGTTAGTACAAAAATGGATTTACTGAAGAGCAGAGGAAGATGCAGCCCCCCCCCCTTCTCCTCATTACAGCCTCCCACTCGGAGCTGTGTTCCTGCTTGCTCAGCCTGCAACGCTTGGGACTAGAAAGAACACAAACATACTATCACCAACAACGCCTGAGAAATGTTAATGCCTTCAAAGTTATGATTTTTAACAGGAAAGTCAAGTCTTCACAGTGGACCTGTGCTCCCTGAGACCACCAGCAGGTTCCAGGGAGAAGCTGGGGTGTGAATTTGTAGCCCGCTGGCAGTGCCATAGCTGCTCCTCACACATGCGCTTGCTCTCCCTTCCCCTGGGGACAGTCACTGACAAGAGACCAACCAACATGCCACAGATTCCTGCTTCTTTATCCCTGGCAACGTTTCTGCATCCTTAAGCACTTCTGAGAAGTTGTCCCAGTCTCATGTAAGTGGAGCAGCTCCATTTGGTGGGGTCGGAGGTGAGAAAGCCCCTGTGGAACATTCCTTCTTCTGGTGACTTCCAGGTCTGCCACAGTGCTAAGAAAACACGTGTTAAAAAGAAATGGATTTATATTAAAGACAGTTAGATGTGAGACGTTCCCACTGTGAAAAGCCCCTTTTTAGTCCATTTTCTGCTGGACTGGAGACAGCTGTACTGAGATGAGCAAACCAGGCTGAGCCTGAGGCTGGGAAGGGTATTGTGTGGCTGCACAGGACAGCTTTCTCTGTGCCTGGTATATGTGTCTCAGTGAAGAGAAATAACTCGGATTATTAAGCTTGGAAAAGCGCGTTTGGATGTTGATTTTTTTAACAGAGGCATTACCGTGTCATTGGCACTTAACAGCTTCAGTAGCAGTGGTTTATTTTGGTGCTTCCAGTGCTGGGAGTGGCACCTTGAGCCCCCTTTCTGCTGTGGGGCTGGCACAGGCAGAAGAGTTGCTTCTCCCAGCCTGCTGCAGCCACGACCCAAAACTCAGTCCCTTCAGGGAGAGGGGTTGGCTGGCTCCTCAGCTGCTCTAATGTGCACATCAGCAGCTCTGCACTGCCAGAAGGGCTGCTGCTGCTGGCCTTCGGGGTCTCTATTCCACAGTCAAGAGCAGGCAAATGAAGTAAAACTATGTGGAAATGCAGGAAAGACAGATTAAGTCAAGGAATTACTGTGTTAATCAGTCTTTGTGTGTTTTCTGAGAAGAAAAAAATACTTCTTTTTCTTTACTTTTGCTCCTTATAAATGAATGTATGTATACAGAGAACTGTGAAGAGATTAGATATGCAGCCAAGATAAGGTGCAAAAAACCCCCTTGGAATGTGGCAAGGGATATCTCTCGTGTCTCAAAGCTGTCCTTTAACAAGACCACTTTTTTTGCTCCATCCAGCTATCGGTTCCAACTCTTTCCCTCAAATTTCTGCACAGTAAATATGATCCCATTACTGTCTTTATCCCTTAAATATCTAATATAACTGCTGTTTGTATTTGCCCAACTAATAATTTAGATAGATTTTTGAATTCTTTTTCTTTCCACTAATGAATGGTGCTACACGTTTTCTTATTTTTAATTTCGGGTATGATGCACCTTCCTCTTCCATTTTTAAACCTTTACTTATGATTTCTTTTTCATACCTTGCAGCATCTTATAAAATATAAAATAAAAAAATGTAATGAAACATTCAGAGGTTTCTTCTCCTTGTGGGTTTTAGGAGATGCAACATTGTGCTGAATTTCCAGCCTGCATTTTATTACTTCCAAGAAGGTGCAAGGAATAACAATAAACACCTACCTGCACTTGGAAGCTGACAAATAGAATGTACTCAAAGGCTCTCTCAACAACTGGATGCCTCCAAGGCAGGGATGAGGACATTATGTTGTCATTCTCCTTTTGCATATGGAGGTTCCACAATCATTAATTTAAATATTTAGTGCTCATACAGTCTTGATTTATTATTGAAGTAGACCAAAAGCTGTTGCATTCTAATCAGAATGTTTTGCTGCTGCCACCACAACCCCAACTAGCAGTGCTCACTTATTTTTTCTTTTAAGGAAAAACATGGTTCACTGTCTGTGGTTGTCTGGGCCTCTGTGGTGATTTCATAGGATATTTTCACACCTGTCTTGTTCCACTCCCTTTTTCCTGCCCATCAAGATCTTCATTACAACATTCCTTCTCCTAGTCATATGCATTTCTTCTAAGTTACATGAGCTGCTCATGTCCACCAGGAAACTAAATGAGATACCATCAGAAAACTCTGGTTCTGAGCAGTTCTACCCCTCTTCCTGGATTACTCGGGGTTTAGGACCAGCTGCTGCTTACAAGTACTCCTGTGCAGACAAAACAAACCCTGACAGCGAGCATACCTGTATATGATGCTGGAAGTGCCACCAGGTCACCACCCTCCACAGGAGAGATGGGTCTGAAAATGAAGGACTCTGGGAACACAGCACTTCTCTCTGAAAAGGAGAGGTTCTGGATGTTTGAAGAGTGATACTCTAAGAGACTTTTGGATTCAAAAGTGAAAAGGGCAAATGGTACTGGTTAGGGGGTTTTTTTGAAGTATGGAAAGATATTTACATGTGTATATTAGCTGAAGAGAAAAAAATAGATGGTGACATACCATTAACAGACCTTTTAATGTTATTAATAGGCTTAATATCAGCCATGGCATTGGGTTTGGAATGAAATGGTCTCAAAGATTCCTTCCAACCCAAACCATGTGATTCTATGGTTGTATATTCTTGTCATTCCAAAGGTAATCCCAGTATTCAAAACCAAAGGAGTAGGTAAGGCTGTAACATTTTAGTGTACCTGCAAAATACTTTGGGAGATAATTAAAGTTTCAAGGTCAGGTATGTCCTTTTATTGATATATATGAGACACTTTTCAAAGAAGACAAGTCCCTTGAAAGTTTATGAGTCAGTCATGAACTACATGGCATTCAAAATATATCAAGGTTCAAATGCATTGGATTTAAATATGCCACTGTTAAAACATGTAGAATTCCACTGAAAATCCAAGTCTAAACAGAAGACAATGCTTTACAGAGTGTTTATGTAGGTTCAGAAAAAAAATCTATTCCAAAAGCGAGCAGACAATGAATCTGAAAACAAAGAGAAGAAGAACTGGGAGGTATGTGAAAATACAAAACACAGATGAATGTCTGAAAAAGGACCAGCATATTGGAAATGTGCGGATCTGAAAGTCAATACAGAGGACTTGGGGTCGCAGAACAGAAGGAATGGTGCAGTGGACACAGTGCTGCATGAAATAGAAATAAGAGCATGTTCATCTGTAGCAGCACATCGTAGTCACAAAGGTTAGCAGCATAGAGAAATGACACCAGGATAAATATTAGTTGATATTTAGTGCACATAATGTTTTAATATCCATAAAGATATTTGAACAGGTAAAACTATTCAAGCTTGCCACAGTCACTGCCTAAAAACCAGCCCCATTTTGAAGATTAGTCATCAATGTACAAGATGTGTGTATGCATTAAAGCAGATAAAATATTTACAATTCTAAATTGCAGATACAATGTCCCACTACTGCTTGCTTTCAAACCATGCCTGAATCTTAAATTGATCATGTAGATATTAAGACTGGGAACTATCTGACTTCCAGTGCTACCAGCATTAAGCCAGAAGATGTAATGGAAGGATACAGAGATTCATTTCATAAAGCCCAGCAGTTTCCTGGGGAATACAAGATTAAAGTGAATCCTTCACTATGAGCACCAATGAAATATCCCTGTTGCACTGAGGCAGATAGGCCAGCAAGACTCTTTGAGACTAAAAAACATACAAAAGGTCCATGCCAAAACCAGGAAAAGGCATTAATGGGAGAGCTGTAACTGCATCTAAGTCCTTAATCAAGAATATGTCTAAACGACCACACCTGATTGTATATACATTTATATATGCAGTTTAGGCTGTGCTAAATATTTCAGATGATGGATGTAAATACAGCTCTAGTTTATTGTTCTGTGTATTACACACTCTTAAATCTTATTGCTTGTCTGCACTGAGTCTATAAATTTCCTTTGTCTGCAGAGCACTTTGCAGAGGACACCGTGTCTCAAAACACTGTGGCAAAACCAGCTCTTTCTTTCCAAAGGCTCTTGGTAGCACACCTTCCCTCATCAGAGGAAAGCACTCTCAGCATCTCCATCTCCCCCCAAGACCATACTGACATCATTTTCCTTTAGGATAATTCAGCCAGGCTGAGCTCTTTAAAGCTCTTGGATTATTTACAAGCCCAGGCTGAGCCATACACTGCACCACTTGTTGGCATCACTAAACAAAAATCCAGCAGCAGGATTGTACCCTTATGTAAGTGAAACCAGAAACCACAAATATAAGCTTATTATATGATAAAAGCATGGATAGTGAACTCATTTACATAAAGGCTTGGGAATAAATGGGAATAAATGGGTCCAAGAGGACAGTCAATAATTGATACAAACAAATCCCCAATTTTCAGGAAAACATGATGTGCAACAAAGAGAGCATTTCAGCTGCACTTCCATCAGCAAAGTTATGTCTGAGTTTGACTAAAACATTATTAAATTTGGCAAGGCAATGCCCAGTCTCCAGATAATAATATTATGACTATGGAAATAGAGCAATGGAGATACAGCAATGAAGAGAAACTCAGACTCAGTGATAGATATTCCAACTGCTGGCACCTGAAACAGACTGTGGCCAGGCATAATCATACAGAGAATTCAGTTGAGGCAGGTGATGAATGCAGTATAACTAAGGGTGTCATTTAAGCCACTTCATCAGTTATGTTCTTTTCTAAATATTTTATCCGAGTCTTGATCAAAACAAATTCTCTGAGCACTGTATTTCCAGACAGGAATTCTTCCTCAAATCTGTGCTTCAATTCTTCCTCAAATCACTGCAAACAAGGCAGTGATGGATACTGAATTGAACAAATATACATGACTGGTTAGTCCATGATCAATGAAAGTTCATGTAGTCATTTATATGTAAAATATGAAAGTAGTTCCAAAATATACTCTTCTTAATTGTATACGAATGCATTCATATCTTTGCTAGTCTGTATATATTACCTGAAAATACCAACATTAAACTGCCTACTAAGAATTTTCTTTGGACTGGGAATAGGAGAATATTTTGCAAACTTAAATTAGTACCTTATTGTAATCTATGTACTTCAGATTACCTTTTATGAATCTTTATCTTCAGATTAGATAAGATTTGCCTCTGCCTGAATTTTTCTGGTGCAGTCCACAGAGAAACGAAAAGATTCAGGAAATATCTGTTACCATTTAGTGTTGCTTTTACTCTGAAACCACCTTAAGGCTTGAATATATGAATATTTGCTCTGAAGTCGACATTAAATGTTCCTATTGAAAGTCAAAATGTAGTGCACTGAAATATTAGCAGAGCACTGTCTAAAACCCACCTCACTTCTAATTTCAAAGGGATTTGCTCTCTCAGGCAGGCACTGAGCTCCTGAAGCGATGATAATTTGGCCCCACCATGGCAGTGGGGAGAGCAGAGCTTGGAGGTAGGGGTGCAGTATTTTGGGGAGTCACTAGATGGTGGTAATGCTGACACCCAGATACCACTGTCAGTTCTGCTTAGCCAAACGCCAGGTGAAAATCTTCGTCCCCTTCTGTTGGACCTCTCCTTTCAGAAGCAGTGTATATTATTAGTAAAACCTTCCTATCGTTACTTTTCTGACTATGAATTATTTCTTAGCTATCATTATTACCTCAGGCTAGATCTAAATTTTAAAATCTAAGTCTAGACTCCCCAGCCTTTCTTCTGGAGCTCCAGCAGAGAGGGAGATGCCAACTGCTCCCCTTCCAGTCTTTGTATCCTTGGAGATACCAAGTTCCCCTAGGACTCTGCCATGGTTTAACCCCAGCTGGCAAATAAACCCCACACAGGAGCTCCCTTACTCCCCTTGGTGGCATGAGGGAGTATAGGAAAAGTGCGAAAACTTGTGGATCGACATAAAAACAGTTTAATAGGGAAAGCAAAAGCCATACACACAAGCAAAGCAAAACAAGGAATTCATTCACCGCTTCCCAAGGACAGGCAGGTGTTCAGCCCTCCCCAGGAAAGCTGGGCTCCATCATATGTAACAGTGACTTGGAAGACAAAGACCATCACTCCAAACATCCCCCCCTTTTCCCTCTTCTCCCAACTTTAGATGCTGAGCATGACTGCACATGGTCAGGAATATCCCTTTGATCAGTTGAGGTCAGCTGTCCTGGATGTGTCAGGGTGGTGCAAGAAGCAGGAAAGGCCTTGACTTTTTGTTGTTGCAAGCCCTGCTCAACAACAACAAAAACATCTTTGTATTGTCACTACTGTTTCCAGCACAAGTCTGAAACACAGCCCCACACTGGCTGAAAAGAGTTAACTCTATCCCAGCCAAAACCTGTACAGACTCTAATCCAAAAGGTCACCTCATTTCCAACCATTTGTGAGTTGAGGCAGATGTGGGTCCAGAAAACAGCGATGGACGTAGCTGTGCATGTGGGAGCTGCATGGTCTGTTTCAGATGAGGCACCATGGGTTGTCAGAGGCCATCAGCTTAAATGTTGAGCAGTGACAGAGGAGGAGGAGGAGGAGGAGGTGACATCTTTGATCAGTGAGGTGATGGAGAGCTGCAGCAATATGAGCGACTCCAGCAGAAGCTCTGGAGATGGTGCCCAGCTGCTGCCCCAGCAGCGTGGGGGCCTGGGGAGATCCTCTCTGTGGTATCTGCATGGCTATGGCGCACATCCCTTGGCTTAGACAAGCTGCACCTTATGCACAGCTCCTGCTACTGCAACAAGAAATTACAAATGTCTGCTCCTGCCCTACATTTTGCTGTGAAGATTCATTCTTTTATTGTTCAACTAAAAACTTGTGTTTGAAGCTGGTTGTGTCTTTGCTGCTTCTGTCAGTCAGGACTGTCCTTCTGGACTGGTACAGAGAATGAAAAGACAGGAATGAAATGTATTGATTTTTTAAAACTTATTTATGATCTCTTTCAGCATATTTCAATAAAAGGTTCTGCATCAGAAGACCATGCTTTGCTTTTCATTCCTTTCACAACTCTGAGAACTTGCTGCACTCTTTGCAATGAAGGCAGTGATCAGTCTTCCTGCTTCTGCTACAGCAGTTCCAAAGTAATTGCTTGGTTTAATCCTCCATCAACAGGCAGAGTATGAAATATGCTATGAGGAAACAATGTGTCTGGAAATGTATTTATAAATATACTAAGTGCATCTTCAGAATTTTTTTTCTGATTCTTTACCATTGTTTCAAAAGCTGTCTCCTTCCTTGTTACTACAGAAATGCACATGCTTGCCTTGAATAACTCATTATGAACTTCTGCACAAAGACCTTCAGGAGTTTAAAAGTAAAAAAAAAATCTGTAATTCAAAATAATCTCATCTCAGTAGACAGTTTTCCTGTAGCCAGTCTGGGTGCAGTGTGAGTGTTTTGCAGGTGCATTCTTGCTGACCTTGGATGTAGCAAATAGGTGTAAATGACATTCAGGCCCCTCTGCTGCTGTCATTATGGGTTCTTTGTTATACTGCAGGAGTCACATTAGCATTATACTGAGAGTACAGTATTGCAGGTGAAAGAGAAAACTGAACCTCATGGATATTACAGTATAACAGCTTTGGCTCAGACTCCTGAGGCATTGAGCCAAGCGATAACAAAATGTAAGTTAAACTAAATACAAAAAACCCTCCTACATTAGCATTAAGGATTTGACTTGCACTCCTTAAGAAAAAGTGTTCCAAGTTAAGTCTGCTTCTGTCTGAGTTTGGAATTAAAGCAATACAGGCAATTTAAACTTTCAAAAAATGGACAGTTGCTCTGCTAGGTTTTGAGTTGTGTTTTTTTTTAATTCTGCTTTGTACACTTTGTAAACAGCAGATACTAGATTTTGGGTTTAAACCTTTATTTGTTTGATCATAAAGTTTTTTCAGACAGGAAAAATTAAGGGTCTGATCTATGATTGTTGTAATCAAACTTAGTAGACTTTGAGGCAGGAGATGACAACTCAGGAATGTACATGAAAAAAAAAAATTGCTAAATGCATGAAAAGAGTATGTGCTGGAATATGGTTTCCAAAATAACCTTTTCACAGTGTTGTTCAACTTGCATTAATATCCAGAAGTGCATGTATCCACTGTAGGTTCACATTTTTGCAATAAGAAATACAATTTTCTAGTTGATAGAGTCTTGCTTAACCATATAATTAATTGGTAAACTTTAAAAAATGAGCTTATGTTTTAAAAGCTAGGGAATGCAAATTGTTAAGCATATACAAATCCCCCTAAAAAGAATGGAAGGACTAAGATGAGCAAACAATGCAGTGTCAGGCTTATTGCAAAACTGAACTGTGTATCTGATCTGCCATTCCTTTTTAACCACAGTTGCATGCATACAGCACAAATAATCTAGATAGCAAGCCTTGACTTGGAATATTAAAAAAAAAGGGTTGATGAAATGTCCCTCCTCCTCTTCAAAAAACAGAACGAAGAAAATACCAAAAGCTACATGATAATCTATTCTGGTGGCAGGGAGGGAGCAGGACTTAAAGTCATACTTCATTCACAGTCATGGCAAAAGTAAAACAGGATGCAATCAAATTATCATTCTAAATGTGGGGGGTTTTTTTTAAATATTCTTAGTTTCTTTTTTTATTAATTACCAGATCTTGTGAACCGTTATATTTCAGAGAAACTAGTTAGACAGGATGTTTGCCTATAATTAAAGTGATGAAGAAACATTGAAATAATGTCCCAATTCAATAAAACCTAATAAAAATGAAAATAGAATACATGTGCTGACAACAAATAATGTGAACATGCTTGAAATATATCAGGCAGGAGTCAAAAAGGGCACTGAAAAACCTGCAGCCTACTGATAGCCTGAATGGCCCTGCACAGAGTGAAATGTTTACCTATCAACCTCTCCTATGGAAATTTATGTATATGAAACCTATGGGAAATGATCTTAGCTTAAATTGAAATTGTTACATACATGGGAAGACAAAAGTGCCCATGGGGCTTCCTTTGTTTATTTCTCATTAATTGAATTCTAAGTAGAAATGAAAAAGTCTGGCATTTATTAAAAAAACCCCACAGAATTGACATGAAGAGAGATAAATTTAAAAAAAAAATTAATTTCTTACTGATATTGAGTAACATAATTCCTCACAACATTGTATATATCTTCAAACTAGTGAAATATGGAAAGGAAGACTTCTGTTTCAATATTTTTACTGTTTAAAAATTTGCTTTTGCTGACTGTCACAAACTCTCAAAGGTTACAGAAAAAAATAGTCCTTTCTAACCAACACTGTTTCGCCAATTGATCTTTGATCTCTTTTTTTTTTAATTGGAACCAAGCAGCAGACAATAAAATGAAAGTCAATAAACAGGTCAGCTTCTCTCCAGCCCTGTGAGCATTCCTGCTTTTGTCTAAAGAAACCCTAAACCTCCAGTCGTACGGCAAATGTTCTGGCAAAAAATAATGATGAGAAGTTATAAAAGAAGATTGAAGTGCTAAGAGAGTTTGAGAAACAGTCCTTGTCCTTGCAATAAAAAAATTTCAGATTGGTGACTGTAAAATGAAAAGGCAGCAGGTCTTTTTCATGTACTATGCACAACGAGAGGCAGAAACAGGTGCCTGAGCTTGAAGCCATCATGGGGCTACCATGGGCTCATTCCCCATGGCCACATTATCATGCAAGGGAGAATCCATGGCAATCCATGGGGTTTTGTCCATTTTTATAAATGTCAGCCTTTTAACCTCCAGATGAATCAGAACATCCCTGCAGCATGAGGTCCAAATACGCACTGAAGGTGAAGTTGCACTGACATTTCACAATAACTGACAAAAGCTCCCATCTCCAGGGAAGTGGTGGAGTTCTTAGGTGAGCTCATGTTTCCTGCTGGCTCATGTTCCTAGGCTGGCTCAGGGGCTGACATGTCCTAGGGCATGTTTTAGATGCTTTCCCGTGTTTGGCGTCCCTGTGCCACAGTGGCTGCTGTCTTTGTTCATGCTGATTAGCATGTGGGACAAGTCCATCCGCTGTACGCTGAGTCACCACATTAATCAGTGCTTTGCTGCCTCTTGTCTGCTCCCTGCAGGGAGGCTGGAAACACACTTGGTATCCTTGAAACTGGGATCCAAGATGTGAACAGGATGTTGAGCTACTCATCTTCTGAGCACCCTGATGCATAAGTCTCCTTAGAGTATCAGCTACATATGAAGATCCCTTTTCATCCACATGCTTCTACTGATGTCTCACTGATGTCATTCCTCTGGAGCCAGATGAGATGCATTGTTTGGCTGAAGGAAGCCTCTTGGTTGCCAGCTGATTTGCAGGTAGCACTGACCTACAAAGCCCTAAACAAGCGTTCTCTGTGTTCACGTCCTCTTCTCTCCCTCTGTGAGTACAAGGCAATGAAATAGTTTAGGCACACAGTTAAGGAGAGCTTCTGGTCTTGAGCAGATTTTTTACTCTTTTACACAGGGATACTTTAATCATTTATCCAAAACAAGGAAGGGACAGACATTTCCAAAACTGAAATAGAGGCATCATTAGGAGTACAGTATACATAGATTCTTGCACTGAATAGGTCGAGTAGGATGCAAGCTCACTCCAAAAGTGCAGGTTTTGGGGAGCTTTTGAGCAGTTGGGTTCAAGGTCCCTCTCAGACGCTACATGGGAGCTGCATGGGGGAGATTGGGGTAGAAATGTGCGTCTTTGCACAGGCAGACTGGCATCAGTGTGAAGTCCCTCATTCTTCTTCTAGACTGCACAGAGGGTTCCCCAACCAGTACATCCTTAATTAAAGGATAACTTTTGAGCAGCTTCATCTACAAGTTTTGGGCTGGCCAAGGAGGCCATTCAGCTGTGTCACGTCTCCAGGCTTTCTCCCCACACAGCAGTTGCTCTTGTAGGTACAACATGCCAAGCATAATCAGTTAAACTAACCATGAGGTCTTCTGAGTGACAATCAGCCTCTTTCCACACTTTCTTTCAGCAGCAACAGCAGTGTGAACAATCCTGCCAAGAGGAGGTGGGTGAGCTGCACGACTTCAAGTTGCTGCTGATAAATTATGAATTCTCCAAGAGGCTTCTGAGAGTTGAAAGTTGGAGAGGAGGTGTAACCTCCCAGCATCTAGGGATCATTGAAAAAGAACTTGCTTCTGATAGGGACAGTGGGAGAGACAAGTGCTGACCTGGGGGCAAGTTGAGCATATCTTGTTTTCCTGGAAGATTCTGGATTTGCCAGAGTTGTGTGCAACCATATTAAAAAACCAAAGGGCCTTACAGACTTCGGCCAGAAATGATATCCTGAAATGACCAATCCTGATATAATTCCCTTGACAGACTACTGTGTAATTGCTTGTTTCCCCCTTAACAGAAACTGAGTAATCCCCCAGGTGAACACCACCAGAAGCCACTCCTGTGCAAGCTGTCCATCAAGGCAGACTGGCCCTCCTGGCTCAGGTACAACAGCCTCCAGTGCTGTATTCATTTGCAATAGGAGACAATAAGGTTTAGCAAAATAAGGCTGATGGCAGCAGCTCTTGTAATCCTGCCCTAACCTGTGCTAAAATGACACCCAGTGTGAAAAATGCCAGCCCTTGCAGGCACAGGATAGAGTGTTAGAGGTTTAATGCTTGGTGAGCACTAGACTGTAGGAATTCAAATTAAAAATGGCTGGAAAATCCCCATTATCATCATAACTGAGAAATAGGAGGGTCTTAGCTCATCACTTCCTACCTCAGCACCCCCAGCCTCAGCTTGTCTAAAGCCCTCATTAAGAGTTCTTTTGAACTGCACAGTGGGTCTGATGAATTAGAGAATTCAGATTTACCCATGAAGATTTCAGGGCAACTAGGTACTTTAGGAAATTAATTTGGTACACTGTTTGTGCCAGGTCCTGGATGTTCCCATCAATTCATCAGAAATTCAGTTCAAGCCCCCTGCAAGAGGCAGGGTTTTCTGACACATGGGAAGTTACTTTCATGTGTTGATGCACCATTTAAAGTTCACTCAGAAACTCAGACCAGAACCTGTGCAACTCAGAGAGAAACAATAGAGTTAAGGCAGAAAATCCAGATTTGCCACTAATGTAAATGATGAACACTTCACTGGAGCACTCTAAAACAAAGGCAGGTTTAAAATTTCAGATGACAAAGCCACACCCAGCTTTAGTTTTCATCCTCTCAACAATGAGCCACTGTCATCTTCTCATCATACCCAAAGGAGAAGAGAGGAAAGGGTAGTTCTGGTTGCAGAGCAATGCTTACATTTGTTTATATATCCCTGATCTGGAGACAGATGGTATGTTCCTATACATCACGATACTCAATTCTTTACCTTTCAAGGGCCCCTGAAAATAGAAATGTCTGTTTACTGGTTTGTACAGACACCTAACCAAACAGCAAGTGTAAGGCTTTGTGAATTTAATCTAGAGGATGGAGCTACTAAAGGAAATATTCAAAATGTGTTTGGAGGGATGGTATGAACTAGTAGTACAGGCTAATGCTGTTATGCATAAATAGCATTTCTCTTAGAATATTCATGGCTTATAGCTGAATCAACATTCCAGTCATAATGATTAGTTTGACCAGGCCAAGTCAAGTGGTACATTGACCTGTGGCTCAAGAACTGAGCATCAATAAAACCAAGAGCGGCAGCAACTGGGTGAGGGAATTCATGGTCTAGGTCTGTTCTGTTGCTCACCCTGATGATGGAATCACCCCTACAGAGGTTGTTTCCTGCCTATCAGGATGAATTTAAAACCCTGTACCCCTGCAGAGCAGCCAAAGGTTTGTTTGCAGCAGAGGTAAGAGAAAGGCTGTGGTTTTAACTCAGCTGAAAAATAACAGCAGATCTTCACTTCAGCCTGAGGTAGGCATCTTGGGCTACTGGTGAGGTGCAACGTCCCACCTCAGTCTCTCCTGCCATGCCCTTGCCTGGTTGTCAGCCACATTAATAGAGCACACTGGAGCACACAGGCACATCCTGCCTTCAGACATGCCCTTACACACCAGCGTGCAGCTACATGCCATCACCTGGCCAGCAGAACATGGCAGCTGGTAAATCAGCACCTACTTTTATGTACCTGTTGTCTGTGCACAAGCC
Source organism: Corvus cornix cornix (assembly GCF_000738735.6). Classification (NCBI taxonomy): domain Eukaryota; kingdom Metazoa; phylum Chordata; class Aves; order Passeriformes; family Corvidae; genus Corvus; species Corvus cornix. The sequence goes on from NC_046334.1 coordinate 13,746,158, forward strand.
CTCTGAGCCTCTCAGCCATGTGTGGTAGGACCGGTCAGGTGGAGAGCTTCCTGCACTGCACTAACAGGTACCCAGCAGAGCCCGAAAAATGTCAGCTCTGCAGAGCAACCTGGCAGGACAAAATCACTCATTTCTGGCACAGGGAGAGTTTGGGATGAAGGCCTGTCTGATGCTCTTTGTGCAAAGCTGAGCAGAGTCTAACATCTTTATAAATCCCCTGCATGATTTTATATCTGATGAACGCTAGACTGTCAGATCAGCAGAGGAAGAATTCACCGATGTGCGGGGGTATTCTATGAGGTTGTGTGCTTTCCGTGCCAGAATATGGCTCCAGTGAAACTCAGAGGCATACTGGCCTTTGACAAGCACTCTGCCCAGGGTGGAATTCCTCCCTAAATGAAAAACAGCTCTCCAGTAAGTAAAACCTTCTAGAAATAGTTTGCATGACCGATGTGTCACACGGTACATCATGTACTGTATTTCCCCCCAGGTAATCTGCCTGGACAAAGACTTGCTTTTGTCCTCAAGTTCTTTTGCCTCCTTGTTTCTCTCATTCTTCAGCAATGCCCTCCGTGCTGGAGACATGCTGTGAAGCTTTGCTATATTGTGCAATGTTGTCAAAGAAATTTATGGTCCAATATTTTGGTTTTTTGGAAGGCTGCTCCTCCCCTTTTTGCCTTAGCAAAGAATTTACTCTGGTCAAGGTCATGCGAATTTCAGCAGTGGGGATACCTGACTGACAGTCTGTGTCCCAGACATGTGTTGCCTTTCAAAATACATGACAACAAGGTACTAAACCCATACTCAGCCTGCAGCTTTCTAATTCTAGGTTTGGCTGGATTTGCACACTATACAGACAGAAATTTGGTAGTTGCTTTGGAAAGAAAAAAAATAAAAGATAAAAATTGATAAGTTAGAATAAAAGCATGAATCCATATCAATCACTCACAAAGGTTTGTACACAGATAGGTGTGTGTGAAAACTGGAAGAACTCAATCAAAACTGATGTGGAGAAGAAATGACTGGCTATATTGACAATGAGGGATAATAACTATAGAGACATGGCAGGAAGACTTACAAAAGGGAGCCTCAGAACTAGTGACATAATTTGAATGAGAAATGTCTCTGGAAATCTTAAATGTCATTGCTGTTCAGGTTGTCAACAGTAATGCTGTCATGTAGGTAAATGCTGCATTATTTTATTACAAGCCTTTAATTACTGTTCTTGCATTCTAAATATGTTTTTGTTAAGCTCAATATTAAGGTGACCCATTATTATTTATTAAAGGTAAAATGGCAGCATAATAGCAGGCTAGTCCAAAAAACCCTCTTAGTATTGTGATTCATTCATGGAGCTCATCCTGGACAGCCACACTCAGTGCTTCAGTAATACATCAGGTCTGTTGTTTGCTTTGTCTGTTCCTGTTTGTCACATCTTCCCACAAGTATGAAGTTCGGCTTCCCTCTGTACATCAAGGGCATGATGGTATTTCTGTATTTCTGTATTTCTAAAGACTGTGGAAAACTGACTAAAAAGTAGTGGGCATTAGTTCCAGGATGGACTCATGGCAGGGCCCCTAGTCCTCCAGAAGTTAGATTTGATGGAAAGACTGCAATTAGTGTGCTTTTCAAAAGGAGGCTTCACACCTCAGCAAGTATGTCTTAAGGAGAGGTTGCATCCGATAGCTTTCCCGCCCAGGCTTCCTTAAGGACATTAATTCATCAGTCTGCTTCATAACTGACAGCTGAACTGTGAACTTTGGGGTTTTTTGCACTGTCTGTGAGATTGTGCTTCCAAACCCTCAGACAATGCAGTGGAAAAAAACTGGAAAATGCAGTTATACCTTAGTCCCATCACATGACTTGTCTGTTCTTGACCCCAAGTTCACATTCAACTTAACTAAGAAAATGAAACAGATATATAACAAGGGAAACGGGCCTGGGGGAGGGGAGTGATAATGGCCACATGCTGCAATACAGAGAAGAACTGGAGCAAAGTATTAACACGTGAAAATCACAATTCAAGGCAGGAATAAATCAAATGGGCTGCAAAGACTGCAGTATATCCAAGATACTTTCTGTGAGGTAGAGAAAAGAGGCCATCCAGGGATTTGTAGAAGGGACAGGTTTCAGCCCTGGAAAAAAAAATACTCTATTGAATGAACAAGTAACAAATATCACTCTCTGATCTAGTTTTCTTACTTTGCTATATTTTTCTTGACCTGCTGCAATTTTACAATGAGCTCTACAACTTCGTGGCTGGCCTGTTGCTTGAAACAAACTGACTCATCAAATGATGCACTTTTACTGCTGTTTACACTACTGTAACAGCCTTATCTACAGTACAATAGTTCACTGCACTACCTGAATATATAAAAAAACGACCAAGTCAAAGCTATAAGTCAAAGCTAGACAAAGATAGAAGGATATTTTCACTTTAGGGGTCCATAAGAAAACTTGCATTGTGCACTAAGTCCTTAATAGCCTTGGTGTGTGTTTTCCATCCAAAGTACCAAGGATTCAGTCCTTGCTGGATTTACATATACGGAAGATTGCCTATGAGACTGCTTCTGGCTTCCAGAAGACTCAGTGTGAAACACAGAATTCAGACTGGAAAGAGGAAGGACATCAGGGAGAAAATAACCTGAATTTGATCATAAAACTCCTTTTGCACATACCATACAGAAAGGACGTGGTAAAGTGGTGAGAGGAGCTGCACAGAAAGTATGCAAAGGGTTGACACAAGGTGATACAAAGAGCATACTTAAGCCCCTCCAAAATTTTCTCCCCAGTCTCTGTATGGAGACTGTTTTTCAGTGACATCCCAAATACTGTTTAAGAGTGTTTGAGCGTAATTCCTGCATGTAGCTCTGCCCTGCATATTTCCGGCTGTTTTGTTCAGTGCTCAGCACCAGGCAGGCATTTCAAGTGTGCACGAGCAGAAATAGGAACAGGACTAAGTAGTTAATGGGAAGCATTTGTTATTGCCTAATTGCATCAAATATATCAGTATTTAAGAAAGCAAATTATAAATATAAGTGACAGTCATGGATTTTTTCAAGGTTGAACACAGTCCTGGAGTCAAAGATTAAATAGCCTTTGCCTGATACGCTTCATCATCATGAACCTGTGGATATAATGGAAACCAAGGAGTTTTTGGCCAAGGATAGAATACATAACATATGACAACTCAGTGGATTTCCAGTTACTTTAAATGTATTTTTTCTTTAAATATAGACCATCCATATGAACATCTATTCATTGTTCCATAAGGGTCAATTATCAGCCTTTTGCAATTATTCTTCCAGCCTGTGGAGCTCTGTGATGCCTTTTATTCTGCCACATTTGGAGCACAGTTCTCAAGTGTTCCTTTACAGAGAAAGCCTCTGTAGCAAACAACCACACAGTTAAATTTCACATCCAGGACTGAACTAGACACACAGAAAAGCAGGCTAACAAATGCAGGTTTTATACATAATGATGATAATGACCCATGTAAACGGGACTTGTAACAGTCAATTACTTTGACCAGTAAGTTTTTTAGAAAATCAGTATCACTATTGATATAAACAACAGACTAGAATCTCTTTGCTCTCGAGAGAAGTGACTGCTAAGGTCTCTGGCTCCTGAAAGCCACAGTGCTATTCCTTGCTTGGAAAAATTTTGCTCTATGAAATGTAGATGGAAATGTATTCCTCCATATTATGAATAGCTACGTTTCTTCTCTATTCGCATGAAGGACCTCTCTTAAAACCACAAAATAAGCAAAGATGAGTAACAAAAATTACACTGGAGCTTAAAAACAAATGACATTTAAATTTCTAAAATTCTAAAATTGTTGAAATTAAAACTGAGCAGAGGTCACACAAAGTAAGTAATTTTCATTGACAGGAATGAAATGCAACCTGTTGAGTTGACACCACTAAAAAACAGCAGTAAAGGGGTTTTCATACAAGATAAACTAGAATATGATGTCTTAGGACATGTATGGAAAACAAGCAGTTCAGAATGTATGAAAGTGTTACTGCAGTCTTCTCAGATGTTCCTGCTGACTTTTGAAGGGGGTGTTTTCCCCCTCCCAGGGCAGCCTGAAAATATTGCTCTATCTAGAACAAATAGGCCATTATATAGTGTATTAAAAAAATCCAGCAGTGTCTCGTAGACTTGATCATTGCCTGCTTTTGTGTCCTTTGGAGGAGTTATGCCATAAGCTCTCATTTTCGTGGCACTCCAGGAAATGTGTCCTCCATTTATGCATTGAGTTACTTCAGAGGAAACTTCTGTGTGAAAGACTAACAAAAGCAGCAAAACTCATTTTGATGCACTCTTGATGTGTAGTGTGCTCTGACATAAGTTCTCACAGCCATTTCAGCATAAAGAAAAAAATCATTCACATGTCTGCTTTTTTTATTACATATGAAACCTCAGCTCCCAAAACTGTGATCAGAATTAGAAGCAATAACCAATTCTGCTATGTCTCTCTGATAGTAATGGAAAAACAGAAGCCACACATAGATGCATTTGGGAAGGAAAAAAAGCAGAAACTTTCTTCTCTGTCATTTGGGTAAAATCATGTTCTGCAATATTAAAAATATATATCTATTTAGATTCCATTGTACAGACTGGAAAAATATTCACCAGGTGCTTACATTGAAATTCATGCTGAATTCATGGCTCTTTAATTACTTATGGTGAATTAAAGGATCAAAGTCCTGAAGAACAGAAAGTAAGTTCTCTTGTGCTTTAAAATTATGGATTTTACTAAACCATGCTGAAATATGCAGCTCCATTCCCTTTGCAAGTCAACAAACAAGGCAGGGGCAAAAGCTCCCTCTCACAGGCATTTGTTCTTTAGTATGAAATTAGTTTTCATTTACCTTAATTTGCTCTGTTTGCTAAGAATTACTGGAGCTATTAAAGCTCAGACTTGAATTTTAAGATCAAATGAGTTTCTCATTAATTTAGGAGTATAATAATCTCACACACCAATGGCATCTTCCTTTACCAACATCTACATATATCCTATTCATCTCTGGAGTGACAAGCTGCCTATGTTGGCTGTAAATATATACATTTCTCTGTAGTCTGGGGAGTTCACGTAACATTCCTTGTGGCTGGGCTGTCCCAATCCTTGGTCTCAATTTTCAAGTTAAGAAAGTAACTGGAGAAGTAAATTATTTGTGTAATATCTGCTTCCCAGACTTATTAATGATAATATTAGAAGGATTTTTCAAAATTAATAGAATGCAAGTTCTTCTCCTGAAACTGGACATCCTGAAAAGAGAGGCATTTGAAAGTTTTGCCAACAAAGAGTTTCTGCTAATGACCTTAGATATCTTGTTTGCCTTAAATCATTTTTTATAAACCTTTTACTGTCACAAACAAGACATTGCCTGTCAAGAATGCTGACAGAGCTGGTCAAGGACTCCTTATGAATCAAGAAAGCTCACTTCTCACTACATCAGAACAGGACACAGGAACTGCTGGTGGGTTCCCACTTTAGCACAGTGTGGGTAGGGAAGCCCTAGGAAGGTTTTGATTGCAAAAGACAGACTTTCAGATAACAATTGGGATGGAAGCTCCACAAAGAGACTCAGTCAATTAATTCATAGGGTCTTTTAGTATGATCTGAAGCAAGTGCTTTTACCACATATGCATCAACATCAAACCACTCACACACAGGGGGATGACAAAAATGTTAAGATAAACTCCTGAATTCCCAGAAAAGCTGGAGAGCATGATAGAAACATCACAGACAAGAAAGCATAAATCTGATCTCAAAATGAACATGAACAAAATCAGCATCAAAAACAACTAGTATCGAAAATCAAAGGGTTTTACTATTGTACTTCTCCACTGAAGAAACCAGATGACTTTGCAATACCTGTGGGAACAGGTAAGCATTAATAATAGCATGGGAAAGATGAAAGAGATTAACTAAGTATTCTGGCAATGTGTCCTTCTCACCTTGACCTACAGTGCAATGCAATGCAACTCACTTTTTGCATAAAATACTTAACATGTCTCATAAAATGTTTACAGGGAGCGTCAGCCAAGGCAGAGGAAGACTACAGAGAAATGCAATCCCCAGAGCAAGTCATAAGTAGTTGAGATAAAAGTCTGCACAATTTCCTGTTATCCCTTTTCTATCCACACCTCTTGTAAAATCTGCAGATTTTTCTTCTTGTTTTCCACTCCTTTATGCCTGCTTTCACACTTTAATGTCACAACTAATGTGAGATGTCATGCATTTATTATTTTAATTTACTTATCACATAAATTTATTCTTCTGGTTGCTGCTGAGTTGAGTTTACAGCAGAAAAAGTCAGAGCCCCTGCACCTGGCAACCTCCCAATTTTGTGTGACCCTGGTAAATTCAATGCTTAAATATTCTCAAAATAAAGGGAGGTTTATCCACTATTCTGCAGGTGGAAGTCTTACAAACAATTTTCTTTGATATCTCTTCTCTACTCAAGACCCAGCAAGTAGATTTACTTGGTTACTCCTGAGGAGCAACCTAGGCTTTCTACTTCTGATTCCTAAAACTGGAAGGAGGAAGGGAGAAATTGGTGGGGAGAGTGTAAGGAACACAATCCTTTTTTTGCTGAGAGGGTGCAGGTAAATAACAGGACACAGGTCAAACTGCCTCACGTCCCCAAGTCCTTGCAGTGAGACTGTGGAGGACACCACCAGGAGGAGTAGGAATCTGAAACTATTCCAGCAGCAGAGCCATGTGGAATGAGCTACAGGAAGTTTTCCCTTTTATAAGATCTAAGCGCGATTTTACAGTTGGGTTTAGATGCAGCAGTTGTGTGTGAAACAAATAAAGGAGATAACAAAGTCCTGGGAGGTGCAGTGCATCCACAGTGCCAAGTCCATTCTCTTATACTGTCCCTAACTGATGTCAACAGAGCTGTGCTTGCAGGCATGAACGCTGTCTTAGGCCCACTTACAGCTATCAAACCTGCCAAGCTACACCTGGTAAAATGGGAAAATAAGGAGAAAAAAGTGACAGGAATGGTGATAAGCTACCATAAAAAAAAAAAAAAAAAAAAAAAAAAAGCTGAGCAAGGAGCAAAAGCCCCCAAACCAGCCCTGTGTTGAAATGAGTAAGAGGGAAATAGGCCAGGGCAGGGGAGAGGTGTCCCCATGGTCTGGGGTGTCAGGGTGCGGGGCTGTGGGGTGATTGACCCCTGCTCTCATGTCAGTACCAGCCAGCAGAGTGAGAGCAGCTGTGGGAGGTGCACCCAGGCAGAGGGACTCTGCTGCAGTGTTAGGAAGTCTTCCCCTGAAAAGAGAAGGGTTTTTTTCACCTGAAGTAGTTTAGTTTGGATGGAGCATCCCTGGGACCAGATCCCTCTCCATGCAGCCGTGGAGTTTGGGTTAGAATTTCTAGAAATCAAGTTTCATTATGAAAGGAACCAAAACATCCCACACCATGGGTGGGGATTAACCTCAACACAGCACGCTCCTTGTGCAGCTGCCCATCACCAGGATTGAGAAGGGTTTGCCTGAAATCCCAGTCTTAACAGGTACCAGCCGTTCACATCCTTCTGGAACAACATCTCTCCACCTGCTGGTATCATTTTGGGATGTAGGTGGCCTGAAATCCAGCAGTTAACTCTTCTAAAGTAGAACAGCAGCTGCTTGTTAAATAAACTCTAGTGGCTGGAGGAAGAGGGAGAAAAAAGATTTGTATCTTTGCACTCCCTCCATCTAAACAGGACTTTGCATCAAAAAAATGCAGAAATCTAACCAGGAACCAAAGATACTTGTCCATTTCAGGGATGCATATTTTGCTAATTCTACCTGCTTACCTTCCTGGTATTGAGTGGGGCAGGAGAGCCTTCTGGGTTGGACAGGATGTGTCCAAGAATCACAGAGTTAGGCTAGCTGTTTAATAAGTTGGGTCATCTAGTCATCTAAGAGCATTGACTGGGGGAGTTGAGTCACAGCCAGACTTCCACAGTGGGTTGCAGAGCCCTGATTGTTGTACTGTAAACAAGAACTGAGCACTGTGTGGGATGAATACTAGAATATTAAATGCATTCCTTCACATAAGGCTCAGAGTCCTTTCAAGGATTGTGTTCTGAAGAAAAACACCTTTGCAATGTCTACTACAGATATTAATGTTGCATAATTTTGAGATTTCATTACTTCTGCACTGTTTTATTGGAAAACAAAACCTTTCTTCAGCCACTAATGAGAATGAAGTATTTATATTTAATAAAGTTTAAGTGGTAGTGGAGAAAAACTGTGTCTTAAATTGAGACTTCAGCTCCTAATTTGCCTTCTCAAACTGTATGAGACCATTTATATGCTGAAGGAAGTTGCTGCAGTACCTAGCCATCTGTATCACCCTCCATCTCTATATTGCCTATGTGAACTATAATGGAGATTTACAGGAATCTGTGGTCTGCAGAATATCTTTGTTTAAAATATAATTGCCATGTATCAGCATGAGTTCTCCTCTGAAGAGGCCTGAGCAGCCGGTGCAGATAAATATTCTGGATGGCACTTTTTTGTCTACCTGGCAAGTTATTGTCCTTTTTGGGAGCATGAAATGGGATAGAGCAAGGCAGACCAGGAGGTATTTTGTGAGGCAGCAGAAATTAGCTTGCCAATTTAGTTATCATAGTATTTTAAAACACAAGTATTAAACCTCTTATGACTTAACTTTTTGCATTTATGCAAAACAAGTTTCATACTGACAATGCTGCAATGCTTTATGTGTCTGCTGAGAAAATAAATGGAAAGATGAAAAAAAGGGGCCAACACAGTTGACTTAATGCAGTTGACTTAATTTCTCACTTCATGTAGCCTCTGAGGACTTATTTAATCAATAATGGTATCCCATTTGATCACAATATTCCATCCTTTTAATATGGGAATAATATCCACTCCCCAAAAGGTGTCTGGAAAGGAAGAAGTTTGTTGAACAGGTCAGCCTTGAGTTCTGCTACATTTTCTGAATACAGGTCTCCTTCACAATGCTTCTCATTAAATGGTAGCCTTCTGATAAGGAAGGGCATGTGCTTCTTACATCCCTGCTGGAAACAATATCTTATATCTTATATCACATCTATATTTGTATAGATATATGTGTGTGTATGTATGCATATGTATGTAAATGTATGTGTATATGTATGTACAAGCTGTAAAACAACATGATTTTTCCTTTGCCTTCTGAATTCTGATATATTAATCTTGTGGTGGGCCCCTTGGAGGTGAAGAGTTCTAGTGCAAAGCTTCAAATAACCTTGTTTTTACCAACCTGTCTTGTTTTCACAGTGGTCTGTTTGAAGTATCTCATTTTACTAAGAAATTGCTTCAGAGATGGAAGGTCACATTGGTTTTTCTTTCTGACTTGCTAGTTACATGCTGCTCTACTGTAGTAACAAGGTTGAGGCCCTGGAATCAAATGTAAGAGCAGAATGTTTTCTATTTGAGGGAAAATGAAGATTCTTTTAGATTTGCTATACTGACTCACAGGGCATGCACACCAGGATTTTTGCCATGACATCTGATCCCATTTTATGTATTTGTCAGTGCTTCTCTGCAGAAGACATATTCAGCTTGAACACTGAAGCACACTGATGGCTGCTGAAGGATAGATTGATTTAGAGCCTCAAGACAGACTTCACGTGATTCATAACACCTACAAAGCAAGAAGGTTGTAGGTCTGTTAAGCCTATGCTAAATCACATCCTAATAAGAGGTGATGAACACACTAAGGAGGTTAGATTTTCACTTTTTAGATACCCTGCACATGGTACCAAAGTGTTTCACTACCCCCAAAAAAACCCTGGTGGTCAAGCTGCGATTTACAAAGGGAATAACTTAAAATTTGCACTCACTGATTTGGAGTGCAGAATCGTGAATCTGTGCCCAAAGAACAGTGGAGGCATATTTAAACACATTTACAACAAAATTATACTTACTTTTGTGTTGAGTTTTTTGACTGTCTTTATTATTTTTTTCGGTGATTGCTAACACTTTATGATCCTAATAAATAAAGATGCTAAATATTTTCTCCAGCTGAACATTATTTCCATTACAAAAATGTTCTAGAGAGCTAAAAGACAGATATGGGGTGGAATGCAAATACCTAAGCACATCTGTTTATTGATATTTTAATTGCCCAGCAAGATGCTGTATTGAATGGGTCACCTATAGGTCTTTTGTTACATCTGCCAGCTCTACCCAGACCTGTCAGACACAGAGGGTGTAGAAAATGACAGTAAGTGTCTATGTTAGAGGCCTGAATAGTCCTCTGGATCACCGGAGAGGTTTTTTTTCTATAAGTAATTTTTTCTTTTTTTTTTTTTTTTTTAAAGCACCTATGCACATATTACCCAAAATTTGACAGAAGTAGACTTCATCTAAAAACGAATTGCAAAGTTTTGACACTTGACATTTTATTGCATGTTAAGCTTGCCCTGTGCCAATCCCACCTCTCCAATGCAGAAAATATGATGGTGATGTAATTTGGATGAAAATTACCACACCATTTCAGTTCTTAAATAGAATAGTATTGTAAAAGCAAAATTTTGGCTACACAAAGTCCTTGAGTACATAATTAATCCCACTACAGAGGAACAGGACTGCTTGTGGGCTCCAAGATAAACATATTCTTAAATGCTACAATAAGCTGAAGCCAAAGAAAATAGGTATAGAACAGAGACAAAAAGACATGTTCGTGGAAATGTAGAATAAGAGGAAAAAACAGTGCAAGAAGGTGAAAGCAAGACATTTCAATCAATCAACAGGAATAAGCATGGGGAAATAACCTGAAACTATTTTCTGGGAAGGAAAATTTCAGATGTTTTTAGCTAATTCTTATTCAGGTGGAAAAAGTTCTTAGTAAACAAAAGGGAGCATTTGCTGAAGACAATTTTTTCACCAAGCTTTACGAGGTTTTCCTTTGAGATACTTCATCATATGGCTTACATTCACCCCATCAATGAACTGCAGTACCATAGGATCTGTGGAGCCCAAATAAAACGAGATACCTCAAATCAACTAAGAAACTGAGAACCCCTGCCAGGGGAAAAAAATAGACAAGACAAAGGATAAGTAATGAGGCAAATCATAAATTTTATAGTAAATACACTTGGGAATTGCAAGCTGCTATGTTCACAGAAAGGAAGTGGTATGGATTTGTCAAGCAGCATTTCACAGGAAACACTTCCTTCAGCTTACAGTTTCTGCTACTAATGTGGTTTGTTCTGGGTATTGCAGTTGAGCCCACACATTTCTCTGAGCAAAGGTAAACCCCACAGTCTGGGTCCTTGTTTGTACTGTCAGGGAACTGAATTGTGCAAAGCTGGGGTGCACTCACATGAACTTACGAGGTAAAGCTGAAATTCCCGTCTCTTTTTCCAGCTGACTTCCCCTCCAGCTGTTACTCACCTACCAGTACTTCCTTGCCAGCAAACTCTTTCCAAGGCTGCTTTCTAATCCAGATGTATTAAATTATGCCTTTGGCATGCAAAAACTAGCTAGAGGACAGGTAGCAAAGCAAGAGATAGAATACTGTATGGAGAAGAAAATTCAGATTAAAATGTGCCATATAGTCATGGTAGATCATTCAACCAGCTGGGCTAAATGTCAAAGTGACTGACACTTAACTCATGCAAAACTCCCACAGATTGGAATAAGAGTGATGCATAAATAGTGACTTCAGGATCAAGTCTGTTCTCGGGAGCTACTGAACGCTTCACTTCTTACTGCAGTCCTGGAATACACTCATCAGCATCCAAGAATCTGCCCCAAATCCTGGCTGTGTTTTGCAGAGCACCAAAGACTGTAAAATTCTCATTTTACCCCATTGCTGAACAAAATCTTTATTTTGTTTTTCTAAAAAAACATATGTATGTTATTAATGGTTTTAAGGATAATTTAACCAGTAGAGAACAACAAATATGAATCACCTGCGGTTTTGTGTAACATAGAAAGAAAATGTGCCAAAGATATGGTCAGCAAGAGGCTGAAATACTGTTGTCCAGAGGTTGATTGCATTATTTGTAGCCATTTGGTGCCTAAATCTTCTTGTTTTCTTACTAAGAAACAGTGTAAATAACACAAGAAGTTTATACAGATTTTCACCCTATACTACTCTCACCATAATTCCTTCAAAGTCTTCTGGACTGACAAAAAGCCTCTGTTCTTAAAATAAATAAACTTCAATAATTATGCACGTTATGCACAATAAAGGTGATTGAATATTTGAGCGCCACAGCTATGCGGTCCACATGAAGACCATACATAGTTTTTTGTCTCAAGTAACTGACCTTAACCTAATGCAACTCAAAAGTTTGGAATCTTTCCATACTGATTCTAGGAGTATGTAGTATTTTTCATTTCTACAAAACTAGAAAAGACTTTTGCACTTTTTTTTTTTATATTGCCAGAATTGCTTAAGCAATTTTTCAAAACAGAAACATCAATAAAATTAATAAAAAATATTATTCTATTCAAAGCTAAAGCAGCTTCCTGTATTTCAGGATAGGCACCAATAGATTTCAACTCTTTCTGAAGTTAATTCCCCCACCTGCAATGCGAATCATTGTACTGTGCTGTGGGAAGTGAGAATATATGAAGATGGAAAGGGAATATTTTGCTTTTCTCCACTGTCCCTGCTCAATGTGGCAAGTGCCTCTGTCACATTACTTAGATGAAGTCTGTACCTACCCCAGAATAAACTGAACTACCATGTTTGATTCAGACAGGAGGCAGTAGTTTTGGCAAAATGCTTTCTCCTTAGCCTCTGTGAGTGATGGAGAGAGGCGAGTTTCTCTGGTAGACTGCAGAGTTACACAGTTCCAGCGCCTTGCCAGCGCAGCAGCGTGTTCATCACTGCTGGCTCCAGTGGAGCGCGCAGCCTCAGCGGAGCAGAGCACAAGGCTGCGCCTACCAGGCCGCTATAATTCCATGGTCTGTTGGTTCAGCAAATGAATGCATGTTCATTGGTAGAAAAGTAATCTAGTTTGGTCAGAAATATCTATAATCTGTCTTCTGCAAAACCTGCACCATTAGCACATAACCCAGAGCTTTTAACAGTTCCATCTTTTTCTGCAATTTTTTTTGGATAACACTTCCTTGGATATGTAGTGTCAGCCAATTGTACATATTTCTTAGAATCTCACATTATAAGCAAACGCTTCAATGTTCCCATGAACCTGGGCTCTTACTTTGTGAGGGTGCAACCCACAAAAGATTTTCTGCTGCTTTTCATAATTATTCCTTTTTATTGGTGTTCTTTGTAAACACTTTGACAGCAGCTCTCACTTCACACCTGGACGTTTCAGGAGCAGCAACCTGACGGCTCTCTCTGTCTTCAGCCAAATAAAAATGTATAGTCAGTCTTCATGACCTTGCACAGAATTTCACACAGAGCTGCCCAAAAGGAATCCATCAGTTTTGGAGTTTCACCCCAACTTACACTGCTTCAAAGTAATTTCACCTCTGATGCCCCTTGCAGGTTTCAGTCATATTCCAGCTTGCCCCAGTGCTGGTCTCCCAGCTCCATAAGAGTGCTGGCCGATAGGAGATCAGCCAGGGAGTGCTGATGGTGTCGCAGTTTCAGGAGGGACCAGAGTCAGATGAGCATCTTCAGCACTGCCAGCCCTGGGCATGGGCTCTGCTATAACTGCAGTATCCTCCTGCACAGGAACCTTTGTTCCGTATGAGAATGTTTTATGATTAACTCAAAATCAGAGAGACAATAAATTAACATTTGCAAGTTGTATTGGTTTTGCATGGCCTGGTAATGGGTTGGGGGTGGGGCACAGAGGTGGCTTCTGTGGGAAGCTGCCAGAAGCTTCCACCATGTCCAGCAGAGCCAATCCCTGATGGCTCTAAAGATGGACACGCTGCTGGCCAAAACTGGTCCAGTTAGAGATGTTGGTAATGCCTCTGTGATAACAGAATTAAGACGAAAATCAAAACAAAGTGGGGCACAGTATTTTTCTAGCCAGAGCAGAGGAGGAGGTGAGAACATGTGAGGGAAACAACATGGAGACACCAAGGTCAGTGGAGAAGGAGGGGCAGGAGGTGCTCCAGACACTGGAGCTGAGATTTCCCTGCAGGCCGTGGTGCAGCCCATGGTGCAGCAGCTGTGCCCCTGCAGCCCATGGATCCATGGGGGATGCAGAGATCCACCCGCAGCCCATGGGGATCCACGGGGGATGCAGAGATCCACCCACAGCTCATGGGGATCCACGGGGGATGCAGAGATCCACCCGCAGCCCATGGGGATCAACGGGGGATGCAGAGATCCACCCGCAGCCCATGGGGATCCACGGGGGATGCAGAGATCCACCCGCAGCCCATGGGGATCCACGGGGGATGCAGAGATCCACCCGCAGCCCATGGGGATCCACGGGGGATGCAGAGATCCACCCGCAGCCCATGGGGATCAACGGGGGATGCAGAGATCCACCCGCAACCCATGGGGATCCATGGGGGATGCAGAGATCCACCTGCAGCCCATGGGGGAGGTGCCCGTGCCAGAGCGGGTGGATGCCTGGAGGAGGCTGTGATCCAGTGGGAGTTCTGGTGGAGAGAGAGGGCCCTGCTTCCAGGCTGGAGCAGCCTGTCCTTGGAGCACTGCACCTTGTGGAAGAGTGACCCACGGTGCAGCAGTTTTGGAAAGGCTGTTGTCCTTGGGAGGGACTCATGTTGCAGCCATTTACAGAGAGCTGTTGCTCGTGAGACGGACTCTTCTTGGAGAAATTCATGGAGAACTGTCTCCGTGGGAGGGACCCCACGGTGCAGCAGGGGAATGACTCCTCTCCCTGAGCAGTGAGAAAAGCCTCGGGTGATGAAATGACCATAACCCCCATTCCCTGCATCCTTGCACTACTGGGGTAGGAGATAGAGCTGGGAAGGAGGGAGGGGTGTGGGGAAGGTGTTTTTAAGGGCTTGTGTTACTTCTCATTATCCTGCTCTGATTTTGTTAGCAATAAATATCACTTTATATCTACAAGTTTTGCTCTTGATGGTACTCGATGACTGAGTTCTCCTGGTCTTTATCTCAACCCATGAAGCCTTCATTAAATTTTCTCTCCTCTGTCCAGCTGCAGAGGGGAGTTAGTGAGCACCTTTCGTGGGTGCCTTGTGTCCGGCCAGCATCAACCCATGACATAAGCGTATGCTGAAACCAAGGAAAAAACCCTAATTTAGTATTAGCATCTGCTTGCTTCAAAACCTAAGAAATGAAATTTCATGTAAAGAAGAGAATAGTTTGTTTTAATTTGAATAAACATTTTCTTTTATGTATCTTTTCTTAAGAAAATAATCATGGTTGCAGTCGACATATGCAGCCCTCAAATTAATTTTCAGAGGTTGGCTGAACATTTGTTCAGGAGAAGTATTTGGTCTTCAGCCTGCTCCAGAGAACAGCTGATTAGCATAGTGCAACACTTTTCTTGCTAGCCACTGCAGCAGTGACGTCATTGGTGACACTAATTGTGAGGAAGAAAGAAAAGGTCTTGTGCTTGAGGTGCAGAAGCTGAGCACCTCAGTCCTATTCTTGGCCCCAGTGCAGATTTCCTGCCCAGTCTGGAGGCAGTGACATAATCTCTCTGTGCCTCCATTTCTTCCTCTCTGAAGCCTGCCTATGTTTTTATCACTGCAGTTGGGGCAGACCTGCTCAGGGCAAGGCAAACAAATGCTCAGCTGCCTCAGGTTTGAAGTCTCCCTTTTATTTCAGCAGAGACGCTTGGGGACAGAGTGCAAAATGCTCTGCAAACCTCCGGGCCAGTGGAGGCTGGAGGCTGGACCAGCAGCCCAGCCTCTTCTGTGATGCAGAGGATGTGAATTCCACCCAGCTGATGACAGAAACCGTGGTGTCAGGAGGATAAGGACGGTCAATATTTCACAGCTGGTTCTCCTCTCAAATAGCAATGAAAAGCTGCAGTCTTGAAAAGGTCACTGAGGCACAAATCTGACCAAATAAATCAATTTATAGGTTGCTATTAAAATATTTTATATATTTAAAACTGAATGTTTTTAAGTGAAAAAAGATTTATTTTTCAGTGTGTTCTTGAACAGCCCCCAAAACTGAGATGATGTAGAAGTACAATGCAATCCAAGGTCTGAAATTTAACTTGCACATCACATTACCAAAACCCCTAAAAATTTCCCTTTTTCCTTTCCTATCCTTATGAATTTAAATAAAAGATCACATACGGAAGAAAACAAACTAAAATATTTAACTGAAACATTGCTTTTAGGAAAAAATCTACTTTGAAATAAGAATAAAGTACAGAAAATCACAAGAGTAACCTGTTCTAATATTTTCTGTTGTTATCATGGTGATTTTCCAACTGAAGGGATTCTGATATTGCACATAACCATTAAGTAAATATCCAGAGTTTTGGATCTATAGCTGAAATAAACTCTGAGTGTTGTCTGGTGATGAGTATCATTACTTCCCAGATCCTCAGTTGTCCTGAAATGACCTTGAAAAGAAGCATCACAAAAATACATTGTAGATTTTATGAGGTCAGTTTCAATTATATCCAGTCTGTTACTTCTAACACACTTTCCTCTGAGTGCTGTATTATTTGAAAACACTCCTTTATATTTCCAGTGATATCCTCCAGTTTTTTAATAAAATTCCTTTGAAAATGCCTATTTATCAATAGCAGGCGTAAGTCTGATTTTTGCCTTGGGAAACAGTGATATTCCTGGAAGAATTACTTTAGGTAGCTAGAAAGATTAAAAACATAATTTAGTCTTATACAAACATGAAGTATGACTATAAAAACCTGCCCTCCTAGATATATGATTTGTTCTTCGGTCAAAATTAAAACAAAGAATGAAATAGTTAGCTAAAAGGTGTACTTCTCATCTTGTCCTCACTCTTTATAGCAGAAATCCACTTATCTTGGCTTTCTATATAAGGTATTTTACATCATCCAGAATTATGGCCAGGGCTGTATAAAGGTTGTGTCAGCATTTCCATTATAAAACCATATTTTAGGGGGTTTATAGCTCAGTCATAAAAACTCACTCCACACTGAAACTCGGCATGCGAAGTCCCAACCTGGAACATTTTTTTATCATGATCATTTTCTTTAGAAAAAAAAAAAAAAGTAGTAAAAAAATCTAGACACATTTGGCTGTTTTTCAGTTTTCTGAATGATGTAGAGATTAGAATTTCAGGTGCGGTGAGGGACAGTGGCTGCCTGGTGATGATGTTATACCTGATGTTGGTGTACCCAAGATATACCTGGCCTCATAGTCTGCCACTGGAAGAGGAAAGGTGACTACAGGTAAAAATGATACCCTTCAGAAACAGCAAATCCCATCCCTAAAAGGAGAGGCGCATAAATCCTGACAAGTTAAATGTTAAACCTCAGGAAGGCCTGCCAATTTAGTGAGGAGCAACTTATTAAAGGAACTCATTAAAGGAATAAAAGTTAATAATAAAACCTTTTTTCAAATGTTTCAGGAGCAGGAAGTCTGTCAGAAAGTCAGTGGGGTGAATCCCAGATCTGAGAGAAGAAAAGTTCTTGGTGACAATAAAACTCTCAGAAATGTTACATGAATTATTTTTATTTGAAACTTGTCTTTGTAGAGTCAGTCAAGCTGGCTCCCAAACCAAAGCTGAACTCTGGGAGAAATGAATTCAAGGACCTGACTCAAACTGGATCTGTAGAAGAAGGTTTTTTTTAAGTTTTGAAAAACTGAAAAGTGTTCTATTAAGAAAACTGGTACTCATCCTGAAAAAGCTGAAGAGACAAATTCAACTAAATTGCAAACCATAGTGTGGAAATTATCACTTAAAGCAGCCTCTGTGTGTGCCAGCATCCCTACAAGACTGGAGGATGGATTGACCTTTGCTTTCAGCCAGGAAGGAGGATCTTATGGTCTACCTACTTGTAAGTATTTTTTTTTCTTAAAATTATATACTTGTATCTGATGCTTTGCTCCTTTTATGGAAGCTCAGCTTCTGGTGGCCTACATACTCCAGCTACACAAGACTAAAGATAACAATACAAAAAATAGATTTTCCTTCCCGAAGTCTCCTTGCTAGAGCTTTCAACTAACATCTGCTAGACTAATTGTTTTCACCAGGAAGTGGCAAAAGAAGCCAGTTGTTTGTGAAAATATCCAGGAGATGAGCCTCACGTGTTCCTGCTGCCTTTGCACCACTGAGCCCTATGGTCTGGAGAGCGTGGTCACTATGCTGAGACTCATGTTGCTGGGAAGGGAAGGTTTAGAAATGTTACATCAAAAATCCACCACTGAGCAAAGAGACCACTTCAATGACAGTATTTCTGGCTCAGAGGAGCCTATATCCATGTCTGCCTATGTTAAAAGGGATAATTACATTAATTAACATTCTTAATCCTTTTGAAAGAGATTCACATCTGAGGCTGACTGCGAATGTAGCCCTCAAGAGTGGGTTGTACTCTGAGATCACCCAGGGCTGTGCAGCTATCTCAGCCACCACGGATGCTTTTGAAGAGGACTGCTGTAGTAGCAGGGGAGTAGTGCTGTGCCATGGCCTCCCCCAGCCCCTGCAGGCAGTGCCTTTGACTTCCCGGGATGATCCACCAGCCCTCAGCTCCAGCAGTGAGGATATCTCCAGCTCTGCTACCATGTCTTTCTCCTAAGAGATTATCATCTTGGAAAGGTCTTTGGTCACATCAGGACAGTTCAAAGTCCTGATGTCAGGTCACTGGTTAAAAAACATTGCTTTTCTTTTTTGAAAAAACAACTTCCTAGCTATACTTGTTGTCATTTAGCTTCCTTCACTGTGAGACACTTCATTCCTCTCCATTCCTACAAAGAATTGTTTGAAAGGGGGGACCCTCCTCCTCCCCAGCACTACAGCACAGTGTCACCCACACAGGCAGCGTCCTGCCCGTTAATTGCAGTTATTGTCACTCAGGGAGAGCACTGGGAACACACAGCTCTGCTGTTTCTGCCGCCTCCTGCAGAGGAAAACAAACCTCGCCTGTTTTCTAATGGTGTCCCTGATTACTTCTGCTTCAAAGCAATTTCCTATGAGCTTTGGTACTTGCTTTGAGTGTTGTTTTGATTCCTTGGATACATACCTGCCAAAGCTTACTCCTATAGAGGGGACAGGTGGGGATCTCACAAATGGGAGGCTGCCTTCCAGTGCAAGACTGGACCTCACATCACTGATGCTTCAAGTTAGGAACCTTTACTTTTTTTTTTACTCTTCCCTACTTCTACTTTAGGAAAGACCTCACATAACTCTGGTACTGAGAACAACCCATACCTTCATGAAAAAAAAAGTTGGGCTTTTCTTCTGCCCTACATCAAAACTGTGGACAGTATGCAAGACAACATGATGACAGTCTCTCCTTCACCGATGGTCTTGGTCTTGGCCATAACACACTCACACTCTTTCCAGTGGGGATGTGGAGACAGAAACAGGGATCACCAGCTCTCACACCCACTCACCTGGGCAAGTCCTGCCAGGGATATTCATTGATAGTAATCCCAGTTCCTTGTTCAGCATCTCCTGAGAGACAATACATTTTCTAATAAGGATTTTTTGATCTATCTTCCTGTAAGTGTGTTTTTGACATTTGCGATGCAGTGTTTCTCCACAAAATTACTTTCCCAGAGGTGTCCAATTGTTAACCCAGGTTTTCATGACCATATCTGTTGCACACTTAGGCATGAGAAAATATGTATTCCACTCTGGTAGGGAGCAAAGAAAGTGTTCATTTCTCTACTACTGTCAAACCATCTCTCAGGCAGAGTGAGTGATCTCTTTCCGGCCTTCAGGCAGGATCAATACGATCCAAGTGCAAAACACACCCATGCTAGGAAAGACAAGAAGTTAAGGAAACAGAAGTTGAAAATGCTGGAAACCTCTGAAAGACTTCAGTGATGCATTTGCTGTCCAGCCTTATAATACTGAATATCATACTGCTGGTTTAGTGCTAGCTGTACTTTCTCTTGTCAGTCACAAGTATTTCATGAGGACAGTGCCAGATGGAGTTTAACAAATACTGACACTGCAGAAGTGTCACTGGGATCATCTCTAACCTGTGCTTATCCCATTGGTGATTCTGCTTTCTTAGTGATAAAATTCGTGGTGAATTGGTGCTCAGGCATACTGAGAGATTCCTATGTCACAGCACTGGAGCTTCCCAAGGCTTTGAGGAATGCTCCTCTTTCCCTGTAGCCTGCAAGGGCCAGGCAGCACAGGGGACTTACTAGATCTTAAGTCCTTCCCTGAAGTGATCCTGGAAGCAATGTGAACCTAGATGATGAATCTGAAGGATAGACAGAGGATTTTGTGGTTGCCCTGGAAACTGAGACCAGAGTCCAGACTGTGTGTTAGAGAAGAGGCTGGGGTTGGACAGGTGAAGACAAGAGTTGTCACAAGCCCAGGATTATCTTTGGATGACCTACAGCAGATAAAACAAGAGATGCATGGGTGGGAAAATAGTAACCACATTTTTTTAATGCAGACTGTGAAGCTTTTCTCCTCACAGTGAATAGGACGTGAGGAGAGGATGACTGCACTCTCAAAAAGCAGTCAAGGACAACCTGTGAGCAGGTGAGAGAAGGTTTCCCTTCACACATGGCCCAGGGATCATGGCTCCTGAGCATCATAACCTGCACCTGAGAAAGCAAATCTCCTCAAAGGCTAATTATTTAGGAAATCTTTTACAGATAATTTCTCTTCAAGGGAGTTTCTCTTGGTTTATACTACTTGAATTGTAGTCCTTACTGTAGCATAGGGAATGAAAATGTTTGATTTTCTCATGACACTAGATACTGAAATCTGTAAGGAAGTCCCCTTGGATGGAAGAAGGAAAGAATCTAATATTGTATTTGTTGTCATGGACAGAACCCTACAGTACTGCGCCATTTTGAAGAGAGTGTCAGAAGAAAGCGTGCATTTGCTTTCTTTCCCACCCAGTTTGTTGTTTCCTGTATTTTGGCAGAGAACGATCTGCACAGCTTCCAGATCACAAACTAGAAGTAGTGCTTCAACAAAATAAGAAGAATGGGATTGTTCATAGTGCTAAGAAGTTGTAAATTAAAGATTAAATGTGAGGGGGAAAAAAATTGAAATAAGTATTACGTCAGATAGCTATTCCTTTTATTTTTTCCAGTGTCACAAAAAATGCTTTTCAACTTCTCATCTGCTTTCTGTGTTTCCCTGAAGCCAGGTCTAGAGTAGAACATTCAGGTTTGTATTACTATATGATACAAGGTGGACACTACTTGTGATGGTATAATTAATATTTACAGGGACAGTTTCTTCCTGCCCACCCTGAACAATTCAATCACCAGCTGTTGAAGTGCAACTTTCCTACAACAAATCCAGAAGCAGAAGGGCATTTGCAGACACAGGCACATCACTCAGCCCCTCCTCCTGGCATAGGCTGTTACAGCTGTGCTGGAAAACACTGGTACTGTAGATATGGTTACATTGCTATTTGTCAGTAATTTCTTTTCTATCAACCACACCAGCATTAAGCAGGGAAGCCTCACAAAACTAAGTGAAAACCAGGCAACAAGCTTAATTTTAATTATAGGATGGAAAGAAGTGCTTTAATCTTTCCTTAATATGTGGTAAAAATACAGATATTTCAAGGCCAAAAGCAAAAGTGTTGCTGTATTTGTTAAATCGCAGCCCCTAATGCATGTGAGAAGAAAATTTCCACAGGAGGAGAGC
The DNA here is from genome assembly GCF_000738735.6 of Corvus cornix cornix. Lineage (NCBI taxonomy): Eukaryota > Metazoa > Chordata > Aves > Passeriformes > Corvidae > Corvus > Corvus cornix. The sequence continues at coordinate 13,767,843 of NC_046334.1, forward strand.
AGTCCCCCAAGTACTGCCAATCTTAGTTATTCTGGGGAACTCAGCTGTGGAAATCCAAGTCAGACAGGAATATCCATGTCAGATAGGAATACGTGCAGCAAGTAATTGATTAATCCGTATCGCAGCTTCCACTGTATAGCAAATTATTAAACAGATTGATCTGACCTTTGGAGGAACAGCAAGTCTTCTGCTTTCTTGTGATAAACTCTTTCTCCATTGTGCTATCCAAGACATTGACCTGGATATTCCCTTCATGCTAGAAAAATCAAAAAAGTGCTTTTTCTATGAGGAGAGTATTAGCAATGTCATTAATGATTAGAACAAGAGATGTAAAAATCACACTTGTGTGAGTTGAACATTTATAGACATTTGTTCAATGAGATCAACAACTGAGTATTTCATTATGTTGGTATTGGGGTGAATTTTTAAGGCCGTTGTCTTTCTTGTAAAATATGTGATGGTATTAATTAAAAGTTAAAGCTGAAGCAAAAAATTCATCCAATATTATTTATGTGCTAGAATGTTTGTCCAAAGCCTGAATTCGATAACAATAGCAGCTGTTTACTTTGCAAATGGAAACCAGTACAGGCCAATTGATTGTTAAAGTGAATGTCAGTCGAATTGTACACTGAAGGCTGTGGGGAGTTAATGGAATAGACATATATAAAAAATAAATATTAGATACACCTTAATTTAATCCATTTTAACCATAATCTTCCTTCATTGTCTCATAGCACATATGTGCACATTTACAGGCTGCATTGGGTTAAATCAAAAGGGGAGGCCTAAAAGGAAAGGAAATTTAAAAGGGACCACGGTAGAGGATATCATGGACTCCTAGGAAAGGATAAGGAAGCACAATAACATTAGTTCAGCTGCCTGTCAGCACTATGTGTCCTGGAGATATTTTCTTGATTGCATCCAACATTTCTGTGCATGACTACGAGCTTCAAAGTGATGGGAATAAGACAAGGGAGGGAGCTGGCAGCAGCCAGAAAAAGCATAGAAAGAATTTCTTCCTCCGTTTCCAAGACAGAGATGTCCCAACAGTGGAACTCACCACTGGTTGCAAGGAAAACCTGAGGTTTTATTTAGAACATAGATTGCCATGGTTTTAATTTTCTAATATGCCTTTCAGTAAGCAAATGACTTTGCTCTCAAGGAAGGTCTTCCTTTACCCTTACCACAGCCATCAAAAATTCCCAGGAAAAGAGGTTTCCTGACGTCCTAGCCCACTTGACTTGTGTTTCCTCTATTGAAATACCAGAGATGGCAAGCTTCTAGAGCTGGGGTCTTTGGAGCTCAGATGAGAAATAGGTCTCTTGTCTGACACCCCAAGGATGAAGAAGAGGCTTTAAAACTTCTTGGCCTGTTATTCATGACAGGTAAACTGGTGCTCCTTCTGGTCCTGCCCCAGGAGCAAGTCCCTAAACCTGCTCTGTAGCCAATGGGTGTGTGCCAGGTTTTACCCAAGTCCAGCCAACAACAGCATATACAGGATATCAGGATAATTGCCTATAACACCATTACACTGGAAATTAAATCCTGATTATAGTAAAATATGGAAACAAGACAGTTCATCCCTCACACAGCTGCTGCTGCCCACTTGCTGGAACTTCTCAGGTTTGCTGAAGAACATGTAAAGGTCAAAATAAACATCCAGGAGATATAAAATCCCATTTCCTTTTCACTTGAACTGTCTCCAAAGTACTAAAACATGAACATATGTTACAGTATTACTCACTACATAAAAATACATATGTTAGTAGATATACAGTATAGTTAAAACACAAATTATACAATCCACATATAGTCACATAAACCTCCAACAACATCATCTATCAACACACTCAGTCAATCAAATCCTATATAAAAAAAAATTTTCTTATTCTCTAACAAACACTAGACAAAAAGTTACAGAACTTCCAAATGTCTTGAAAATTTCATTACATTCATAAGTGATGGGATGTTTTTAAATCAAGGTGTTCCCACTTCCCATGATGTCAACGAAGTCTCATTAGTTGATGGTTTCTAAAGTCTCAGCTCATGAAACTCCAGCTTTTTAAAAACAAGGGCTTTTGTCTTTATCCTAGAGAGAAACAGTTGATGTCAGTTTTGATACCTAAGCATTCAACTACCAGAAATAAATAAAAAGAACTCAGTATTTTGAAAATCTCACTCCTTACTCTAACAGTGAAGTTTATCATTAATTCACATGAATCTGCTGATTCTTTTTTTCAGGAACATTTCCTTGCAAATTATCATGATTTAAAATAAAATCTAAAAAATGTTAGGGTATTTAGGCTGCTTTTCTTTAAAATATTTATTAGAAAGTAAAGTCAGTTTTCTAAGCCTACCTTTTCCTTCTGAAAGTTCCTTTAATTTTTAAAAAGCAAAGGAGACTTGAAGGCTCAAGTTTGGCATAACTTAATGATTTTAAACCCTGAAAACAATTTAAAAAATATTTTGTCATTGCCTCAGCCACAGGTAAAATGTTTCCTTTCTATCTACAAGTCTTGAAACTTCCTCACTGATGGCTGAGGTCAGAGCCTTCAATGCAAGCAAAGCACTTGCAGAAGGCCAACATCACTTTTGCATCGCTGTAGGAAGGTATAACAATGAGCAATTAGAACTTTTCCCTTACTTCCTCTCTCCTATGAAACATCTATGGGTAAGAAGCCCCAAAGCAGCATAAAATACATGTGTATAAAAACCAGGTCTTACCCTCACTACAAAAATAGCAGATACTGATTTTTTTAATCTGCTGTCAGGCAGTGGAGAAAAATTGATATTTAGCTCATGTTTTTGAGCTGGCTCTGTTCAGAGTTTAAGCCAAAGCTCCAGGAATATTTTTTGGCAACTGGTTGCATGGCAGCCCTGCCACTGACCACCAAGGCAGAGAAGTTGTTTGAAAAGTTTAGAAATTACAGCATGCAGAAGCCTTTTTGCATTATTGTTCTACCTGAGGTTTTCTTAGACTGGTTGATTACTGGGTAATTAGAACTGCTGGAAAAATACAGTGTAATCAGCAGGGATGAGCAATCAGTAGGGGAAGCTTTAGGAGAGCCTCAAACATTCAAACAGACACAGTGACTCAAATGATCTTTAATTCTCCAGGTAAAATTTGCACTTTAGGAACTTAGCATCTAGGAAAACGACAGACTTCTAACAGCATTTAGGTAAATAATAATATAACCAAAAAAAACCAAGTCTGTGTGTCCACTGTCAAAGCTGCACATTTGTGATCAAGAGGTAAGTTCCCTGAGCACTTGCAAGTCTCATTTTCACTGCTCTGAGGGATGGTTGTTTGGCACTTCTCTGCAGAAAGATGCTTATATTTTTCTTACTCAGTTTCTATTACTGAATAAACCTAAAAAAGGCAGTCAGCTTGTAAATGCTGCCAGTTTTCAACTTTCAGGCTTCTCGTTCATTTATGGTTTGGATGTCATTTACTTTCTTGGGCAATTTTTAGACACTTAACGATTTTTGAGAAAACTTCAAAAAGAAACTTCCAAAGTCTTCTATAAGTCTGTTCCTAGGAGTTTTTAAATAATGTGTTAGTATAATAAATAAGTGAAAATTATGAAGTGGAAGGGGGGAATATGCACAAAGCTTTTTTCCTGCAGGGAGTTGTTCCAATAGCCATAGTGATTTTTTTTTTTCTTTTAACTGGCTTAACCAGGATTATTACTTAGTTAATTCTTGATTACCTTTTTACATTGGAACATGATTAAATAAGTCAACATTTGCCTTTGTCTGACCCTCTAAGGCCTACAGTTTACTATTCATAATGATAAGCAACAGCTTGAATATTTGTTACTTCATAGATCTCTATCTTCTTGGACACGACAAACAATGTAAATCTTTTCCATTTATATGCCTGATCATTTTTTCAATGTACCAAAGTGCTTGAATTTCCAGGGTCAGAAAATGATTAATCTTATTAAATGTTTGACAGAATGAAATAAGCAAAACATCTTTTGATAGCATAAAGAGAAGATAAAAGAACAAATTCTTATCATTGTAATGCTTTAGCTGCATGACTTCAAGGTTCTTAGGCTATCATAATATAATGTTTATTAGAAGCCAAAACAAAGATTTCTCTCTTAAAGGAATACCAGGATGTAATACAGAAGGCAATCTCAGAGATATATCCTATTCAAAAAGAAAGTACTGTGTTTGCAAAATGCTAGGGATATTGAGCAAAAAATAAAAAATAGTTTAAAACCAGTAAAATGAGAAACTTCATTCTGGGCAAGACACTTGCGGTGACTAACATGCTAACAATAAAGATTTTCAGTGGAATGTATAACAAATCTGAGGGACTTTTATTAAAAAATGGCCATGGACAGCCATATTTTGGTTTTGGCTAAGCCTCAGTCATCATGTTTTGATTTAGAAGGAGAAAACCCAAACCACCTGTGGCTTTCATTTTTAATTCATGGCCCATAGGAATACAGACTTTACACTTTCCAATTTTTCCTACCCATGTGCAGCCTGTTAATCAGAAAAATAATATTATAAAGCTATTCTTTTCCATGCATAGAATTTTAAAGAGGCTGAAGTGAAAATATACAGAAGCCAACATCAGTATTGTCCATGAACACACAAGAGGAATCTTGCAAATCCAGACCTCCAACCTGGGTGTCACAATTTGCCCTTTCTAGATAGATCACATTTACTGCAGTGCCAGCTCTCCAACTTAAGGTTATATGTTATTTTCTTTCCTAATTGAATAATGTTGGAGATAAGTGAAATAACAGCACTTCTGATGTGACCACGAGGGAGACTTCCCCTAGGTAAGGCTTATTTTCTACAAGTCCATGGAGTGGTTTTGAAGAGGTTGTGGACCACATACCTCCTCACTCAGTGATGATCCACGTATCAAGCTGAAGGAAACAGGGCCATACCCTGGAAAATTAGAGAGCACAGAACAGAAAAGTATGCGCACAATCTCCAGAGGGGGCAGAGGTGAGATTTCAAGGGAAATGAGACCATGAACATTCTTAAACCTGGCAGCTGAGGTGAGGGACACTCACTTCACAGCTGTGCCTTATGTGGTCATGCCTACAATGATGCACCACAACAGAAATATCAGGCAAGTGTTTCCCCCTGTTTTGTTTTAAAGGAAAATGTACATTTTTTTTGTGCTAATCTACCACAGCAGACTTCCAAAGCCTTCAGCCTTTGTCATGCAATGAAATGCTGACACACATTTCTTTTGTCTTAACCCACATCTAGCTGGATCTCCAGCTGGCAGGTGTTATTGGCAGCTCTCTTTGAGAAAATACACAGGGTGAAATACAGACCCCTTTGAAGACAGTGGGAGATCTGCCATAGACTTTAGTAGGGCCATATTTCACACACTTCCTTTTGATAAAGGCAGCAAACTAATAGAAATAATTAGCTTTTGAAGCCTCTATCAGTAAATAGTATAGGTACTTCATTTCTTAGCTAAACTAAGCTTCACCTTCTATGCTATAAAATTCCCATGACAAGCAATTAGATTTAGATATTTAAATGTTTCTATGTATGCAAAAATATGAACATAAAATATGCATAAATACAGTTCGCATTAAACTTCTTTCAAGAACCAAATACATTTAATTAAAATCCAGTTATGCAGGCTGTTATGTTTCCTTATACAGTTAAACTGTTTTTATAATAAATGGTCATCTTCCCCACAAAAATTAAGAATAAAATAGTTAAAAAGATAGCATGTAAATGTATATATAGCCATTTTTATATATATATAAGTGAAAAACCCTGAATATTTTTCAGTCTCATATATATATGATAATATACACGTGACAGTAAAATACAGAAAAAATTTAAAAAAAAGAAAAAGTCCTAAACAAGGCATCTTCTCTACAATATTTTTAATGAAACTGAGAGACCCCGGTGGCTTTATCAACAATTCTGTGGTCAGAGGCATGACCATGCAAACTAGTCATGACAAAATTATAGCTTAAGGTCCCCTGTAAAACCCCCATAAATTCCAGAGACTCCCATCACATTAGTAGAATGACTAATATTCATGTTTTTAGGTGCAGATTCTTCGTTCTAATGAATTAAAGCAGCCTTCTGTAAAGTCTCTCTGATCTGCCTGCAACAGCATTTCTCTGAAATGCTCCCAGAAGCAAATGAGAGAACCAAACCTGAACTTAATGTTTAGATATTTTGCTACTTTATCTGCATTGCTCCTTCATTCTTTAAGTAGACATATATCCATTGGATTTTTATAGGGATTTTGCTCTAAGTTATGTAGCAGGATGGGGCTCCTTACGTGCACTTAATTTTTTAAGGTTTTCAATCATCTTACCAATTTGTAAGCTCCAGAATAGTGAATAACATGACCCACTAACGCAGCAACATAAAAACAGTTTCTCCAAAATGCCTAAGACATAAAATATGACTGAGCCCAGCAGATTTGCAAGATAGATAAATATTATCCAAGTCTCGTAAATGAGGAAGTCAAAGCAAAAAAGACTTGACAAGTGAAGTACAAGATCCTTAGGGCAGCAAGGAGGGAACACGGCAAGCTCATTACCATGGATATCAGGAGAGCAGACTTTGGCCTCTTCAAGGGTGTGCTTGGTACAGTACCATGGGACAAAGCCCTGGAGGAAAGAAGGTCCCAAAAAAACTGGTTGATATTCAAGGATCACCTCCTCTAAACTCAGGAGTGATGCTTCCCAGCCAAGAGAACGTCAGGCAAAAAATGCCAGGAGGTATGCATGGATGAACAAAGAGATCCTGGGCAAACTCAAACAAAAAAAGGAAGCCTACACGGGGGGTGCAAATAGGGGCAGGTAGTCCAATTGGAATACAAAGATATTATCAGAGCTGTCAGGGATCAAGTTAGGAAAGGTAAAGCCTGATAGAATTAAATTATCCCAGTGAAAATGTGAGCCTTCTCCACTAGGAAACAGGACACCTGGTTATCTGGGATATGGAGAAAACTGTGGTACTCTATGACTTTTTTGCCTCAGTATTCACCAGAGAGTGCTGGGAGAGCAAAGAACTGCTCACTGTAGGAGAAGTTCAGGTTTGAGATCATTTAAGGAACCTGAAGGTTCACAAGTTCATGGGACCTGATGAGAAGCATCCAGAGGTCCTGAGAGAACTGACCAATGAAGTGGCTAAGCCACTATCTATCATATTTGAGAAGTTAAGGCAGTCCAGTGAAGTTCCTGCTGACTGGAATAGGGTGAAGACAACCCTCATTTTAAAAGAAGGAAATAAGGAAGACCCAGGGAACTACAGGCTAGTCAGCCTTTCCTTAGTGCCCAGTAAGATCATGGAGCAGATCCTCCTGGAAACCACGCTAAGGCATGACGAAAATGATGAGGAGATTGGAGACAGACAACAAGGCTTCACTAAAAGGGCCAGTCAAAACCAGCATGGCCAGAAGGGCAGAGATGGTGATTCCCCTTCTCTGTTCCACTATCATGAGACCCCAACTTGAGTACTGTGCTGAGCCCTGGGCCCCCAACATAGGAAAAACATGGAATGGTTGGAGCAAGTCCAGAAGGGGATGACAAAGATGATCAGAGCACTGGAGCACCTCTCTTAAGAAGGCAGGCTGAGAGAGCTGGAGTTGTTTAGTCTAAAGAAGAGAAAACTACAGGGAGACCCTTAGAGCACTTTCCAGTACCTATTACATCTAATGTATTTATACGCCTTGATCACCTTCCATAGTAAACCAGGTCTGCCAAAAGCTGGCCACCAGTTCAGTCACCATTATGCCTTTCATTTTTTGATGGCAAGTGGAGAAAAGAAACACAGAATTGGAAGTCAAACCGATTTTTTGTTAATGTATAGTCCAGCTACCACATTTTTGGGTGCCTTCCTTAGACGGATGTTGCCAAAAGGGCATGGGGTGCAGAGGGAAAATAGACAGTGCAGATTTTGGGCAGAGAAGAGTTTGAAGCTGATTTGATCCAATGCAGAAAGTAATACTTAAAAGCTATTTGTACAGACAAGAAGAAAATAACACATATACAGAGATAAATTTATAAAACTGAAAAAATTTTGCAAGCATGCCTATACAATATAACTGAAAATCTCCATCATTTTTATCATGCTGACTTGCTTATATTCATGTGGTTTCAGTCTCACAGATGTTCTGGAGGCTAGGACATGTAATATGGCTCCATAGTTTTCTAACCACAGAATATCCAAAATATATAACCAGGAAATCACTTGCAGTCTGTGTGGGGTTTGGCAGATGGTATTTCTAAAAATGCAAATATCCAATATGGAGGTAGTGGAGAAGACGGATTTCACAAGGGAACAGTGTAACTCTTTATATGGAGTGTAAACTTTACACAGTATTCCAATATAGAACTGGTGAGCACTGTTAAAAAAGTTTCCAATGAATATTCATTTCAGTTTATAAACATATTCCCTTCAACTGTTTCAATGCCCTCTTTGTGTTTGCTTACTGTGCATGTTCTAGCTATTGCATTTACTGGCACGGACGCTTGTAGAAACAACAAATTTTAAGCAAGTATTAGAGAATATATATACAGGTAATGAATTTTTCATTTGGAAATATAGGTGCCAGCACCAGAATTTCATTCCAAAAGGTATCCTCATACACTCTAGAGAGGTAAGTATATGATCTGCAAGCTTGAATTTTCACAACTACGTGCACTAGCAGTGGTCAGATGAGACAAAAATCAGAAAGTCGTGCGTTCCCCTGATATGGTACTTGCATGTAATGGAAGAAAATCAGGAAGCGAGATATTGTGAGATACTGGCTGAGCTGCATTCTGGTTTCTGTTGTGATAGCAGTCAACCTGATACGGTAATGAGAGAGGCATAGAGCAGAAGGGATGTCCTGGCTGAGGGGCAGCCTCCCAGCCAGCCTGCTTAGGCTGTGACCAAGTTTTTTTCAGCTGCCAGAGCTGCACTGAGCACCCCTCCTTTCACTCCGTAGTACAATTTCAGGATGGAGCAGAAGAAAGCCTATTTCCAGTGTGTTGTGCCCCTGGCAGAGCAAAAGGCACCACCTGGGAGTCAACATGGGGCACGGTGCCCATGGGGAGCAGCACCAAGGATTTGCTTCTACATTTTGCATCTGGTTGGAAAAATCCTGAGATGAGCAAAACGACCCTCAGCTCCTTCCAGCTGAAGGAATTTCTGCCACTGATGTTCTTTGCCTGGCAAGCCCTGTAGCTTCCAGTTCTGAGGGCTTTCAGAGCTAAATGGTAAGTATGAAATATGGATACATGAAATACGTGACATATGAAAGCTATTTGAGCCAAGTTTTGCTCACATGGGACCTGAATGACATGAAATCCTTGGTAATGATGGTTTAGTTACAGACAACAGCAAGCACAGAAGAAAGGCCAGGCAGACTTCATATGAGGGAAGATTTCATATTGCATTGCACAAGTGCAGTCACTGTCTTAATACACCATAAAACATATAAGCCCACGTTCCTAACTGATGCAAGCAATTACTGCTCCATCAAGCTAATTTACAGTGGAACTAAAACATATCATTCGCCTGGCAATTCTACCATAAACAGGCTGCATTTTCTCCTGCTATAGACTAGTAGGTTTATACCCCATAAATATATTTACTAGAAAAAAGAAATAGAACACAGAGCAGGCAGAAATGCATGTCCCCCCATAAAATTTTTGTGAAGTTTAACGGAAATAGAAATTTTTCTGAAAGCTTTTTTATGCACATGCCGTGGTTTCACTTTATGTGCATGTATACACATCTCAAGCACACTACCCTGTAAAACAGTTTAATCACCTGAAAGTGAGAATGTGAACCTTAATGAAGTTCTGCACCATTTTAAGGTAGGTGGTTAAGTTTAATATCTACTTTTTCTCTATTCTTTTTAGCTCTACCTTTTGTATGGTTTTTCAATTCATTTTTTGTCAAAGAAAAATCATAAAACAGAGGACAAAAAGTTATCTGTGTCTGAATTGCTGACTTTACTAAAGGGTCAGTTTCTTTCCAAGCCATATCAAGACCAGACAGATTTCTGGCAGTCTCAGTTCAGCTGCGAACAGCCAAGATAATGCGAGATGGTCCAAAAGATTCCTGAAATATTAGATATGCCTATATATATATTTCAGACTAAATATTTTCATGAATGCAATCACATGAAAGAAAAAAAGATCCCCAACACTTATGAAAACACAGCTTTTCACATTTTAGACTCTACTTATGAACCAACAAGCTGTATAGATTGGATTGTCTCTTTCCTAGTGGCTTGCATGGGCTTTTTCCAGAAAAGTGTGTTCCAGCTGCACTGACCTTGCATCTCATCAATAATATTTCACCACATTGAAGGGACCACACACCCCGTTACAATGAGAATCCACCTTCTCGGGTCAGAGGGCCCAGTCCATGGCCACTTAGGTTCCTCGAGTTGAGGTCATTATGTTAATTCCTTTCCAATGTGCAAATACTTTCTTCCCAAAGTGTAACAAAATATCCATAGAAGTTTCTGTGTACCTGCAATTAAAAATTTCCTGTCTAAATTCTTGTCAGCAAAACCTGTGTGAACTTTACCTTCATTTTTTGTCATGCAAATAATTATCATGTGATGGAACAAAAGACCCTGTGCTTGTGCACATCAGTAGCACAGCTTTGGTGCAAAACAAATCTTCTTTCAATTCATTCATTGTCATGTATCAGTGGATATTTTTATTTACAGGAAGAAAATAATTGATCCGTGAAGCCATGATTCCAGGTTACTGTATTTCCAAGGGATAGTTTCCAGTGATGTGCTATTCAGTTTTGCAACAGCAACACCTGGAGAAGCTCAGTGCACCCCGAGGCCCAGACTCGTGGATTTCACACTTACACCCTATTTCTGACACCAGCTAAGTCAGTGAGACCTGTGAGCTTTCATGGCAATGGAGCACTGCTGGAGCTGTGCAACAGCTCCCAACCCCTCAGCAGTCTGTCTCCTCTGCAGCAGTCAGAACATGGGCTACTCGGCTGAGACAGAAAGCTGTAACACCAAATCACAGACCAGAAACACACTCAGGTAATGCAGCACTATTATTCTTGGGTTTGAAATGCATTATCTAACAGAATAACAGGCACAAAACCAAAATAATTTGGGGTTATAGAGTTCTTCTCTCTGAAACAGAATAATTATCATTAGCTTTTCAGTCAGAGATATGAGTATCTGTGATGCCGAGCACAGTTTTAAATTTTCAGCCCAGCCTCACATCACAGTATTGGAATTGGAACAAAGCATAGAGTATTTTTTTCCAAGAAATTTTAAAGGAAGAACGGCTGATCAATGTGAGAAGCTAAATAATCGGTACCAGCCTGACTCATGTGCTGTTAATGCAGTAAAGAAGGGTGGTAAGGAGTTACTTATATTCCATCAAACTTGATTCTCCTGTGGCTTATTGCACTTTTACTCTAAAATAACACAGCTGGACTCTTTGTGAAGTTTCTCTTTTTAGACTGCAACTGATAGTGTAATCCAAGTATGGATTTAAATACTTTTTCTATGGATTCAAACCATTAAAACAGAAATCTCTATCTTACACTAGGAGTTTTCAGTGTATTAAATGCAGAATATGTTTTCTTCCGTAATTTTGAAAGCAAGTGTTTTTGTTTTCCCATTTACACAGTGCAGAAAGGCACAGTGACATTCATTTCTGAATAGATGAAGATAAGTCAAAGACAAAACAGCACCAAAGCCCTGGTCCTCCTGCAGCTGATGGCAAAGCACCTTGTAGGAGCATGATCACATTCTAGAGAAAAAGATCTCTGATGTTTTTCCCCAAAAGGCATCAGCAGAGATCTGGGTACAAGCAACGGTGGAACAGCAGAAATATGTGAAGAACTCAAAAATGTAAGCACTGCTTAGAATCAGAATACACCACTTTTCACAGATCTAAGACCATACCACATTCTTATTTTCTTCCTGTGGGAGGTCAGTGTTTATACAGCAGATGTGTCTGCCAGGAAGAACATTTTTGCACTTGCTCCTCTTCCAGTTGCTAATCTGCACGTTCATTTGCCTCTGCCTGAAGAATGGCCTGTCTGAGCATTTCCAGCATTGCTGGCAGTAGACCCAAACATTTTCACAGGATCATAGCATTTTGCAGGCACAGGATGGAAATTTTATCTTCCCCTGATTTGCTTTTCCCGCAGTACCAGGAGGTGGCTGCCTTCTGTCCTGTCCTGGCTGCTAGACTGGCTTTTGAAAGTGGGGTCTGAAATTGCAGGAACCTTGACAATGCCCTGCTCTGACCAGGAGGCTGTGAACCAGCTTTCCTGACTTCTGCCTTGATTCCTCACTTCTGGTGAATTCCCTGGGTCCCCTCACAATCCCCAATTTGGCTGTGTTGGCAGCAAGTAAAATCTCCCTCCTGCGGCATCATGCTGGTGTTTCTACAAATGCTCATAAAGCCCTTTGTTATCCCTGGCAATAAGCTGGAGAAGAAACACAGCACACAATGGCTCATCATTCATTTTGTAGCTGTTAAGCTTGCCACAGTCCTATCTTTGCCTTGTGTCGGGAAAATAGCAAGGTAACTAAACAGCAGAGTTCACTTTCAGGGATACTTCCTAGAAGTATTCAATATACATTTTTCCTTGCAATGCACTTTATCCCAAATGTAACAGGAGTGCAGAAAGAAATGAAAGGTCAAGGTTGTCTCTCCTCTAGATTTGCAGGAAGCTTGAGGCAAGGACAAAAAGTATCAGACCTCAGTGTGGGATTTATCCCTCCAACTCAGGTTTTAGCTTGTCTTAGTGGAGCTAACTAGTGCTGGATGCAAAACAGACCCAAACCAGCCTTTTTAGGTGTTTAGTTTTCATGCCTTCCTCATTAGAAAACAAAAAAAAAGGATTAAGAAAGAGGTGCATTAACTTCCCTCCCTGGTTTTTGAGCATTTCTCACAAGTAGCATCTGCTGGCGACTCCATGGCCACGCTGGAGTCAGCATACTGCCTTTCCCATGCTCCAGCTGCACAGCCAGGAGCTGAGTGACACACACTGGCTTTTCTGAAGGATCCTGTAGACACTAAGCTACTCTCAAAATATCTGAGACTGAAACCCATGGCTTTTACCCCTGCCTGGTGAGTGAAAACGAGAACCTGCTTCTTGCTGCCGCGCTCCCTAACCCTGCGGTTTGCGGGGAGACCTTAATGGAGTGTTTCCTGGTTTTCTAATGTTTGTTTGGGGTTTTATTCTCACACATCCCAGGAGGTACAAGTTGAAGGAGGCATTGTGAGAGACTGCAGCCAAAACTCCATCTTGATAACATTTTTATGGGGGTGAAACTACAAAGAGCAACTCAACAGCTGCCAGCAGGGCTGTGTTAGCGTGAAAGAATCGCCAGAAGCAGGCGAGTAACATTCATGCTGAAAATATGATTGATCACTTCTTCTTTTCCCTGCAACTCTGCCCTGGTACAAATCCAGTCTCAGTGAGAAGTGACTTCAACTAGGGCTGAGTTCAGTCTTCAGAGGCAGCTGCACTTATTTCCACTAAATCACTGGTTCACATACCAAGCCCAGGGCGAAGCTGAGGGCTTGGGGACGGCATGTTGCCCCAGTCTTTGGTTTGCGTAAAAGCGACAGAAGCAGACATTGGTCATTTTTGAATTCCATCCAAAAGACAAGTCAATTCATTTCTGGGTATGCCAACAAGCTGAGATATTTAACTGTTCTCTTACAAAATTTGTTTTGCTTTGTTTCCAGAGGAGCTGAGGGAATTTACAGGCAGGTAAAGGGCTGGATCCCCACACGTGCCTCTCTGATCAACATTCACAGAAAGCACTGCTAAAGTTAAGGCCACTGAAATGATGTGCAGCCACAACTGCCCTGTGTTTGACACGCTGATTTGTCCTGATCACAGGTACTGTACAGAACTTGCGTAATTACATTTATGTAATTTGCTTAATTTAACATCTTGTTTGCGTATTCAAATATCCACCAAAGAATTTGCCTCAGAGCAGGGTTTTTAGAAAAAAAAAAAAAAAATGTATAGAATCTGGAAAATATATTAAGACCTTTTTCTTAATTCTTTAAGTTCCCTTGCTGCTTACAGGAATTAAGTATGGAAACAACATCTGTGTAATATTGTGAAGGATTTCAAAAGGGCTCCTCAAAAAGGGCTGACACAATCTTACTCCTTTTAGAAGAGGATATGAAATGAATTGCTTACTTTGGCTATTACGTGCACTCCCTTCCCCCCAGCAGCAGTGCCAAGAACTAGTGGCATGTCTGAGAATTTTTTTTTTATGGGGAGTCCTTCAAATATTTTTGACTATTTGCAATAAGACCTAAGAGAGGTCCCCTCCCATAAACATAACAAAGGAAATTGCTACACTATAGCCCCACTTAAGTGAATGAATAATAGATTAATATAAACTTCTGATTAATTATTTATGTCATGTTTTTGTGTATGACCCTGACAGATGTAAAGAGTAAACAAGTAAAATATATATAGAAACTTTTAAAAATTCATAGAAATCTGTTAAACCTTAATTAGTTATTCAAAACTAATAATATTATCCAATCTAGTATATACTAGACATAAGCTGGTAACTACCAGCAAGAAATGTCATTTCACAGGGGGCAACACTTCCATCAATGAAAATATAAATGGGTGCTATTCTCCCCCACTTCCTGTGTAGATAGTGAAAATATTAGCCAGAGTCTTGTAACACTGCCCTTGAAAAGGCAGATACCTCCATTTTGGCATATAAGACCAGGTATGTTTCCAAAGTAATTCATTAAAGCCTTAATGTCAGTATTGACTGGAGTTTAGCTTAGCTTTTAAGATCACCTTAATAATACTTTCAGAACTTGCCCAAGCCTAATTACATTTATTTTGTATCTGAGGTTAGTCATGTGTGAAATAAAACAAAAATAAAATCTTTCTTCTACTTTCCAGAAATTTTCTAATTGTTTTCAAGTGAGGAGTTTGCCTAAAAAGAGGAGATGTCTTTTTGAATTGAAAGAACACAGAATGATTTGGGATGAAGCTGCATGTTACGTAAAGACTCTTCCTACCTTAGGGAAGGTAACCGTGAAGGTCCCATCGACTTGTAATTAGAATGACAGGGCACAGTGCTCTCTTTTAAGAGAAGGTATTTGCAAATGCTGTGTATTTGAGGTAGGTGACATGTGTCTCTCCTCTACCCCATGCCCACATGCAGGATTTGCTACTCCCACAGCTTCTTTTATCAAAAATGAGCCATGCTGCGCCCAACCCTTATTGAACTGCCATGTCCTAGAAAGAGTCAAAACATATATTTCAGGACAGAGTCTCATGGAGAGGATACCAGCATCCTGTGGACTCAGACATAAGAGCAGCTTCTGCAATAGATTATATCACTTTGTCAGGTGGCCACTTACAAACGCGTGCTCTGCTTATGAGAAAATGGCCATGATGGCAACTCCATCTGGATGCTGTTGCATCAACAGTTGAACCAAACCATCCAATGTAGTTCTTTAAATAAAAAGCTTGTTCTTCTGCAAATGGGGAAAAATAAGCAGAGCTGTGATGTAAAGATACGGATTCAAAATTTTTAGGCATTTTGACCAGCTGCCCTTGAAATACCATAAATGTGAAACTGGATGCAAAACCACATAAAATACAGACTTACATCCCAGCCGAGAACAACTCCAGAGTCCACTCTACAGAGAATCTTTGTCCTCCCTGAGGACAGGGGAAGGCAGACCTGGAGCAAGATGAGAAAAGGTATCTTTTCCAGGAGCATTCCATCAGCTGCAGTGTGGCTCTGCACCTCTGCTCCCCTCATCCCCTACCTAACACCAGGCACTGCTTAATGCCTGGAAGAGCCACAGTGGTGAAGCTCCCTGTGCCTGATAAGACAAAGTTGCTGGGTTTTCCATGCCTTCCTTCGGTACCAGGCACTGGAATTTGGCTCACCCTTAACTTGCCAGTTTGGCAGGAACAGTGGAGTTCACTGAAAAGATTATTTGTAGCAAGAATATTTTAGTGCACCGAGCCAGAATCAAACAATGCTCTTTCAAAATAATGCTGTCTAGTAAAATCAACCAGCTGAAAGGCATTTTGCACAGTATCAAAAATGTAAATAAAATGGACAGTTGGCCCATTATTATGCATTTGTATGTATATATAGTCACTAGGCAAATCCAAAACACACATGTAGTTTAGAAAATAAAACAGATGTATGTAAAAATGGATTGTTTTATAATAATTTTTCTGTACAGTTATGGTGCTATTGTTCCTGTGTAACAGGATCAAGAAGGAGAAGGTGGCTGTATTCTACCAATGGTGTTTGAAAACTCTGTGCTTGCTCTCATGAACTTATTCATACAAAGAATCCCTACCAAAGCCAGCAAGACCAAGTCCTCCAGGATCAAGCCCTTGATTTGTGCTTTAACAGTTTGTAAGCCTCCAGTATATTTAATCTCCCATATCTAAAAATTTCCCAATAGTATCACAAATACTTTATGAAAAATAAATATTTAGACAAGTGTAGAACCCATTTAACATTGATTTTTTTCTTTTCATTACAACTCATCTAATGTCATAGGCTGACTAGATCAGCCTGCATCCACGTCAACAAAGCTTGCAATCAGCTAATTTATCCTCGGGGTACTAACTTCTAAAATTGCAACATTCGGGAATTAAATGTAAATAAAATGCTTTCGATTTTCCAGTCTGTTTTAACCCCTCATTTCAAAAGATAAAAGTAGCCTGAAAGCTAAAAAAAAAAGAAGCCAGAAGAGCACCAGCAGTAGGATCAGAGGACATTTTCTTCATTGGCACCAAGGACTTCAGAAGCAGCAGCCAAATCAGGCAGAAAAGCAGGGCAGGATGTCGGCCGTGCCTTTTATCCATGGAGCCTTTCAAGGGGATGGTGGTGCCCTGCCATGAGCTGCATCCACAGAGTGGGTGCATGTCCAGGCACATGATTGCAATCAGATCCCTGGAATAACTTCTCTGTCAGCACCCTGGGAAAGACTGGCCAAGGCACTGCTCTGGCCCTGAACTGCTGCAAGGCTGTGATCTGCTTTGCATCGTTCTCCTTGGGAGACAGTAGACCTGCACCCAGCAGGGCAAGAGGATGGACGTGTGCTGGCCAAATCTCCGGGACCAGAGCTGCCACATCATCTGGGATGCTCAGTGGCTTTCCTGCTGGCAGCTTCTGCCATCTGACCGTCCTGGGGATGGCTCCACAAGCTCACAGACAGCTTGTGGCAGGTGGGGTGAAGCTCTGAATTGGCATCACTCCCCCGAAATCACGGTGCTGCTGGTTGCAAAGAAGAGCAAGCAAAGGGTCATGCAATGTGGAAAAAACCTCCTCTGGGGCCCTGAAGCGAAATGTCTTGGAGTCAGAAGCCCAGATAAAAAAGCCAAAGAAGCCTTTGAGCCCAGAAAAGGATTAAATGGATTTACTGGGTCCAAAGAAAAGCCTGGCAGAAACAAGCTAAAAAAATATACTGTCTTGGTCTCTTCAGCTCACTGCTATTCAAGAGAGAAGAAACATGAGTTACAATGAACTGGGAAAGGATTTTTTTGAATGTGTGAAAGGAAAAATTATACTGTTCATGCTTATTTTATGTTGTCAAATCCTCGACTCTGCAAAAGGAATAGCCATGTGGATTTCTGTATATTAAAAGAAAAGGAAACTGGAGCAGTGGGGATGCTGCTTCAGCCACCCATTACAGGCAGGTGCTGGAGAAACAGTTCTTTTAGGTTTCTTCATCAGTGGTCATTTTCTGCCATTCAGTATTTGGGTAAAGGCTGTCTGTATCATGCCACGTTATTCAGGAACCACCAAACTGCCCAAATCCTGGTTTCAGCTGCAGTGTTGCATGTGTTAATGGGTGCAATACAAATAGCTTTTCTGTTCTTCTTATAATCTCTGTGTTTTTTGAGTATCAATAAAATACCCATGATCCCCACTTCTTAGAAAGTTCACCTTTGAAATGAGTGCTTGTATGCAGGCATCCTCTCTATTTATGTTTGTATTTAACTTCCACTTTTTAAATACTCTAAGTCTGCTTATCTGTAGGAGACACTTTAATAATCTAATGTGAATTATATTGATATCTAAGGATGGAGGGAAATTCATGATGTCTATTTTGTTATTCAAAAGCAGGTGTTGAGACTGTGCATTTCTGCTAGTGTAATCATCTATTTGTTGGAAAAGCAGTATAATATAGGCCTCCATTTTTGTTTAAATTTCAGCTGAAGATAGCAAAAGATTAATAAAGACAGACTTGACACTAATTTAACAGAAAGAGTCATAAACAGAGCTTTGTAAAACAGCAGAAGTTGCTCTGTTGCTCTCAGTACCGGATCTCCAGTAAAATCTTCATTCACTCCTATGAAGTATTTTTTTTATTGTTTGGGTTTTCCCTCCAGAATACATATGTCCCCATCTATAAAAACCTGTTTGTGTGTCTCTGAATATCTCTTTCTTACCTTCTTTGGGCTATTCCTCTTTTAAAGCATGGGCAGAGACTTGTTATGGAAGAAATGCATGTCCACACATCTTTGTATATTCAAGGCCACGTTTGTTTGCAGCAATTTGCTGACATGCTGCAAGGTCACATCCTTATTTCCTCATTTTCAACTTTATGTAATCCATTTCTATAAGAATGAATATCTGGACCATGAACTCTCCTTTATCAAAGCATATATTTGTAGGCTGTGATATCTCTGAGTACACAGATACCTGATTAGGTAACGTGTTTGCATTCGGGCTATTTGTGCAGCTATTGAGCAGCATGAGCCACTGAAGCACCATCACCAAGTGCCAAATTTGCTGAAGTCTGAGAACCCTTTATGGCCTCAGATAGCAATGCTTTGGTTCCCACTTGTGTGCAGAGCAGATAGATAAGTTATTGTGGTGTTCTCCATCAGCAGCCAAACAGAAATCATTTTGCCATTACACAGCTTTAGCAATAGGGAATGTGCATCAGGATTGCCTTACTGACCTAAATGAGAATGATAAATGTGGGTAGCACTTGAGTCTGATCCTCCTCTTTTTTTCCTCTAGTCCATGTACTTAGTCTTATGAAAAATGGATATAAAAGGGTTCATACCCATTCTGTATGTCATATGCAAAGGCACATGTGTGTTGCATGGAAAACATGTTACTCTGGAAGCATGTCTGCCTTCACCTGTGTGATTGACTCTAAAAAATGCTGTCTTTGAAGAGCTGCAATAATTAATTTTTCTGCTTAATATATTTCATTAAGTCCCAAAACAGCTAAAAATTGCAAAATAACTTCTGATTTCATGGGGTTTTTTGTTTCGTTTTTTGGTTTTTTTTGTTTTCTGTTTTTTTACCAGGGACTGTGGACAGTGTAAGAAAAAGAACTTCAGCAAAGGTATTTTCTATTGTGACATGCTCCTCACAGACTTTCCCCATTCCTTTTCACTCCACCTCAAAGGAATAATTAGCTTCTAAAAAATGTTTTTCATTTTGGCTGGGAGAAGACAGAGCATGTTCTTAATTAAGGAAGTGTTATTAAAATAAACCTTTCTAGGAAAATGTACGTGGGGTAATACATAACATAATTAGAAAAATACTTTTTTTCCTTTTGGTTTTTCTTTTTTAGAAATGGCTGGCTGAAAGGTTTTCAGCCAACTCAAGTATCAGCTCTATCTTCCCTTTCTGTTCTCATCCTCTTGAGTATACTCACTTCTTTGGCTCATTCTTTTCCTCAAAAAGCAGTTTCATAGATTTTGTCACTTCACCTTCTCTCTTAATTGTCTCTAAATTTGCATACAGAAAAGGCATGGATACTTTTCTTTTGATCAATGTGTGCATCCCAGCTTGGAGTCCTGCCTCTAGCACTTGCTGGTCCCATAATTTTTATGCCTCATTCTTCTCTCTGATTCTACTGCATCTGTTACAGCTGCATCCACACATACAGAAAGAAATTCCAAGATTTCAGTTAAATGTAATCCTGCCTCACGTTTTCAGCCCAGAATCTCGATTCTAAACTGCATTACTTTAAAAACACTGGCATGCTTTCTTAATGGTTTTAGCTTTGTGCTGATTTCTTTTCTGAAGTCTGAACTCCTCATCAGTAACTAGGGGTTGAAGTTTATAGAAATTTTATAATTTGTGCAAATCTTGTATTATCTGGGCCCTGGGGAGCCTTCAAATCACCCAGCAAACAGTGTGTTTCCTCCTGTAAAATGCAATTGAACTGTAACTCTTTTCTCTTGTGCTGTCTCATTAACATCAAAATATTGCTCCATCCTCAGTGTCTGTGTTGGCCAGGTCTCTCTATAAAATGTTATCAAAAGGCATCAGTTTTTCCAATATTCTCTGACATGCTGTCAGCATAACTGAGCGAGCTGCATTATTCAAACCACATGCTGAATACTGCTCAGGTGGAAGCGGCAAGCAGAGCAGTGGGTCGTGTCACACCAAAACAAAGTGTGAGTGCTAGGTCTCCCTCCCTCCGAGGAAAAAAGGCACAGGTCCTGATTTTTGAAGGCAATGTACCAGGCAGACTTTTGTTTCTAAAGTAGCCATGCACTGATTCTGTGTCCGATATCAGGGCTGGCTCATTTGCTAATGAGAGACATCACTGAAACAGTGCTTCAGAGAAAGCAGTACAAATCTGAATGTTGGCTTTAAGATATTTGAACCTGTGATAACTTGAAATTAATGAGATGCTCACTATTAATACACTTTGAAGATTGTCTATAAATGCCTTTTGCTTTTTTATTCCCTATATTAAGCTGCCTTTCAGTTATGATCTTCCATTGTTTTCCATAGTACCACACAAGTATACTGTTCGTTTTATCTTTATTTCTCTTCAGCTGAAAGCTTAATAAGCACACTGATAAACCTGTTTAAGTTCTAGCATGTTCTGAAGTCAGTTTTAAACAAGCTGTGGTGCACAGGAGTAAACACAGGTTTTAGGCTAAAGCGATGGAGGAGATTGGTGCTGCAACATAACATTCATGCCGGGTGCTTTGCCACCTGCCACAATCCCAAGTACCTAAGTGACCCCGGTGACAAAAGGAAGACTGAGGAAAATGTGGGCTTTCTCTGGAAGGAAACAGGTGACCTGATTACTGAGGACATGGAGAAGACTGACATACCCGACAATGTTCCTGCCTCAGTCTTTACCTGCAAGTGCTCCAGCCACACCGCCTGAGTTGCAGATGGCAAAGCCACTGTCCATCATGGATGAGAAGTTGTGGCAGTCCAGAGAAGTTCCCACTGACTGAAAAAGGGGAAATGCAACCCCTTGTTTCTAAAAAGGGAACAAAGGAAATCCTGTGGCACTACAGGCTGGTCAGTCTCACCTCAGTGCCTGGCAAGATCATGAAACACATGGAAAATTAGGAGGTGATTGGTGACAGTCAACATGGCTTCATCAAGGGCAAATCATGCCTGACAAATTTGGTGACCTTCTTACAGTGAGGCTACAGCATTGGTGGAGGAGTGAAGAGTGATTATTGTTATCTACGTGGACTTGTGCAAAGCATTTGACACTGTCCCACACAGCATCCTTGTCTCTAAACTGAAAAGATGTGGATTTGCACGAGGAGATACTGATGTGTTGGCACAGCACACCACTGGAGGCAACAAAGCTTCATACGAGTTCTGAGATGAAGATTGGAGCACCTGATTGTCAGGTCAGGGTCAAATGCAGGTAAATGTATGTAAATACACGAGACAAACTGAGGTTTATGTGAATTCTGGTGTTTATTTGACCATAAACTGTGAAAGAAGCAATAAAATGAATGAAATGGCATGCTTAAAGGAGTATTAGTACAGTGACTAAGTAGGGTAATAGGAAGCTTATACAATTGGCATATGTTCCCATTTGGTTTTTATTTTATAGCTAAGCAAAGCAAGGCCTATTATTTCATCTAAAGTGTGGTTAAAAGTGACTGTAAAAATGGCATTAGACTGCTTAAACTTTATATTTCATTTATTCCCAGGTATAATACTCTTTACTGTTTATCAATAAAAATACTCTCTTTCTGAACTGTCAGCTCAGCAGCACAAGCTGGCCTCTGAGATCTGGGCATCTCCATGTCTGATCTGTCCAACAATAAAAGTTATGTTGTATATCCTGAACCCCTGCTATGCTACAATTTGCATGCCAGTTTTGGATAAAGGTGTGCATTTAATGAGGGACTTGAATATGCAAATTTTGTTTTGTGCAAACAAAGGAGATGACAGCTATACAAATAAACATGTATGTAAATCCTTCTCACGCAGCAAAATGCCTTTGTATTTGTCAGCAGTTTGCAGAATATAACAGCAGAGACAGTCCTGCCTGTTGCTTGCAGTCAGTGTCTCAGGAAGGCACTGTGGTGGCTTCCCTCCTTTATTACCAGAACAAGGCTCAGCCTGCCCCTGGTCATAGAAAACCCCATTCAGAGAACATGTACAGGGAGGAGTTTCCAGGAATTAATTTATTCTTTGTTGCCTGATATTCTGCCAGATAATGCACGTGGGAAGGGATTCACAGAAACCTGAAGAGTAAGGCTAATCTCCTCCACGCCCTCTGCAGTCACTGGAGTGGTAGATAGCCTCCTCCCCGGCACAAGCGGGCATCAGCACCTTCCCACGAGGGAGCCTGGAGAATTCAGGGACGACCCCTGCAGGCTCTGGTAGCAGCCCTGCCCCTGGTCCCCACAGGGTGGGCGAGTCAGCTGGCTGGGAGCTCGGGAGCCTGGGGGCTTCCTCATTTGGCACCACCGGAGACATTCCTCGTGCTTCCTCCCACTCCCACAGTTCCCATCCACAAGAGAAGAGGGGGGCCCAGGTAACAGCACCTCGTCAGTTTGCAGCGGTCCACAGGACAGATTTTACAAACTTTAGCATATGAGCTGGGTTTGCCTTTGAAAATTTATCCATTGCACTTGAAGAAAATCAGTTCTCAAAGTTGCTTGAAAGAGTCAAGAGTCATTAAAATATGTAAATGGTAAAATTGTACATGGATAATAGTCTGATTACCATTTCAGTGACAGATGTTCTCACACAGAACCAGATTTTCAAAGGAGATCCGGGTTAAATTTTCAAGTATTCAGCCCCACATCTGGAGCTGAATTTTCAGATGAGCCCACCTCTTGCTGAGGCACTAAGTGGGCAATTCTCTGTAAAGCCCTCAACATGTAGTTCCCATTGTGGTCTTAGTCAGACTCTTTTTTTTTTTTTTTTTTTTTTTTTTAAGTTGCAAAAGAAAATTTGCAAGCAACTGAACTTGTTTGAATATCTGGCCCTGGCTCTCAGTGCTGAGCACTGGTGGAAATCCAGCTTCTCACGTGTACCTGAGCCCCACAAGCACAGGATCATTGAATCCCAGAATGGTTTGGGTTGGAAGGGACCTTAAAGATCATCTAGTTCTGACCTCCCTGGCAGAGATAGGGTTGCTGCCCACTAGACCAAGTCACTCAGGGCCCCATCCAATCTTACCTTGAAGATTTCCAGGGATGCAGAATCCACAACTTCTCTGCGCAACCTGTTCCATGGAACAGTGCTGTGGGAAGGGTGTCCCACACGCCTTCTCCTGAGGGGTTTGCCAGGGATCTTGGTACAGCAGAGTGGACTTCCTTGGCCTACTTAGGGCCATTGGCAAAGGCTCTATACCTCATGCTGTGCACCAGCCTCTCTAGGGCATGAGGGAAAGGCAAAGAAGTGGGTGAAACAGTAAAAGCCACGCAGAAGCCAGAGGCAGGCTTCCAAACCCCGGTGCAGTGCACGTTAGGTGCCAGGATCTCGTGTTTGTCGCAGTAGTTCAGTATTGGAACTACTATTGAAATCACAGGAGTCTAAGCACCACTGGGAACCGGCATTGCTGTGTGCATGCACACATTGTCCAAAATGTGACAGAACTGCCCAGGCAACCTCCACCTGTCTCCTTAGAAAGTTTCAAGATAAAAAAAGGAGCCTTCAATGACAGCTGACTTCAGGAAGAGCATCACCATTTGACTTGCGCACTGTGCAGTGTTCCTATGTAAGGCACTTCCACCCTGCCAAAGGCACTACGGAGGGAAGCCAGGACTGCTTAGCTGAGCTACTGTTGAGCACCTTTGCAAAGAGACCTGTGTCACTAAATCCCACAGCGTGCAGCTGTGACAGCTCAAATACATCCAAGAGCAACCATCACTGTGCTGCTGCAGTGGGGAGATGCTGCAAGGAACAGTGTGGAGAAGTCAGGGAGAAGCTCCCAGAGGCCACAACCTCCCTGGGAGGGCCCAGGACTGCCACCTGCACCATCAGCTCACATGGTGGAATTGCCACCTATACAAAAAAAAAAGTATATGGGTTTCTGCTATTAAAAATAGACATCTTTTATCAATGTATGTAAATTGCTCTAAGAAGGGGAAAGATGTTCAAGCGTGATGACTCATTTTTGCATTCATATCTAAGAGTATACGACTAATACTGAAAGTACAGAAGTCGTTCTTGCACATTTGGTTTATTATGTGTTCGGTTTCTAGAGTGTATGAAACACTTTCATAATCACTTACTGTCTGACTTGGGCTTCCTTATTACTGGGAGGTACAACTCGCCCACTCCACTCGCTCAGTGCCTTGTCTTGCACCCGTGACCTTCACAGTTCACTCATAATAATGTTAAATTAGTATTCTGGGGGCAGGCAAGTCTGCTGAGACCCTTTTCTTTTTTCTTTTTATTGTAATTTAAGCAAACCCTAGCAACTCATTTCCAAAACCTGTGACTTTTTTTAGCTAACATTTTTTTCAAAGTGATACATCAATGATAAAAGAAAAAAAGGTTTTGGCAGGCATTCCCACAAACTCTCTGACCCCCAGTCATTGCTGGCTGCCTCATTTTAAAAGTGAGGCATGTGTGTTTTCTACAAGAAAATCAACAAACTTTATAACCAGGATTATGACCATCCTTGCTCATCATTTGAAGATCTCAAATTTCATTAATTTTTTTCACCCAGGGTTGTCTGTCAAGGAGTTGCCTGTTGGAAGGATTTCATTTTGAAAGTCTGCACTCACAACCCTTTATTATGCTGCGATGGCAGAGGAAAATGTATTCTATAAATGTTGCCTAGAACTAGTGGCAGGACACTTGGCAGTGTGGAGAGCTGGCTGGTACCTGATGGCAAACATCTGCATAATGTTGATGGATAGAGTAAAATGTGACATTAATACAAGCCTTTATGACAAGCTGCTAGAGGAAGCAGTCTGAAATTTGGCTGTCCTCACTTAAGCTGATTCTTACAGTTGGGAGTCAATGACAGGGAAGTAGGAGCTAATTAGGATGTGGGATGGGGAGAGATTAGAAAATTGTTCTAAAATCCTATAAAGGTAGGTAATTAGTGACATGGTGTCTAATTGCCAGAATTATATGCAAGTATCAATGAGAATCTCTTCCTTTCTCCCTAGCTAAATACAAACATGTCTTGTGTTGGTAATAATTACTAGCTGTCTTTTGTCATTCTTATTTATTCCTGTGAACAACTGTTTCTATTAAAAGCTAAATCATGGCAAGAAGATGTTTATTAATTCTAAGTATGGTGAGTTTAACAATCACTGTTATCTGCTGTGAGGTGAGTTTCGTGTTCTGCATCTTGCTACTGAGAAAGCTCCATCCCCAGTGTTCACAGATCTCCTATTTGGTTGAAAGTTTTGCCTTGGTAGTGCATTTCCCAGTGTTGTGAAAGGCTGTGATGGAAGCCGGTAAATAGAAAATAAATACCTCTAGCTAGAGACACTCCTAAAAGACACTCTGCATTGATTTCAGATTTTCAGCCTTAGTAATCACTAATGTCTTGGTGACTGAGGACAGATTTTTCATCTTAACTAGCTTCAGATTTTTCCTATAATCTTTCCTATGAATTCAGACTCACAGAATTTACCCCACTTTATTTATTAGCAAGCCCAGACAAATGTTGCTGTTATATGTTACAATTGTTTCTGAGGATCAAACGTGCAAAATACCTATAATATATATTGTTTATTAAGTAGAAATCTCCGTACTTCACCTAAAATTAGTCCACTGGGAGCCTGACAAGCATCTGGTCACCTGTGCATCCGCTCAGCAAAGATTTATCACGGTTAACAAGTCCCTATAAAATGAGCTGTTTGTTACTGAGGCGGCTGTCAAATCCCGCAATGCTTTTCCACTTTGTCCAAGCGGTTTGGGAGAAATTTGATCGCTCTCTGTCAGGCAGCCTCAGGCTCATTCAGAGAACGCTGATTCTGATTGACAGTAATCTGAGGAGGCACTGTTTGATCAGAAAGATACTTTCTTCAAAATGCGAATTTGGGGGGACAGAGTTTCCCAGACGTCGCAGGGTAATAAATCACTTCCCCTGGAGGGGGAATGTGAGACAACCAGCGGCTCTGGCAGAAAGCAGCTGATGGCTCTTCCTCTGCAGCTGGGGCATCTCCTTCTGGAAGTGCTCAGCACTGCTGTGCAGGAGGTGATCCCATAGGAAATCACATCTTTTCCTACCTGTGAGAAGACCACAAAGTCACCACATGTGCGATCCTCAGCTATCAGCATCTGCTCGCCTTTTCCTCAGATGCTGATATTATGCTTCACAGAGCTCTGGCAATGAGATTAATCTGCTGGGAGCGTTAGAATGAAGGAAGAAGCTGGGGTCCCACTGAGACATGTTCCAGTCAGCTTTTGCAGCACCAGAAGTGTGAATTTCCACACGTGGCACCATCAGGACACAGGGGTACCATGGTATTATGAATAAGCCCTGGGATGAAGGCAGCGTCCTTGGTTCAGAGAGGAAGGGAGGGTGCCTGGCACCTATAGCAGGACTTGTGCCAAAGTGTCACTGAGACTGTTGAGGCCATTTCTGCCTTATTAATTTCTTTTATCTGAGGCCCACAACCAAGAGGGAAAGGGCAGAGGGCAGTCCCACGCTGGCAGGACATTCCAGAGATGGTGAGCACCGAGCTGGCTGGGACTGGAGACCTCCTCTTTCCTGGTCCCAAGGTGTTGAGCTGCATGGTTCTCTTCCTCTTCTGCTTATTTTCACCAGCCATAAAATACTGATAGGGCTTATTTAGCTCTTAGTCATGCTGTGAGCATTATTTTATGAGTGTGTTACAGTGCTTTGAAAACTCAGTATTCCCTGAATTACTGCTTTAATGCTGTGCTAGAGATCAACGACACTAATAAACTGGGGTTGCCTGCTCATTAAGTCATAGGTTTGACCAGCACACACCAGGGAGAACTATGAGCTCTCCTCTCCATCATGCCTTCACCAGAGCAAGA
The DNA here is from genome assembly GCF_000738735.6 of Corvus cornix cornix. Classification (NCBI taxonomy): domain Eukaryota; kingdom Metazoa; phylum Chordata; class Aves; order Passeriformes; family Corvidae; genus Corvus; species Corvus cornix. The sequence continues at coordinate 13,795,045 of NC_046334.1, forward strand.
GGCTTATCTGTGTTTGCTGAATCATCTGCTGGAGCTGCATAATCCATGTATTTGCTCTGGATACTATTTCCTGTGAAAATAACTGCCCGTGAGGCCACACCTCACACTTCTAGTGAGATAAGTGGTTAACCATTGTCTCAACTAAGATTGACACTAAGCTGATAAAGCCACTAATCTAACTGAGCAGTAACTTCATTAACTCCCTACATGCCAGTCAACCAGGGAGTTTTACAAGCTGATGAGAAATTAAGGCCCCCCTGAAATGCCAGGCAGGCCTTTCCAGCTGCTCCCGATGTTTATTGAGTAAATGTCCCACTGTCAGTGTACACACTGTGTCAGCTTAAAGCCTTAAACATTCATCTGTTTCAACTAGCTTTATAGGCATCTGCAGCAACCCTTCACCACAGCTGTGTGTGTCCCTTTGGGCATCTTGAACAACCATTCAACAGTCCATGAGAATGCGCTTTCTTATCTTTTTACTTGTCTCCTCTTTTCTCCTTTACAGCAAGAAACACACAGTTCAACCACAACACAGATAGAGCACCACGTGGTCAAGACACAGTTACCTCCACCCGGAGGAGTTGTGCAAGTCCTCAAGACTTTTCTGGATGTGCCCAAAATGAAGATGTGGAACTTCTGCCTTTTGTCTCCTCCAGATGTTGCACCGAGCTTCCTCACTGGCAGGATGGAGACACTGCTTCCTAAAGAGCCTTGCAAGAACCTTATTGAAACCCATTTGCTCTCAAGCAAATCCCACTAAACCTCTAGGACTGGGTGGGCTAGAGGTCTGTGGTCTTACAGTTGACTCAGATATAATTGTCAGGCTTGTTTGCTCTCTTTTCAGAAAACCATGGCCTGAGTGGACACAACACTTCTCTGACCCAAAAGCTGTCTTTTCAGGCAGGATGGGGGCATAGCGCCACGATAACATTAAAAAAACCCAACAAAACAGTGCTACTGGGGAAAGCTTTGAAAGTCCAGTTGAATCCCAAGACTGAAGTGTCCTCCTGCAAAACTTCCAGACTTTGCCATAGAATCTGCTGAAGTTTGGAGGGTGATGAATAACAAATTTCAGTTTCTCCAACTGCTCATCCAGAGTTCCACACAGGGCCCCAAACCTGCAATGTACAACTTCTGCTGCTTAAAATAAGGCATTTTTTTATCCCCCCAGCAGACTTAGGAGATGAGAAACTACCTTGTACATATTACATGAGTCTTGCTTGTATTAAGTCATCTGGTGCAGAGAAAAAATATTTGATAGCTCCATCCTATCCATCAATGACTTGTCCTTGGACTCCATCATAGCATTTACAGCGTGCCTTTGCACATACTCTGCAAAAGGATCCCTGACTCCTTGCACTTGTTATTCATACATTGTTTTCATCTTTCCTGTGGGTGAAATCTTACTGAGTTTTTCACACCCCAGGAGATAGGGTAGGATTTTTTTTTAACTGAGTTTCAAAGTAAGGAGTTCTGTACCAGAGCAATTATGGTTTATTGTTTCAGTTGGTAAATGTTTAAAAAAGCAGCCGTCTCTTAAGACCGTATCATAAAATGTGACTTGCACACAAACTGTAAATAAATAGAAATAATTGCTTGTGCTGCAAGATCCATCTGGGGTTGGTTTCAGTTCCTCATATAGTTGCAAACTTTCTGTCCATCTACGAGCAAACCAATTAATCTTCATTTCCCTTTTAGTGTAGTGAGTACAGTTATCTCCAGTGTCCAGAGGATGAGTTCTGTAGTCTGACAGAGCCCCAGCACACCTATCCCCTTACCCCCTGCCCCAAGGAGGACTTCAGCAGGATCAAAGCTTGCAGTGATTTCACATATTCTCAGCCCCATGGGCTTAATGCGATTTTTAAAAAGGGAATTAATTTCTGGCCAACCTGTGGTTTAGCTGTTACCCATTTACACCAAGGATCCTAGAAAGGGTTTAAGCTAAGGTGTGACTTGATTAGCAACATTTCTTCTCGCAGCTAGGTATCCCACTCTCTTTTAACACTGTCACTGCCCAGAAGAGCAAAGGAGAATCTCAGAAGCCAGGATTTACGTAAGGGCCACAGGCCACAGCTTCTTCCATAGCTCTTGAAACAAGAACAACCAGATTTATGCTCTGTTGATTTCTTACCCTTGCTCTATCAGTTAGTACTGGCAGTCATGAAGCACTGGAAGTTAGAACCAGTGCTTGTTTGCCACCTGTTGTTATCACATATAACCATTCTCCCATAATTAAAGTGCACGGACTCCTTCACCCATTTCCCCACCCACTTCCAGGATGCATCTGAAAAATCCTTGTGTCTCCACAGGGAGACACAGTAAAGCCTCATGCTTGTGTTTTTCTGCAGACTTTTTCCTGCTGAGCTGGTGATCTTGTCATCTGTACAGAAAAAAAAAAAAATAGGGACATTTTCAATGAAAATGAAAAATGGATCTCTGTAATTACAATGGACTCACCTCTCTGTGCTTCACTGGTACCTTCACTATCATGACAGTGGCTACCTAGCAACCGTGCCTTTCGACTCCAGCCAGCTTTATTTAGATATATTTGTATTTCTACTGGCATGGGGGAAGTTAGCCATAAAAATATTAATTTACTTGGACACGGTAAGCTAAAGTATCTTCTTTAAGAGAATTTAAAACACTATTTTGGCAGCAGCTTGAAGAAGCACCAGCAGCTAATTAGTTGTTGTGGCAGCTGTACCTGTTTAACCTCGCTACTGAGATGCTTCTTGTCAGGTTAGAGTGTGCAAAAAGTACTTACTGTAAAAAGTAAAAACCAAACCAAAACAAAAACCACTCCCCACCAAATCCCTGAAAAACAAGACCTTAAGCTTTCCTACAAGCAAGTCGTCTTCCTAATAATGCTCAGGAGCAATTAACCAGTGGGTGGTTTCTGGGCCTACCTTAACTTAAGCTTTAAATGTATCTACTTAATGCAGTTACTTATTGCCTAGAAGACAGGGTGGAGTTAAATGTGCTTAAGATTTGTAGACAGAGGCAATCTAAAGCAATAAAGTTCTTTTGCCTCCCTTCTGTCTGAAGGCAGAGCTAGGTTAACCTTATAAAGCTATGTAATTGTGCTGGTTGTTTGTATTTTAGATCACTGCCCTCCATTTCAGCCCTCCCTCCTTCCTCCCCACCATCTATGAAAAATAAAATTAGGCAGAAGCAGTAAATCACTGTAGGGAGCTTCCCTACCTAATCCCTCTTGCAGCTGACAAGAAGCAAAACCTTGCTCATTTTCACATGGCAGTACTTTTGTCAATTCATGGGACAAGATACCCTTCCAAAAGTGATTCAATATGGTTCTGTATTCCTCCCAGCTGCCCTTCTGCTCCATGCTGTAGCCTTGTCACAACCCTGGCTTTGTTTCAGCCTTCAGACTGGTGTCCATTAAGCTTTTAATTGTTTCAGTGTTACTTATTTATTATTATCCCACTAACTCTGAGTTTTTCCTAATATTTAATAATTAAATTCCCAAAGTTCTGTGGAGCAGCAAACTGTTCCTCATCCAATTTCAGATGCAAGGAACCAGGGATTGTGTTTAGTATTACTGGGGAGATTTCCTGATTCCACTGGAATTGGGTACTGAATAGAAGGATTTTGTGCAAGCAGGCAGTATCTGGCCAACAGTTAGAAAGACTGAAACCCAAACAGCCAGTAGGCAAATCAAAGGAAGGAGGGGAAATGTGTTTCTGTAAAAGCAGACATGGTAATAAACAGACACTGAAAACAAAAGAGCAATTCTATAGAGAGTAAGATGGACAGACAGCATTCTATTGCAGAGTAAGATGGACAAACAGTATTTTTGAATACCAGGCTACTCATCCCAGGTTAGAGGTGTGAGTTCAACTTCAGGCTCCTACAGGAGCTAATGCTCCTGTAAGAGGTTCACAGTTAACAAATAAATACAAAAAGAAAGGACTAAGCCCAGGTAAAGCGCTGGGACCCTTGAGAAACTCTGAGATCCTAAACAGGTGTCACTTTGGGTAGGGACAGAAAAGAAACTGAGAATGTGAGGGGAGGGCCACTGTCTGCCAAGGTCTCAGTCACCTCAGGTGAGGCTTTAAGGAGTCACTTCTCTTCACCCGAAACCCACAGACCAGTGGACACTGGTACCTATAAGAACTTTTTTTCTTCATTTTACATTGTTTGAAGGACAATACACAACTATAAAATCATGGATGAGATCTCAGGTCTCCACCACTAATGCCTTAGTCATATAGTATCAATTCTTGTCTGCCTTTATGCTATCCAGCCAGATTAGCCCGGAAATCCTTGTTTTACAAGAAAGGATGTGCCAGTGAGTCATCCAATATCTCCTGTGGTCCTGACTTGGAGACAGAGTGAAGCATGGCCTCCTGTTGAAAGATACTGAACCCACAGGTCTCATCAGCTGGGGGACTCTAAAGAAGATGGAAAGGGCAGCAGCAGCAATTTAAAACACAGCAGCTACAGCTGTTTTCTTTGTGAGGTGCCCATCCCTTCAACATTTGAGACACTCCCGGAGGAAGTGTTGAATTCCAGGTGAACATTGGAAAAAAAGTTGGGGTTTTTTGACACAAGGATTCAAAACCATTTAAATCCTCCTGTAGGCACCCAATTCTTGATCAACATGTATCTTCAAAGCCCTAGAATCTGCATCACGAACTATGGCTTCATTTCTTTAACAAGTTGTGCAAAGGAGAGCAGTGCCTTGCCTTCACAACTGTTCCTGCTTTCATTAAATCTGATGTTAAACCTGTTGGATGGAAAAAGGCAAAGAGACTGAGGCAAAGAGCAGGTTCAAGTCTAGCATGGGCTGTATTCAAGGTCTGTAAAACGGGGGTGATACCACCTGCCTGACTCACAGGAAAGCTGAAGTTTTCAGAGGGCTCTGCAGATGTCAGAAGAATTATAACAATTGTTAATTAGAATATGATCATTCAACTTAGCCTTTGATTGTAGGCATACTTTATCCTCTACTCTTTCTATTACAGCTGCAGAATTGAAATTTCATTTATCGTCATTGTCTGCAGTTTTGAAGTAATGAAAAGTTCACAGTGAAGCCTTTGAGGTGTTCCTGTTATCAAGGGTTCCTATTAACTACATTGAATTGATTTAAGCCTATTAGTTTATCAAGAGCATAATCCTATTCTTTCGCTTTCAAGGGAAAGCAGCAACTTTCTCAGTTAATTACTGTTTCCTTGCTGGTACCTCAGAGCAAGCAAATGTTCTGTGGTCCAAAGTAATTGGTAACGACTGGGAATAAATGTGTACGTATGGTCCTACTAACTATAACTAGTAAGGTTAATTGGAAAGACTGGGAGAAGTGTGGGATGTAAAGTGAATTTTCTTCGCAAAAGAAGATGAAATTTCCAGCGTACTGAAAAAATAGACCTGTTTTACTTGGTGTTTATATAAAGCAGAGGTTATGAAAGATCCCTGAGTTGCCACAGGAATGCATCAAAAGCCATCAAAACCAGTTTTGCCAAGGAGTCGGCCATTTTCAACACAAGTGTGGGGAAAACTGTGGGAGCGACCCTGCACAGGGACCACAGAGGTTCAGCTGCCTGCAGATCCTGCTTGCACTCACCACAGGCAGCTTTAGGGTCCTTCTCATGAAGATTTTCTGTGCATTTCATGCACGACTGCCCTGCATCCCACCAGCCCCACGATGCCATTGCAAGGTGAGAGGATGGTGGGAGTGGTGAGGGTGAGTTTGTCCTGGCCATGCTGCTGCAGAGCCATATTTACCTGTAGGGGATAAAGGAGCTGGTGTTTTCTCTGGATGTGAGGGGTGCAGGTGGATGGAGGACAAGCATCCCAGGATGGGAGAGATGACCAGGACTGAAGGAATGAGAATGTGTAGACAAAGCTGGGTGCAGGGAGAGGCGTGAGGGGGAATCGTGTTTTGCCTCACAGGGGTTCAAATCCAAGACACAGAGCACAGCAAAGCAGGAATCTTTCTGAATAATATTGCAGTAAATCTTCCCAGATTCTTAGGAGGTTTCTAATAAAATAGTCCTGTCAACTTCAGTGAATCTGTGATTTATACTGACTGGGGATTAATCCTTCTGCTGGGGCATTTCTAAACTACCTATAATTTTGTTACACTAGCAAGTCAGAGTTATTCTGATATATGTATTATTGGTTAATATGGACTGTCATCAACCCTTCAGTCAGCTGGCCATGATTCATGAAAGAGAATCACTTCTAATTAAACATTCATCTAATTATTCTTGCCAGAAACAAATGAAATATGCAACCAATATGTTCCATAACAGCTTCAGAAGGGTACCACTAGGATTTGTGAAGCCAGATGATTGAATGCACAGGGAAGCTTTTCAGCACATGTTGCATGAGAAAATGATCCATTCCTACCTTTTAACTGTCTTCTGAACATTTCAAGCAGTATTTAATGTCAGGCTAGATTTTGGAACAAGGCACATTAGTGACTACAGTAATTGCTCTTTGGGAGAACAGATTTGAGTGACAACACTTTCTCTAACCTCCAGGGTCTTACTTTCCTATGAACAGCTTAACGTTTAAACAAACTGATTTCTCAATATTTTACCCAAAAAAAAAAAAAGGGAAAAGATCCCTGCAGAGGCTCACGTAACTATTTTTCTGTATTTAATTAAAAAGAAAAGCTCTAGCATAACATTTTTCTTTGATGTGTCAGTGTATTGCCAGTCTGTTTCATACATGCATCTAAGTAATAGGATGTTGACCCCCTGGAATGACTTCGAAATGCCTATAGCTTATCATTCCCTTTGTGTCTGAGTCTATAAATCTATTTACCAAGTGCCTGGAATAGTTTTGTGAGTCCTGCAAATTTCTTTCTTGCCCTAACATATCTTGGCTTACAACATCTTGAATATGCACCAACTGAAGATTTTCTCCTGGATGTGTAGACATACATGTTGCAAATTGCTTATATATGTTTGATTGCAATCAGTTGAACTTCCCTAGTACTAAAAACCAGTCTCACTGAAGAGAGAAACAGAAACAAGGTTTGGCAGTATTTGCCTCATCAAAAGGGCAAATGTCTATTTAATTTTAATTTTTTGCAGCATAATCCAATAACCATTAACAGTTGAGTTGCCAAAAGAGATATTGTGCCTTCATGAAAACTACAGTAACAAGATTAAATTCTCAAGATTTGTTCACAACTGTAAGCAAATAATTTCTGTTAAGAAACCTGCTCCTTCTAAGTCTGAGAAAAATGAATTACAGGAAAATAGATATCAAACTGGGGAGGATATGCTGTTCATATAAGTGGAAAAGCCTGGAGATTCAGCAGGTTGCTTCTGATACCATCACATCTGCAGGTTATCAGGTTCTGGCATGCTACTTCTCTGTAATTATTTATTAAAAGACCTAAAAATGAATGTTTCAAAAGGATTTTGCAGAGCAGCTGGAGTTAGGCTTTGTTTCTCAATCCTGCCACAGCTTTTATGTGCAGGGAATTTAGAACCACACTGGCTGAAGCAGGTAGGTGATGATCTCCCTTTGAAATCAAGACTTACAGATGTTTCTTATGAAATCAGTGGGAAGTAAACATCTAAGAAACTTCAAATATTTAGTCTCAATGCTCTCTAGAAAAATCTCTGGTTGGAAGCAAGTGGTGCAATGCCTGATATGGCTTGGGAGTTCAAGGTAAATTGATCATATTTTGGGGATTTCTTGAGATCAGTTTGGCTTTTCAGAAATATCTTACTGTTCCAAGGCCTTCTTTCAGTAAGCATAAAATATTCCAGCTTATCACTGGAAGAGTTATATTCTAACTCACAGAACTGACTGTTTAATGATATTTTGATTCCAAACACAATTTGTTCCATATTTGCTAGAAACAGGTAATTCAGCAAGACAAGCAGTTGTAGTTGAGAACAATTATTGGAGTCAAGGTGTTGAATCTGGATGCCATTGTTGTTTTATACATGCTAAATATCTGTTCTCTGTGGTTCATGACAATTGTGTCTGGACTTAACACTCCCCTCTCCCAGAGCTACATATGCATTACCTGAAGCTGGCAGTGCAGTACAGCCAGCTTTTTGTTAAAATACTTTTATATTGTAGGGATATTTTGTGACTCTGACTCTTGAATGCTACCATCAACATTTCCTCTTTCTCATTCTGAAAATACAGGCAATTTAGCTTTGTTTTTCAGTTTTCATAACCAGAGATTACCACCTTAATCCACAAATCATGTCTCCCCACATTGACCAGATTAGTCATCAAATACTCAGATCTGTAGTCATCTTTCTCTCTTAGTTTCCTTATTATCGTTTTATTAGCTGCAAACTTCTGCAAAACCACACAGACTTCCTTTCCAAATCTGACTACCACTGCTCCCATAATCTGGAGGAGTATTTCAGCAAGATGTGACCACAGAAGAAAGGCAGTTGTCACTGTAGCTGCATCCTTCTGTGATTTCCACCACAGCACCCAAAGCAGTGAGAAGCTGAGGATACATCAAGGCAGTGAGAAGCTGAGGAAGTTCCAAGGCAGTAAAACTGCAGCAGAAGGATGTACTGAGAGTCTAGAGGTGCAGGATCCCTGGGAGGGCTGCCACACACCAATTGCTCACACATCCAAAGCACCCGGTTTGCTTCTCCTGCTGCCTCCCGCAGCTCCCAGAGGTACAAAGTGCATTTTTCCCATGGGAGATTTCTGCTTTCACTTGTGCTGCAATGTGAACTTGTGAGTCACTCCCCACACAGCAAGAGCAGCACTCTCTCCTCTCCCTGCACCTCTGGCAGCACTGCCTGGTGCCCACATCATCCCTCCTCCCAATGGGACCAGCCTGGATTCAGGGGAACAGGGGAACAGGGCCACCTCCACGGGTGCCAGGTCTTGTGTGAGGAACAAAATTAAGGTCATGCCCTTTGCTTACTGTTTTCAAGTGGACAGGTCTCCACTTAGCTGTGAGGGATTTTTTTTTTCAACAAGCCCTTTCAACATGCCTTTGTGCTGTTCAAAGGGTCCAAGCACTTAACTTTAGATTTTTGCTTCTATTCCAGGGACTAGTTGGCTAAATATTCAATTTGCAGCATTTAAACATATGGGCATCTACGTTCTTTATCACATGTATCTCAGAGTCCACTGAGCAGTGAGACTTATTTATGCTAACTGTTCATTTTACATTGTTTTTAATACGGCAAAATAAGGATTTAAATTTGTTTGCAGACAGAAAGCAAATTATTTTTATGTTGTGCTGCCAGAGTAAAATTTTGCTGCATGTAGCTTTCCTCCTCTTTTCTCAGAAGCTGTCTAAAAATAAATGTCGTACACCTGTCTTGTCTCTGTATACCATCCACTAACTAAAGCTAGACATGCATATAGCGTTCTGATAAAAGCCTCAGTGAAGCCTAGAGGGGGAACTTCCCATGCACTGCCTTTGTCAGCTGTCCTACTTGCTTCCCATATTGGAGAGCTTAGACCATCCTAGCCCAAACTTTGCTCAAGAAACACCTTTGATGTAACATAGACAACCCTGAAGTGATCACACAGTTGGGCCTGATGGTCACTGTAGGCCTCTACAGACTGAAATATTTTATTCTACCCTATTCTAAACCAAAAGACCATTTCCTCGCTCTTTCCACTGTGGAGCTTTGCCCAGTTTTTCCATTCAGCTTATCTCAGGCTGCACTCTCACCTTGGTGAGCTGGCAGACGTGGCAGTGCAGGTTGATCACGACAAGAACCAGGGCCAGGAGCACATTCCAGTGCTGAGAAGATCCCACACTTCACACCGTAGCTCCCGCTGGCAGAAGGGAATCACAAGCCAAAACGCCACTGGTGCGCTAGCGTGTATGACAGACTCATTTTCCTGGGGTGTATGAATTGGCAAATTACGGTTTCGGAATCAGATTGGGCCTCAACAAGTCTTGTGCTGTCAGATACACCTCAGTTTCTGGGATTTTACATCATCCAGGTTTCTGTTTCGCCCCAGTAATTTCTGTCTTCTGAAAGAAATGCTCTTTTCTTTCACATTCTGGAAAACACCGTGGCTGCCGTTGTGCTGCTACAGCAATACGCCATTGGCTAAGAGCTATTTTGGAAATTAGTGTCAGGCCTGTTCAACCATTTTCTTCTTTTCTTCTCCATTAAATCGGACTAGCATCCTGGGCCACAGTCAGAGAAATCACAACCATTGATTTCTGACTTGTGCTAGCTAATGCAATTCCCCCAAAGTTTTGTGGTAACCTTGTCTTCTCCAGAGTTATGTAGGTGATCTGCTCATAAGCCAAGCTGGGAGCAGCTCCTGTTGGATTTCAGAGGGACAGATTCTAATTGTTTGCACACCCAACTTCTGGGCTTCTGCAGATGGAAGACCATCTCTAAAGCATGATCCGAGGAATACCGAGATCAGATGGCCAAATGAGATCCTAAACTGGGGACCAACCAATCTGATCTGACCCAGCTGTGTCCCACTGCTTTTGAAAGTGTAGAGATTAAAAGGTGAGAAATACATAAATCTGAGGAAGTTTTTCCTGCATTGGATTATCAAGCAAACCTCCCTACTGGCATAAAAAAAACATTTTCAGGAAAAGGTTCTACTGTGGTATGGATTAAAAGTTTTTCACTTCTGCCTGCTACATTGAAATGACAAGTGTCAATCCCTGCACTTTAAAGCATAAAATAAAGTCAGAAAAATAATCCCTGAGGATGAAAGCTTTGCAAAGTTTTGTCAAAAAAAGGCACCATAGAGTAATTTTACCTTCTGATGGAATACCTATGAATATCAGTGGAGACAAGTGATTGGACTAGTCACTGGTGTGTGACATTAAGATTCCTACAGAGGGAATCACTGTAAAATTACTGAGAGACATGATAGGTTCACACTGTCTTCACCTATGAAAATAAAAATCTTGTGGGTAGGCTATGGTATAAAACATGTAATCGCTATCAAATGAGTACAGAAAGGTTTATCTTTTATGATTATTACCTTTTTTAGACTACATATTTTGAGACAAGAAGTTCTTTTTGTCTTTAGTTGTTCAGATATTTTGCTTTCTAGGTCAAGAGCTTAGGAGGCACCAATAATATACAGTCTAAGGGTTTCTCTCTTTTTCCCAAAATGTACCAGCAGAAGAATTTTAGGAAACCCACCAACCTGAATGACTGCAATAATTTGTTAAAAGTTAGGATGGATGTGACGGATCCTGACATGCAGTAAGTCACTGGAACAGTGAGGTAGCATACAGCAGAATGCCCTACGAGCAGTACAAGTATTGTCACCAGTCACTCAGCTCAGCTGTGAGCTTCCAGGGAAGTTAGAGAGTTGTGCCCACAAGGCAAATAAATCAGCAATGTAGTAAATGTTTCAGAAGGGTTTTGGATTGGAGTCCACAGTGTGTCAACATGCAACAATTGAATTAGCCTTCATTCTGCACTAGAGACCTCAGAGCCCTATCCTGGGCAAAGGGCCTGTGAAAGCCAAGAGGAAAGCATGGAGTCCTTTGGAATATGGAGGGACACACAGTTTGTACTTTTTTTCCTAATAAAACCGCAAATATCTCAGCCAAGCTTTAAATAATGCAGGCAGGCTCTTTCCTTCCTACAAATTTGCCTTTAAGTGGAAACACACACTTCCTAATTTGAGACGGTCACTTCTAATGGAAATATGGGGTTATATCCAAGGGATAAACTCTTTATTTTAGAAGTAAAGAGGCAAAGGAAGTCTGCTTCAGGGTGAATGCAGCAACTTTAAATTCCTTCCTTGCTCATGCTGTAGTACAGTGAGGGTATCATTAAGCTTTTTCAAACTACCACCACAGACGAATCAACAGTGTGAGTGGCTTTGAAAACCGGAAGTTTATCTCAGGTGAGGAAGCATCCGGCAGTTTGTACCTGTGTGTGGGCACAAGCACGTGCTGGGGAGGAAAATGCACACTCCAGCACAGATTCCTAATTTTCTCCATTTGTTTATTTTTAGCAGCTTCTCAGTTCAGCCACCATTTAAAGTGTAAACTCTTTCAAAGCTCTCTTTAAAAGCCCTACATTTTTGAGAGACATTTGAGAAAATGTCTTTCAAGAAGTGAGAAAATAACCTTTAATGTGTCCATGCCTCATAAAAGAGATTTAACTGCCTCTCAGTTAACATATAGTCAATCATCTAGTAAGATTTAATCCAACTATGAGACCAACTAAGAAATTGTACTGGGGGTAGCTCTTATAAATCAGGAATGTATTTAGATAAGTAGTAACAGTGGTGATTTAGTAGTAGTAAATATTTTTTGACCCATTTCTACTTTATCAAGGCCTTTTTCAACCCAATATAAATACCACTCTTACTGTTAAAAACTGAATTAGAAAATAAAACATAACAAAATATCTTTTTGATTACATAGGAAATTAGAGTGGTATTTCTTCTACTATTGCTCAACACTTACAAGCACTATTAATTTTAAAAATTAAGGAAAAATCTGTCAGACTGAATAACTTCTATGTTTAAGAGGAACTAATAACTGTGGATTTCTTGAACTGATTAATCTCCCTTTCTCATCAAAAAGACTACCATGTGAAAATAAAACTGCATGTTTCTTACAGCATGAAGTGTCTTTACCTAACTGAATAGAAGAGTCTTTCACTGAAATGTATTTATCCTTAGGCAGAGCATAAGTACACATGGTTATGAAGGTCAGCCTGCTTTCTAATCTGAGTAAAATACATGTACCATATTTAGCACACACACATACAAGTAAGCCCATACAAGAAAAGAGAGTGAGAAAAGCAATTATAATTGCTATTCCCCAAATATATAATGAATTCTCAGGTTTTCATCTTACATTTTTACATTTCAAGAACAAAACTTTGGAGGTCTTAGGGAGTTGAGGAAAGAAAGAAATTTCAGCTTCTGAGAGGACTCTTGGCTTGGTTAAATGTTAAAACAAAATTCAAAACATCTTTGGTGTACTGCAATCCTTTCATGATCTTTCAAAAATTATAGCAATCCAAAGAGCAAGTTTTATTCTAGGCAAAGTTGGACAGCAAAATTCTGCTCTCAGTGCAACACTTCGAATGCCCACGAATTGTGTGAATCTGTCACTGAAAATTGAATTTAATGCCAAATATCTGTATTTTCAGCATCTATTGACAGGCCTACAAATAACATTTCCAATTAGTCTGCTACAGAGAGAATAGTCTGATCTTTGTACTTTAGGGAGCTTTTTCATTTAAACAGCCTTGAGGAAGGCACCTTGACATAAGGATGTTAGTGGTTTCCATACAAAGAAACAACATCGATTTGCTCTTTGATCACTGTTCAGACTAAATCAAAGCAAACCCATAATCTTCAGGTTTTTTAGGCTTAATACCTACTGCATAGACAAACTAAGTCCTTTGCCATGTACACCATCATTGTGGCAATGTATATGGCATGTGTTTTTAGGACATATGGTAAAGACAAGAAGATTTTTACATATCTTGAAAGGGTGAAAAGTTAAGAAATTTTATGCATGTACTAGAATGCCACAACTGTCAAGGTCTCATCTCTTCCCCTTTTTAATTCTATTGTAGCACAGGAAGAGTACAAAAATTCAATAGAAAAGAATTAAAGAAAAATCATTACATTTCTTACAGCAAATCATGAACAATTGTGTGGTGTCAGTGAAGAGCATAAAGTGCAGTCAAGTTTAAAAGCTGTAAGTGCCCCATTATTCATTTTTACTGAAAATCCAAAAGGGCTTCTTGTAAACTCAAAAGTTCTCATGTGGCCCTTGAAGTAGGCCTTTCAAGATTTCAAACAGTTGCTCCAGAACTGTGAGTTATTTCTGTATTTATGGGGTTCACAGAATTTATAGACATCTAAAATGCTGTGTTAAGAAGCAAAAAATACAAAGTGAAAACTGTATCTTTTTCTCTACCAACATAAAACTACAAGCCATATTGAAAATATAAACATATGGAGATTGAGAAAAGAATTGCTTCTCCTCTTCCATTTAAAGAGTTTCAGTGGGTTTGTGTTTTCATGTCTATCTAGCCTTTGCAAGGATTACGCTTGTAAACCAAAAAGTCTCAATCTAATTACTGAAAGAAATTTCTTCAAAATCTGGGATATCCACAACACTTAGGTTATCTCCTGACCTCAGGCAGACCAAGCCATCTGGCTTGGTTCCTTATTGCTTGTAATGATGGTGATGGACCTCAAGCATCAGCTTATGGTTGTGCCAAACTCTGATTTTTTTTTTTTTTTTTTTTTTTTTTTTTTTTAGTTTAACTTCTTCTCCATTTTGTAATAGACAATTAAGATCTGAAATTGCACCAAGTACATGACAAAATGCCTATGGAGATCTTTGCTTCCTAGGAAGGGAACTTAGAGCCTCGGCACCAAGCAGCAGCAGCAGCCTGCGCCCATCCTGTATTCCACAATCTGTAATTTCAGCTACATATCTATTTATTCCAATGCTGCAGTATTCCATTTCTGAATGAGTTCCCACATCATGGTGACACATGCCGAGCATTATTGCATTTTAGACAGCCATCTGTACTGATATATTCAGCCAATAATTTGCCACCAGGAAATTGGTTCCTGGGAATATATTTTTTATGCGGAGTGCATGCATTCCTGTCTCTAATTTCTAAAATCCATATATCCTTGATGTGTCTTGTAGGAAGATGAAATCCTATTTCATCCTGAACCGCCCATAAAATGTAATGCTTGGTATTAATTAACGGTCAAGAAAATTTATGCCATAGTTCATCAGCAAAACCTTTGCAGTAGCATAATAATCCCCAAAAGGATAAGTAGTAACATGGCAATGCCAGTTAGCTAAATATGGCAAATGGCAGGGAAGAACAAAATGGGTCTAAAGGGACACAGATCCTCTCACTGATGAATGACATGGGCTAAAAATATACTTCAGTATGGATAAATATAGAATAATGATTGTTAAGAAAAAATAATCCAAACGTAGGGTTGCAGTGTTTGGTGGAATGATCTTACAGGATCCTGAAAAAAAAAAAGGAGCTGGGTAGGTATTAATGAATAATCCTCCAGTATATTATCAGAGTGGCTTGTAATACCCTTATGTAGTGAGAAGTGGCCACCTAACTTCAGATCATTCAGTCCATTTCCTGTGACACAAGAACATGGCCCACCAGATGGGAGACACATGAAATATTAAAAAGATACTAAACATGTACTTTAACTTTGGGCAGAAAGCCAAGGGTAGCAGAAGCACAGGCAGGCAGCTCACAAGGGGTCTGGGGAGGTAAGAGTTCCTCAGATGAGAACTGTGGTTCAAATTATGTGCAGTAAAATTTTTATATCTGGTAAAGAAAGTGCTTTATTTTCCTTTATTTTTAAGGGGGGGGATTCCTTGTTGGTCTAGGGAGGGGTGGAAGAGGGCTAGAGGATTAAAAAGGGAAAGCTTTAAAGGATAGTTCAAAGTGTTCGAAGATAAAGAAAAATTCTATTACTTTAAGCTAAGAGAGACAGAGTTCTGGAAATAAAGATTTTTTGGTTTTTTTTTTTTTTTTAATTATCAGAGATTTTCCTGTCCTCACACAGACACCAGGCTGCTAATCAGGGGCATTCACAGCAGCTAATTCCACTTTGAGTAGGATTAGTTCTAATATTTAAATAAATAATCTTCACAGCTTTGCTTTGCAGTTTTTGGGTGACAGGAGTCTGGGGAGGAGAAAACTGGTAATGAAGGGAAAAAATGAAGACTCTGTCCTCCAGCAGATCTGGAAGCTAAGCAGGAAAACTGGGAGAACATCTCATAGGGCTCCACAGCCCCTGGAGGAAACGTCAGAGGAAATGGTCTTCCAGTTGCAAGAAATATAAGTTTGGTTTGTTCTTGGAGGAGAGAAGACATTCATCTCTGTGTCTATTAAGTCTTCCCAGAGAGAAGACTTTTTCATAGTGAATAAGCAGCCTCCAAAGAATTTTTGAAACTGCACGTAAGTGTTGTTTTGAGTTATACAAAATTATCTTTAGTGTGGACTGATTTTCTCTTTATTTTGGCAAATTTACACAGTACTACAAAACTGCCATATTTTGCCATAGATGTCAGTCGGTTTTCATATGTCAACTAATTGTTTACTGTCAATTTAAATATTTTTACAAGAAAAAAATCACTTAAATATTATTTGGCATTTGTTCCCTTTCTGTATAGAGTAACTTTTCACTTTTGTATGTTTTGGACTTCTAAGAGCCCATCACAGCAATGTTCTCAGTACGTCATGGTCACAAGTATTGCTGTACTATTGCCTTTTATAGCAGACTGATATTTTATGTAATATTCTTTTCCAAACACATGAGAAAGATGTTTAAACTGGTTTGGAATTAGAAAGGATAACCCATTTCCTTGGCTAATTGTGGATTGCACATAACAACAGGCTTTGAGAAGGAAATAAATTTCGGTAGCAATTTAAATGGAAGGCAAGATTTTGCAGTAGGAATCACATCTCCAGGATATTTTTTTAGAGCAATCATGCTAAATGAAAATAAAGCATAAGCTCTTGCAAGAACGGAACGAGAAAAGTTAGGTCAGGAGAGGCGTCCAGGGCATATACTTACTCAGGGCTCATCCATCCTAAACTGGCACCAACACAAGCTTTGGCACAGCCTTGGATTGTCTCCAGGGAGGGAGTCACTGCAGATTAACACCCCACGCCCCCCAGCCCCATTCCCCACTGTGCAGCCCCACATCAGCAGGAGCAGGGGACAGGCACTTGCAGGAAGGGCTGCAGGTGAGGGCCCTGCTGCTCCCACCAGCTCTTGCCTGGTTTGCAGAGCTGAGACCTAACACACACTCTTAGGACAAAAGGCAAGATTTTCTGTTTTTGTCTGTCTGCCTCAAACATAACTGAGAAGATACTGAGTCCTCCACGATTCTTAGCTCTCCAGGACCGCAGATCCTAGGAGAATCATCCTAGAGGGAAAATTCTCCATTTTACTGAAGTCCCCCCCTTACCCTGTTCTGGGTAAGGAACCACAGAGCTGATGTCAGCTACATTTAGATTGGCTCTAAGGCCTTTTGGCATTATAAGAGGAAGAAAAAAGAGAGAGAGGAAAAAAACCCAGACACCCATGAGCTGACTTCTAGGTTGAAATTTGTTGCATATGTTCAAAAAATACAAGTGACATTTGCTCCCATGTATTGCAGGCAGCAGTAACAGAAATTTGACGTGTCAAATAGAGTACATGCCACTTAATCTATCCAGCTTGAGATCTGGAACACAGTGTGTTACAAAGACCTGAGGAAATAAAAAAAAAGAGAAACATTAAATATATGTGAAATGCTGTGGAAAAAAAGTGTAAATTCTGTTTTTCAGCCCCCAGCTTCACAATTCTTCCTTTCTGATGTAAATAGCTTCCAGCAGAAAGATTTGGGAGTGCAAATCTGTATGAAATGTTGGGAATTCAAAAAAAAAAAAAATGTTGAGAGAAATGACATAGTTTGTTTCCTTCGCAATTTCTAAAGTTCTTATTTTTTTATGAAGTATCAGGAGAGGTTTCATAACAGGTCAGAATTAAACCTCCCTCAAATGTATATGTTAGTTTCTTTTCAGCCCCTCAAGAGGAAAATGTGTGGCAAAAGTCTACAAACACCCTCTATATTAAAAAAATTGAAACTAATTCAAAGAGTTAACAACCACTGCAAATAGATTTACTGCACTTCATTATAAAGTTAACGTAAAAGGAGCATTTAAAAAGAAATAACAGATGCCATCATCCTGGATGGATAATTAACAACAGACTCTTTAACACTTATATTTAAATGGGACTGAAACATTTCAAAAAGAATTTTTTTTCTGTTGCAAAACATTCAGATGTAAAAAAAAGACCATTCTCCTCCAACAACCTCCCTAGGGAAATGAACTTCTGAATAAAACTGAGAGAACACTTCAGGACTACAGGTTTCCATTTTTCATGAGAAGAGTGTGAGCTGCCTGTTGAGTTCCTGGGTGTAGAAGAATGGCAAAGGTGATACCTGCCCACTCACCCAGCTACCTAACCCACTTCCATCCCTGCTGGGCAGTTTACCCTCCTCAGCCTTGCAGGCCTCACCTTCCCTGCCTCTGGTGGACTTTCCAAGGCAGCTCCTGCCTTGCCTGCACCAAAACAGGTGCTGACACAGAGACCACACTGTCACCTTCCGCACCATCCGCTCAGGTACAGCTGCATGGGGACACCATTCTTTAGCAGGTGCTCAATAATAAAAATAATACTTCATTTCCATATGCATCTTTCCTGCACCTTCACTTAAGTAACTCTGCCCTTTTTCCATCCCCCTGGTTCTGCAGAGATGCACAAAGCCAAGGTGTGCTCAGACCTATTCATTACAAAACTTCACCTACTTTGCCGTCACTTGGCACCTTCTTTTGGCTGCAACAGTAGGAAAACTGGCTCACACTGACAGAAAGGTTGGAACCCTCCTCTGTTTTCTAGAGGTGATCTCTCAAGGTAAGGATTAACACATTGTTCAGACAGTCTGCGGGAACAAAGGTGCTTTTGCCATTCTCTGTGCCATTTTGAGGCATCGGATAACACCTTTTGCTTTAATTTTGAGGAGTACGGAAACCTTGGAAAACACAGCAAAACCATCAGCTGCCAGGTTATAAAACTCGCTCCAAGTTACCTCCTCTGAATATTGAAGTTGGTGTGTAATACGTGGCTGTCCAGAGGCTGGGTATATACCAGCTAAGGGTGGATGGACATCTAGGAGCATCAGGATTTTTTTTTCCCATCCTGGATGCCTTCGGCACATGGCCCAGTTCAACCATCAGCTGCCTTGATAAATCATTTCAGGTTCTGAGTGTATGCTGCTTAGAAAACACAGCCTTTCAGATAAACACAGGTTTCTCACTTATCTTTTTTTTTGTTGTTTACCAGGCTGTATGTGTTACAGATTATCTTCTGAGTCAAGACACACAGATGCTCTCCTTATTAATGTGAGAAAATAATAGTGCCAAGGGGCATTAAAGATCTGTTCATTCAGGCTGGGGGGGGAGAAATTACACAATATGATGAAGTCAGAAAAATACCAGGAAACTAAGGACAGCCCCACCCTTCAACTCTTTATTTGTCAAATTGATTTTAAGTTTGAATATGTGGTCTGCATATGTAGTCTCCATATTAGCAGGTGCAAATTAATAATTGAGACTTTTGACAATCCAAGCACCAGAAACTTAATGTACATATAGCAAAGTGTGTAGCGTGTTGCTGGCTTGGTAAAAAACTGAACCAAGAGTGTAAACAAGAGAACAAAACAGGCTCCATCTCACAATCAGGAACAACTGGGTTTGCCTGTGCCTACATAGAAAGCAAAGCTCCAGCTCAAGGCATGCAGAGGGTAACTCATGAATATGAACATCCAAGAGCAATGATGACAGGAAGTTTACATAATGGTAACAGTATCTGTCATACTTTGCGATTCTCCCACATGTGATATCTGATGTCTGACAGTGACTCACGGGCCACGGCTCTCATGTGGCTGCTCAGTTAGGTATGACTAAAAAACAAACCCCGAGTCATGTAAGAGGCATGCACGTGTGCCCCGATGCTGACAGATGGGTGGGCGTTTATTGGGGCTGGTGTCAGACACCTGTATGCATCACCAATATTTAGAGGAAGGCACATGGGCACGAAACTGCATCTTTTACATAGCCGTGATTTTGAGATGTCTGGGAAGAGAAGTGATACTCAGAGTCACAGTCCCCCCCCCGTCTTGATAAGTCGATAAGTTAGCATTTTTGTCTCATTTCCATTTTCCCAAACTTCTACGTGTATGAAATTGCTATAGGCAACTGCCCAATGCCTTTGCATCTGCTAGAGCTGTTAAGTAGCTGATGAGGTCTTTTTCACAAGATCTGGCTTTTATTTAATTAATTATTTAGATTTTTCCTTTTTTTTTTTTTTAACAATTTCTGAAGATATAGAATCTGTTCCAGCAATATGGCGAGTGCAAATGCTCTTATTGGAGACTTGCTGATATCCAAGAAGATGTCTTAGTCCTGCTCTTAAAATTATCTGTTTAGCATAAAGGTGTAAATAAGTACGTGCAGATGTGTGTGTTGAAAAGGGATATTAAGATACATAAATATCCAGTATCAGAGATTTTTCTATAGTTCCCATGACAGAGATTCATTTTAATGGAAATTGCTAAAGGACAGCCAGCTTCTTCATGATATTGGTATTGAATATCAATATCTTCAATGATAAGTAGAGAAGGTAGTGGGCTATATTCAGTCTTTAGTGCATGGTAAATCTACCACTGAAATTGGAAACTGTTGACTGCGTAAAATTATGATTAAATATTTCAGTTAACTAGAAAGGCCAGGGGAAAAAAAAAACCCACATTGTTTTCCTTAGTTAGCTGGATTTTTTTAATACTATTCACATCATTTTCATGCCTGAATGGCTTCCCAGGAATCTTATGAAGTGTTATAGATAATTTTTCAAAGATATTTTCTTGTACAGGTTTAAGTTCCCTGAAATGCAGCCTCACTTTGCAGGTTCCTTCCTTGTAAACTTATTTGTGAAGGGAGGGTCTCTGCAGTTAGAGGGCTGTCTGCTGGGGATGAAAGTGAGGGAAAGCACTGTAAAACAAATAAAAAAGGGAGGAGTAAGATCAAAGTACCTCATTAAGGGCAGTACATTACAGCTTTGTCCAACCTCTGCCTGCTGAGATTGAACACATCTGTCACCAGTTAGCTGATAGCCTGGTTCTGCACCAGGGAGGAGAGGTTGGAAGCAGGAACACATGAGTGCTAAAATTACCTGTGCTTCCCCACATCAGCTGTATTCTGAGCTATCCTTGCAGCACTTAGATACAGGGGCCAGCACCCTTGCTTGATTTTTGAGCAAGTTGTGAGGCTGTTTGTGATGTTCTCGAGCAGCCAAGTTGCATTTCTACCTGAGCACTCCTGGATATTTGTCGTAACAGAGGTTATGTATGTGTAGTCACACATGCTTACACCTCTTCTGACACTTGCATGTCAAGGAAAAGATCTTGGGGGAGAAATCACAGAATCAGAGATCTCTGTATCTACATCCTTTCCCAGCCGAGTCAGTGACAGGGCATGGCTGAACTCTGCCCTTGCCCTCAGGCTTTGGCCATGTCTTGCTAATGCCAGCCTGTTCCCACCAGGGTTGCCCAGCCACATCGAGAACTTTCCATGGTGAGGGCCTGCATGAAGGAATGGCCTGCCATTCCTGCTCTATGCTGCCAGAGCCAGGAGGACTTCGGACCCATTCTTCCCAACAACTGTTTTTCATCTCTTAACAGCAGCCAGAAACTCTTCAGAGGTGACAATTCCTCCAGGGCCAGTTTCACACCCACTCCTTGTGAGTGCTCCTCCAGGCTGGTACAGGTTCCTCCAGGCTGTCACGTGCCCAGTGGAGCACTTAGGAAGAAGGAGGCATCCCTAGGATCTGAACCAGCTTTCCAACAGTGTGGCAGGACTGGTCTAAGGAGTTCAGGTGGCAGAGGCACGTTGGGATTTGCTCCTCTGTTGAAAAGAGGTAATCAGGAGCAAAAGCAATTGGTTTTCCATTCTGCTGTGTGAGCTGGCTTCTGTCCTGTGTCCTACATATCCACAGTATATCATGGAGCCACAGCTGAAACCCAGTCAAACACCTGAGCATCTGCTCAGGTGTCTCAGCCCTGGCATAAATTGGCTCATGGGGCCCGGTTCATCACATCCCACACCGCAGGGAGACACCAGCAAACCTCAGCCCCTCTCTGAAACACAAGATTCATGTGGTCTTGCCAAGAAGAAAGGGAAAGACAAAGGTACAGCCACCACCACCACCACAGCTGCTTAAAGAAAGAGCTTCGGTGGGTCGATGCCGTGTTTTTCCCTGATGGGTCCCTCGTGGACCGCTTGGGCGGCCCTCTGCCAGCACCCACGCATGCACACAGTCTCACCTTCACAGGTGGTCACGAACAGCCACTCACACACACAGTGTGTGCACGAACCGGAGACAGAGAGGCGAGAGGGGCTCTCTGTATGCAATTCCGAGGCGTTTAATGACAACACCCCGAAGGGAACAGAGGCAAGAACAACAACCGACAGTCCGTGCCCGTTTTATTGAAAACGCCCAAAGGCGGGCAGAGCATCCAAAACCAATAGTCTGAGGGCTAGGGGGCAGAGGCAAGGCTGAATGACATAACAGAAGCCAATGGGAAAAGGGATGGGAGGGGGAAGAGTGCCAGTGACCAGCAGCATGTAGACAAAGGGAGAACTTTCTAGCACGGTGTTGTAAGGAGAGACCGCTTTCAAGGCAACTTGAGGGGTGTAAAGTGGGCTTAGCCACCACAACCGCTGCTCACTGCCACATCCTGGAGGGACACCTCCAGAGCCGCTCCCCTGCCACATCCCAGAGCTGCCCAGCTGGGGTCAACTCAGGCTTTGCATGGGTAATTATGAATGGATTGCAAACGAGGAATCTGGAGGCTTAGAAACAGGAGGTGGATTGCCTTAGGACTTGGCTGGTGGAGCAGTGATTAAGCAGCCTTGGCTGCTTGACACAGGTGGGAGAGAGGCACTTAGGTTTCTCTGTATGTTTGAATGTTGGGGTGCTGCTCTGCTTCAGATGTAATTTGATATTTATTTAGACATCTAGCCTTGGGCCCGTGGTGACTATGGAAGCGAGAGAAATCACAAAGATAAATTCCTGCCAAACAGATGGATGACTAAGCGACTTTAGATGCCTAAATTGATAAGATTAATCATATTCCTTGATGCTTCCTAGACATACATGGGTAGGTTGCACCTACCCATGGCTCCTCAGCAGAGGTTCAGCAGGCCCTACATCCCTTCAAAGATGTGGCCAGAGTCCATAATTTCATTTTACACCCAAAACATTAGTGACCAAATCAGTAGTGGTGCCTTGCAGACTGTATTACATAACTGTATAACGTTATAGAGTTGTATAAATAACTACTAATAACAATAGCTCAAACATTTGCCAAGCTGTAAAAGTCTCCTCACCACACCCATGGGAGCATGATGTGATTCCATGGGAGTGAGATCTCACGGCAGCCACTCACCTGGCCTGCCTGCCTAGCAGAGAGATCAGGCTACCTCTGCAGCATGGGCTCGAGGAAGTTAATGCATGGTCTTTTTTGGGTTGGTTTTTTTTTCAAATTGCTTTGTAATTACCTACTAATAGCCTTACAAAAAGCTCCATTGTTTCTCCTCCAGTGGAACAGGTCAGTTTGTAATGTAACTTATGAGAATTAGGTCTTCCATCCAAAACAGAAAAACAGCTCGGTTGTGGTCTCTGCAGCAAAGGACTTACAAAGAGACCGAGCTCCACTTTTTAGGGAATACATCTGTCTTGGGGATAGTTGTTAATGCACTCTCTCCATCATTCTCTTTCTTCTTCCCCTCTCTAGACCCTTGCCAATCCAACTCCTCCAAGAAGACAGGAACCACTTGGTTCACATCCATCTTCTCATCCTGGTGGTGGCTGTAGCACAAGGTGGCACTGGAGTGTTTTTGCATCTTTTAAGTGACTGCTGGCTTCCTTCCTATAAACTAGGATTTTTCCCATAGGGAATACAAACAAATTAGTGTACCATACAAATAATTACCTTTATGTAAATGCATGTGATAAGATACATGGAATCTGAAATGATTAACTAACCTTCCATTTAACAACATTTCTGACATTTGGTTGGAGGAATGAAGTCCAACCAGCTTTCCTGTGCCTTTTACTTGGAACACCAAGGATGTGTAGTGGACATTAAAGTGACTCATTCATGCCCTGTTCTTCTTCATCACATAGGCTGAAAATATGAGAAACTAGGGGAAAAAATTAGGGAAGCAAACAAGTCAGCCAACGTCCAACCAGAGTCAGCTGCCACTAGGGGAGAAGCACCTTCTTCTCACAGTTCATCTTCGTTGGTTTCTTTTGATCTGTGCTTCAGGTTAGGCTGAGGCTGACTTGAATCCTTGAATCCCAGCACCAACCAAGCAGCACAGCACTGCATGGTGGCCAGCTGGGAAGCTGGTGATCCAGCAGCATTTCCTTAGGGCTGGTCCTGAGCTTATTGAAGCTTGCTGTCAGTAGCTCCATGCAAACGTGGCTGTTTTGGTTCAAGGTCTGGAGCTACATCGTTCAGCGTTCATCTGGGGATTTCTGCACCACACCTTCCTGCCCAGTGTAGACATGTCCCAGGTCTATCATCATTTTCATCTGCCAAGCATTCAGACAAAATAATTAACTTAGCTTCGCTGGCCCACATTCTTCACTCTAAATTATTTGTATCAAAGAACATTATTTCAACAAAATCTTTGTATTTAAATCACAAAAAATAAACATGAGAAGACTCAACAGTAACAATACTGATTAAAAATATAGAAAAACTTGACTGTGTTTTCTGGCACAGACAGATAATTAAGAGGATTTTTAAAGGTTTTCTCTGTACCAGGTAGAGATTTAGTGGTATTTTGTGCTAATCACCTCTAGGCTGCAGAGGCAGTACCACAGCATAACACAGAATAAATGGCCAGAAGGCTTAATGTTTTTTGTGATTTTTATTTAAAGTGATTTCATATTGTGAGCTCATGCCAAAAGGTTCATTTGTTTCTGAGTTTCTGGCTCTGAGGACTGTTATCCACGCTGTGAATTTACCACTGTGTTTGTCCACACAGTTATTGGAGTGCATGTAAATAGTTTTCAGGTGCCATTCAAGCTTGTCTCTCTTTTGGTCCAAAACACCACTTTTTACAGCTACAAATCAGAGCATTTTAACTACATGCAATGCTGTATCTGCTGTGAAGATTACTGTGATTTATGAAAAAATTCTCTTATCAGGCTAGGAATATCTTTTGTGTAAGAGCATACCTGCTGTAGGAGTGTTACACAACACCTCCTGCAATAGGTGGAGGAGTCTCACCAGTCACTTCCCTACACTGTGAATTAAGTCCTGAAGTGCTCATGTAAGTTATTTTATATACAAGAGTTTTTTTGAGGGATCGTTGTTTTTATGTTACCCAGATAGAATTTCAGTCTCTTTTTGACTTCTGGACATTATGTTCTCACACAAAGACTCGTCTTGATGCCTTTTGCCACATGCCTCTTCTGTTGCAGAGTTCCCAAAGGGCAGTCTGAGACACCTGTGGGTAAGACACAAGGCCACAGCCATCTTCAATGAATTCAGGTGTTGTTTGAGACTATTCCAGCTGCAAAGTCAGCTACACGCATTGAAAATGTTTCCTGAGTGTTTGAGGACCCCAGGAGTCTGGAGAGCTGAGTGTGTCACACACTAACTTCGCTCCTCTCTTCTCTGAAAGGCAGCATGAAACTGTGGCTCATTCTCTTGCTTTCAAGAGTGGTGGGAAAAGGGGCACCAAAAGTTTTGGGGTTTCTGTTACAGGTTAATTATTTTGTGTCCTGCTGCTTGATGCCCTGCTTGTTGTGCCAGCTTTCCATAAACAAACTTTGGGAATCCTTGTTCTAATAGTATCTTTCCATCTTCTTAATGGCTATGTTTTTTCACTCCATATGGCCACTTCATCTGCATTAAGCCTCCTCACTCATAACAAAAAATCCTTCTGTCGTTTCTGTGTTTAGCCAGGTCTGTTGCTCAGATGGTGCAACTACTGAATGCTTAAGCTGAGTCTGTGTAAAATGTTGTTTCTCTAGCTATAGGCAAGGTCAGAAATAAATATCTTTGGTACCATATCTATTTAACTGAAAATCTAACTAGACCTCCAAATCTGTGCGCTTGGCCACATATGTTAGAAACAGATCCTCCAGGAACTGATTTGTAATAGCCATTCCTACCACCACCTCCTCGTCCTCCCCAGAAGCCTGACTGCTCTTGATTATATCCTGACTGTGTCCAAGGAAAGTTGTCTGGATTGAGTGAGGCTGAGAGAGAAATTTAATGTTGTTTTAATATCTTTACACCTTGGCTGTACCGGACCGAAGGTCCCATGTTTCCAATACTAGCTGACAAGGAATGTAAGTAATACAGAGAAAAGCAGCAGAGCAGAGTGAACATATGATAGTCCTGTGCAATTTCCTCTGTTCAAGGTATCTCTGCCCATTCTAAGCCATGCACAATGTCCTTGCACTTGTAGGTCTTCCATGAATTTGTCAGATCACTTCTTAATGAAAATGATCACTTCTTAATGAAAACTTGGGCATCAGCAGTATTCTATGACCAGCACACATCAGCATAGCAAAATTCTTCCTCTTGTTTGTTTCGAACCTTCTGGATGATAATCTTATCTGGCCAACCCTAATCTTATCACATGCAGAAAAATGACCAGTTGTTCCTGATTCACTTTCTCTATTGCCACAATTAATTCCACAAATCTCTACTGTATTTTTCTTCAGGTCTTATTCTACTGAGTTATTTCTTACAGCACCTGTCGCTTTTTTTTTTTTTTTTAATCACTGTTGTTCTCTTTTCTCTTCCCCTTCTGCTTAATTTTTTATAAGATCAGAAATGCATGTGGTAGCAAGAGCAGGAACTTAGAGTGACTGAAAGACTCCTCTCTCCTCTCCTCTCCTCTCCTCTCCTCTCCTCTCCTCTCCTCTCCTCTCCTCTCCTCTCCTCTCCTCTCCTCTCCTCTCCTCTCCTCTCCTCTCCTCTCCTCTCCTCTCCTCTCCTTCTGTGCTCATTAAAGACCTCATCCAAATTACCTTTTGCTCACAAAAAAGGTTCCCATTAACTTGGAGATGAGCCATGTGTTTGCTTTCCTACTGTCTGAATACAGAACAACGTAAGTGGGAAAACAACATTTTTGCAGTGATCCAACTGAACGAACATAGTATCACACCAGATAAAGCCCAATCCATAAATCCAACAGACAGCCAAACCTGGATTTTACAATGTTAACAAGAACCATGCCATTGACTTCAGTGTGGTCAGGCTTCCTGTCCAGGTCTTTATTTCCCTCTAAGAGCCAGCAGTACAGTCATCAGGTACCCACGACAGTAGCCTGGTTGCCTCAGTCCCCAGGTGACTGGACATTTTCTCCATCCCTGTAAATAAAACCAGGATACTTTAGATTCACTGACAAATTAGCTGCAAACCGACTGGTCCTTTTGTCATGGCATTCAGGGTGAGAGTATTTTTTCTTTGAGGTTATCATGACAGATTTTTCTCTACTGTATAATCTTCTTCTTGGTCTTTTAAGATGTTGTCTTAGATCTTTATTCCAGCCAGCCTTCTTTTGCCTAAAGTCATGTTTACTCTTAACACCTAGCCTGGCCAAGGAGACTTTTATTAGCAAAGAAATCAGATTTAATTGGGGACTGGGAAGCTGTGGCAGTTGTTTGGCTGCTTCATGCTCAGAATTCTTCTCTCAGCTTCTGGTGATGCATTATTTCTGAATTTCTCCTTGTATGCTTTCTGTTAACAATTCCATTTCCAACATTAAGTTACACCTTTATTACCTCAGAGCTGTAAATACGTCTCCAGCAGCCCCTGTGGCAAGGCACTGCCATAAGGGACGATGCCTTTTCCCCTTCATCACCAGGTGTGTCTTGAAACTTTGCCTCCCCTTTCTACCCCTGCCTTCCCTCCTGTCAGGAAAGCAGATTTTTCAATCAGGGTATCTGTGCAGCAGGTTGAAAGGCAGGCTAATTCTTCAGTAGCACTATAAATAAGCCTGTCTCTCTCTCTGCTCCTCCAGTTCAGCAGCTCAGGCCTCCTGGTGCCATAAAAGTCACTGTCACTGGAACCTTTGCTCTGTGGCTGCACATTTTTGGGCAATAGGGCATGCAACACACTTTTGAGTCATCATATGCCAAGATGCAGAAAATCAATTTTAATGTCCCTACAAAGAAGAGCTAGTGAAGCGAAAGGCTATCAATACAGCCAGACACTCTCCTGCGCTGGAGGTATGAGGAGAAACGCTACAAAAATAAAAAGAGGTTCAGTGCTTACTTTAGCCCCTTACTGTTGTGACAGGAATCACCTGCATAACACAGTGCAGAGGAATAGAAATGGAAAATGAGTGTTGTCTTCATCATTTCTTTAAGAAATGTTTGTCTCAATAAAACAAAAAATTGAAGGATTATGCATTCTTTGCATGTTATCATAGAATCATAGAATGGTTTGGGTTAGAAGGGACCTTAAAAATCTAGTTCCAACCTTTCTGCCATGGAGAGGGTTCTGTTAGAAGGTTTTACTCTGTTCATGTCACCACCAGATCAGTGAGCAAATGAGAAAATCTAAAAGTCGCATCTATAAACCTACAATGCCTGAAGAGAAAATGTTGAGAAAAATTTCCAAAGACAAAAGTAATTAAATACTAAAGTAATGGTACTATAAGGATCTCTGTGTAATTGTAATTACAATCCCTTGTTTGTATCAGTCAGTAATAATTGGCTTTACCATATCTTGCTGCGTCTGAGGCATCAAACTATCCGTATCTTGCTTTTTAAGCCCTCATACTAGCTTCGAAATTCATAATGGTTGAATTCCACAGATGAGAAAATAGAAAGTGAAAAGAAGAGAGAGAGAACAAATCAAAGCAATCAATTCAAACAAAACTGATTTTTGCAAGCTGAACAGTAAATGTCTTCAGAATGTTTCGCTTCAGGGTTTTGACAGAGGCAAATTCTAAAATCCTGGAATACATGGTAGAAAACAAGTCAACAGTTTTGTCAGCAAGTAACACATAAATGGGAATTATTTCAATCATATGAGAATCTTAACCTTTGCAACTGTGCCTTTCGAGGGATATTTCAAGTAGAGCGTGAACTGACACCCTTCGGAATGCTCACACAAGGCATGTTCTCATTCTTCCAGTTTTCTTCGGAGCGTCTGCTGCCTCTAACCTCCTCCTTCCCGGCTGCATCCTGAAACAATTTCTCAGTGCAGCCCAAGCACATGGCTATCTGCTGGGTCTATTTAGCAATGGGAAAGGGTTCTGCTGGGCAAGTTTTCTCTGTTAATGTTCAAATACTGGTATCCGCAAAATATGAGCGCAGCACTTGGCACAGTGAAAGTCTTTTCAGGCTGGGTTTATAACAAATATAAACGTGTGTTCAACAGGTGGGTTTAGCTGGTGTTTTCCCCTAAATGTCCTCCCAATAACAGCATTATTTAAGCAACTTCAGAAAGGAATAATGCTGAGTGCAAAGAGACAAATATAATAAAGCAGCGAGGAACATGTTCACACAGTGCATTTAAATGTGCACAGAATTATAAATGAGGTGATTCCATAGAAACATCTACAATTAAAAAAAGTTTTGTGTGAACAGATTTTTCTATTTTCTATATTTCTATTTTTCTATGAACCTGTTTGCAGAATTATGCAGGTATCCCTGTGCAACCCATTTAAAAAAAACAATATAGCTTGAGAAAAATTTAAAAATAACAAGTTAAAGGGATTATATCAGAAAAAAAATCCTCAAGCACAAAAAAAAATCATGGTAAGTACGCAAAACTGGGACTTACAAGCACTAAAATCACAGTATCCTATAGGGTTACAGACGTGGTGTCAGAAAAAAAGGCATTCTGATTGCTGCATATCCTCAAAATACATAAAGTTGAAAATAGATATTCAATATGCAACGCAAAAAAATTTCTGAATTATTAAATCAATGTTGTTTTTCTGTGAGCACTGCTTGCTTATAGCAGCTACTTCAATGAAACTTTCTAAACCCAGTGAAACGGTCACAGCTTTTACTACATTATTTTCTAGCAGAATCATAGCTTAGTGTTTTGCCGTGGCGTGTGAAGTAATTTTAATATTTGTACTGCTGAAAAGACATGGTCAGTGTTCCGCTGCTACAAATGGTTATATTTTGTTAGAAATCCGCTGGAGATGGGATGATTGGTGGCTGTGAAGGCATGTGTAAATAATGAACTCAGGGTGCACAGAGCTATCACTTTATGGAAAGAAATAAATCACACACTGAGTTATTTTACTAAATTATAGTGTGTACATCACTTTGATATAAAAAGTAATGTTATATTTTTATCTGAGATAGAGAAGAATTTCACAAGAATTAATTTTAATGCATATTGTAACATACACATATAGCCATGAAACACTCTGAGAAATTTGGGGTAGTTTGGCAAAGATGTTTTTCCCAACAGTAGGAAAGATAGATATCCTGGAGATGAGGCTTTTAAAAGAAAATCCCAGAGGGAAGACGAGGATGGTTTCTAGCAAGGGTTTAACCTCTTTGCTTCCCAGCTCATCTCTGTTTTGACAAACATTGGAAAGCGGTTTTCTTGTAAAATTCCCAGCTGGCTGGAATCAGGAGTTATGGCTATTTCCTTCCAGAGTTTGCTTTCTACAACAAAGCAGTACAGGTTGCAAGGCTTGTGACAAATATGTCTTTAACATCAGTTGCATGCCAGGCAACTGCTTTTCCCCTGTGTGTGCCAAGTTGTGCAGGATCAGGTGTTCCTCCTTCTTCTGCCACTTTTTAAAAGCAAGTGTGTGAGATATTAATGCAAAACCCAGTCACAATACAGTACAGGAAAATGTGTTGCTGCTTTTCATACAGAATATTCTACCATTATAAGGCTTTGCTCATTGGTGGAGACAATTTGGATTCTGATAGAAATACAGAGATGTCCAAGTCTTTTTTTGTTTGTGGTTTGTTTGGTTTTTTTTTCACATTAGGAAACAATTAATTTCGTGGTGTTTATGAACTGTTAAAAATAATATATATATTAACTATACCCATTTTTCTCTTTTCTACAGTCAATTCTCTGCAGAGGCTACCACGTGAAAATTCAGTAATATAAATTTCGATGAACCTGCAGACACATTTATTCATTATGCATTTTAAGAGCTTAAAGCAGAAATGCAATGCAGTTCATTAACTTTCCTTTGAGTGGTCCTGAGGCATATACCAACTGATTATTATACTGATGTACTATACAGTTTCCTTTTTGCCAGTTCTCGAAAAAACAAACGAGCCTATACAACCAAAATTGAAATGACAACTTTTCGGTTCGCCTTAATTTGTCTTTCTACATGCAACATGTAGGTACTGCATCACATTTGCCCTGGTCACTTGGTATTTATCAGCACTGTGAATAGCTCCTCCCCAGTTTGTGTATTAATTTGGCTGATTGGCAGGAGCTGTACCTACCATGTTTTCTGGTGTTGAGTTAGAAATTCATCCTGTAGAAATGCCTACCAGCACTAATCTCTCAGGGCATGTACACATGGCTATAGGTGTAGGCTGGATTAAGGTTATTTTTTGACTCAGCAGCATCTGGCAGAGCATTCCTTGCAATTCCATATACACAGTCAGGAGTAGTTAACATGGTGCAAGAACTGGCCTAAGTGTGAGATTTTTTTTAGCCTCTAACTTAACGTCTGTTATATGTTTCCAGAGGCCTAAACCAAACAAGCTGAGGAACAAGCTGATTACGTACATTTAACAACAAAAAAAGTTCAAAAAACCCCAAAACTAAACTAACAAACAAAAAAGTGGTGTGTCCTTTCTTTTGTGTTTTCTTCTCTCTGGTAGATCCAATCTTATAAAATCATCAGTGAGAAATACTGCCCATAATGTTGATCTAAAGAAGGAGGGAATGGACTGGAAGAAGAGAGAAGGAAGAAATTTAGAGTGCAGAAGACACCTAAGTGCAGCATCTGCAGGTGTATGAGGAAAGGAATGGATCTAAAATGGTTTCAATCCCAGCTCCCTTTCCTTTTACTGGCTTTCTTTTCAGTTTAAGAAACAAGAAAGGGGTCACTGTGCTTTTTTCCAAACTCTTCAAGCCATCAGCTGGCTGCTTATCCATCAGGAGCCTCAATGCTCTGACAAAGGTGATCAGTGAAAACAGCCACCATCCTCCTTTTTCCCTCTCAACCTGGATTTGAGAGCATTCCTGATCAGAAGGGTGAAAACCCTTTCTAAGTATTCTGAGTCACAACCCTCCATTGAAACAGCTCCCTTCAAAGGTGTAGCATCTCTTTATATAGCGAGAGACTTTTTTGATTTGGAAGGAGCTGCTTTGGCTCCAGAAAGCAGCACCGAACACTTGTCCTACATTGCTTCCTGAGAGGGAGCATTTCTGCTGCCACTGAGTCTGCAGGACCAGGGATGCTGCAGGAAGACTGCCAGAGGACAGTAAACATCAGTCCAGTGCAGAACAACTGCAGCACCTCTGCCATCCAGCGTGGGTACCTGTGCATCCTGTCCTGTGGCTTAGACTATTAGAAAAATTAAAAATCTCGCTAGCTAATCTGTTATTCAGAGAGCCTCCCTCCCTGGGTCTCTCTCCAGCTCACTGCCCCATCCCTGTTTCAGCCACTCCTCCTCCCTGCCCAGACACATTCCTTCCAACCCCTCCCACACCTCAAGCTGAGGGCCTTGGGTTCCTTACACGAATGAATGGCTATAAATGTTCTCAAATGTGGTGGCTCCCAGACACTGAAAAAAGTTTTCTTTATCCTGAGGAAAAGACCATTATTTAGGCAAGCCTTCCTTAATGTTTTTACTCCTCTGTTTCCCACCTTACAAACAGCAAATTGAATTAGACTCTCAGACAACTGTTGATGTGGGAGAGGAAGAACAAACACTGACAGGTACATACACACTTCTTAAGGATCTGCCTCTTAGTTTAACAAAAACAACCTTCTGTTATTCAGCCTTACTATGCCTGGATGACTTAAACAAAAGCTTTTGAGCATTGCTCCTCATTCCCTAAGAGGGATGTGAGGAGAGCAGAAGCCTTCCATGCAGCTCCAGACTCACAGTTATGGTTTGGTTCATATGAGAGGATGAATGGAAAAAAACCTAAACATTTATTTCCAGAATACAGACTTTTCTAGACATTTCCCACAGTTTTCATGAGGTGAAAGAAACCTAGTTCAGCTTCAGAGCATGACTGCAAAGCAACTCCCAGAGGAACCATGGACCATGAGGACACACCATCCTGCAGACACAGTGCAGCAAAGAGCCACTCACAGCCACTGCAGAGGCATAAGGTGTCCGCAGACATCCTCATGCCACCATCACAGATGGGATGGTGGAGGATGGCTGCAAGCATTTCCCTGGGAGACCCTTCCCAACCAGGGCAGTCTCCCAGGCAGCAGCATGCTGGGCGTCTCCTCTTCCCACAGGCCCTTGCTCCACAGGGCTTTCCATGGGTGTTGGTTTTTGCTTCCGTAGCTTAAACATTTCCTGAAATGTCAAAACTTGTCATCAGTAACTAGGTCAGACTGGCTGGAGCACTGTGTAGGCTCTGTGTTTCCTCCTGAAACCTCACCAATGTGTCTCACCCAGTGTCCTTTCATTCCTGTCTTTTTTGCCACATCCAAACCCAAACCATACCAATAAATGAAAGTTAACCAAGAAACTCACTCTAACTTTTGTCCTAATGTGGCTTTGAGCCAAAGGCAAAGAGTTAGTGCTTTAATCCACTTCACCATCTATCCCTCTGGGGGTTCATAACTCAGCCATGAATGTTTGTTTTGAGCTGAAAGTTGCAGTGCAGGTTCTCCTCCAAAGAGCCGCGGCAGGGCGGGGGGCAGCCGCTCTCCGGAGAGCACCCTGGCACCCCGCAGGGAAGGCAATGGGAAAGCAGTGAGGGAGAGGAAGGGCAGAGCCCCTCTGCAGGGAGAGAGGTGAGAAATGAGGCAGGGTGCAGTCTGGAAAGGGAGGAAGGAGGGAAACACTACAAGACATCTTTGACTCGTTTATTCTTACTCTCTTATAGTTTGTCTGGATTGAATTTTCACTCTTTGCACAGGGACTGGGACTTGCTTTCTCCTAATCCTGGTTGTGTAGTGTTGGTGTCAGTATAGTGCTCTGAATCATCATAATCCCAGTAATAATAATATCAGTGTGACTGTTTCATATTCCTAAAACTGACCACCTTTGAATTTGTGGGCATATATTTTTATATCCTTGCAAGTTTTATACAGATTTTTACAAGATTCAATCATACAATGTACTTTATCTGAGGTCCTACCATTGGGATATCTGCATGTCTCAGGCTTTGGAGTATGTTTTTTTTTTTTAATTCCTGTGAGAAGAGTGGAAATGCTACATCTGTTTTACAGAAGAGAAACAGAGGTATAGAGAAGCTAAATGCCTTCCCTGAGGCCAGGTATGATGTCTCAAGCAAAGCAAAGAATGAAAATATTTCATGGAATCCAGACTGCTGAAGTCCTGTAGTAGATTCCCAAGCACAGGGATGCTGAGATGTGAACTATGACCTCTACTGACTGAAAAATAACATTAGGCATTCTCTTATCAGAACACAAATATATGTTTGCCAATAGTTTTCTTTGGTCTTGATTTCTAGAGTAACATTATTAATTGCTTTAGTGCAAAGCTTGGTGGAATTATAACATTAATGGACCTAATGAAAGATTTTCCATTGCTAAAATCCTTTTTCTGACATGAACCTTCTAAACACACCTTACTGAGCAGCTCTCTTATTTCTCTTATGTAGCTACTCATTATTTTAAAGGTCTTTCCATGGGTAGCAGTTAGTTAATCTGACTTTTGATACCCTATAAGGCAAACAATCTTTATAACCTAATGTCCTCTTTGTATGGGTACACCTACCACCATGCCTGATGATAGGTACACCAGCAAAGATTGCTGTGAGTGTGAGCATGTTAAATTATGTTTTAACATGCTTAACATTTATTTAACCAGGGGCACAGTCACTGAAGCTGTAAGTTTCCTGAGAACTTTTTTGATTGATCCAAGCTGTTTGATTTGCAGCAGGGACCAAGTTGCAGTAGAAAAGCTCGTGGAAAAGCCATGCTTTCTAACAGATACTGACGAGTCAGTGTGAGGATATCCATGCTTAAGCAAGAAGCTGGGAAGCTGAAGGATGAACAGTTCTGATGAGAAAAGCACATCCCAATTTCCCATGGCACCTCAGTGTCACGTGCTGTACCGAAAGGAATGACTGGCACACCCTACATAATTCTGCGCCTTGTACAGGAAAATGGCCAAGAAAAGTTGTCACATGAACACAGCAGCCATAATCGACCACCTGCAGGGGCTCTTGCAACAGAATGTAAGCACCAGGTTTGCAGTCCTCGCCACTGGGAGTCCCATCAGTGTGCAAATAACAACGCTGCAGATGTCGTCATGCTGATGAGGCTTCCTCTGGCCTGTCCAACCACACCTCTGACCTCCTGTCATCACCAAGCCCACTTTAGCTAAATGCCTTGCACAAGAGTGGCTTTTGTCTGATGCCATTTAGCAGATCAGAACCACAACAAGTGGTCACTCCCACTCCTTGAGTTGCTGGCTGCATCATTAACAGAAGAAATAGGCAATGATTCACCCTACCTGCATGGGATGGGTGCACTGCTGTGCCTCGTTACCAGCTGGATTGCCACAAAGAGAAATCTTTGCATACTTTCCAAACAGTATTTCACTACATGCTAATGACAGGAAAAGCCAGAAAGCTTGCTGGGATACCACCAGGGATGGCTACAGAAGACCCAGAAGTCTGAGACTCATGGATCCTTATCTATAGGTTCTTTGCACTACAGGCACGTACACCATCGATAAATGTGGATGAGCACAGAAGAGATGTGGGAGTGTCATCCTAGGAGTATTAACTTTAACTTCCTGAAATATATGCTCACATTTCAAGCACATCTGATACTTGGAAATACAGGACTGATTTCTCTTCTACATTTTGCTCTGTCCCACTCGTGGCATTACAAAAAGTGGCTCAGCTTTAGTCCCTAATGTATGCAATGTATACTTCACAGCCAGCAGCCCGAGTGAGAAACCGAGCCTGCAGTCAGGCAGAATAAGCCATTACTGAAGATTCCCTTTGAGATGGAAAAATGAACAATCATCAAACCCCAGTATTAATGTGGGATATCAAAAGATGCCTCAGCAGAGGTCATGCATCTTACCTGCCTTCTCATTTCCAAAGCCAAATTAGCACATTCTTTGAAGTACCAGTGTTTACCCAGGAACCATTAAATCATCTCTGGGTACAGGCAAAGATCTAATGACTAAGCAAAAACATTTTGCACCTCATTTCAGCCGTGCATGCTGCTTTGAACTGGTCCTCAACTCACAGTATGGGCTCTGGTCCCCTGGCTCTCAACTGGGGAAAAGGGCGTGGGGTCCACCAAAGGAAAGCCTGTTCTGGGAAAGCCTTCAGACCACAGGATCACACACTGGCAGTCACCACCTGCCTGCCAGCACAGGCAACCTGTCACCTGCCTGCTCTCTCACCTGTGTTTATCTGGTGGATGGTCTGCTTTTCATTAAATAGCACAAGACCAATATAATTTGATCTCCTTGCACCCAGTCCCTGACCCACAGTCATGTTCTCACAAAACAGGCAGGAATAACAATCAAACAAACAAAAGTGAGAGAGAGAGAGAGAGAGAGAAGGAGACAACTACTGGTGGAACATCTTAACTCCCTGAGTCCGAGAACTAGCATTTGCTCTTCCCAGAGTCCCTCTCTGAATGCAGCAGCACTGGATAGCATACAGTGGGACTTTGTGCTCTGCCTTTTTCAGTGTTTTTCTCTTTCCTTTGGGGGATTATTAAGTGTTCACTTCTCCAATATTTGTCTCTTCGGTCTAGAAATAGCACAGGAATAATATTTCAGCTGAGTGAGAAAACGCTGACTTCTGATGTTTTCCACAATAGATGGGTTGATGTGAATATGAAAGATGATGTACTTGATTTGCTTCACTTTCACCATCCTCTAGAGAGTTTAATCTATCCAGAAAAGAAGTGTCTGCTTTTCTCTTCCTGTGTGACTGGCAGTTCATCATCTTGTAAGAAGTTATTCTAAACACAAAAAAGAAGAATTCATAAGGCAGCTTGATGAGTTTGACTCACCCTATTTGCAGTCAACATCCTCTATGAGGTTATGAAGGGATGTGTTTAATTGGCCAGGTACCATCAAAAAAGTGACCCCTGAATTCAGTGCTTGGACTTTGAAAGAAAGGGGGTTTCTGTCTGCTTGTCAATTTTCACTGAATTGAACCTGTCGGATTCAGCTTTTAAAACTAGCCCAAAGCAACATGTTTACTTCATGTTTGCTTACAAATGTAATCTTATTTTGCATAGTTCCTAATAGTTGTTTCCAATCATTTTATTTCCCAAAGGAAGGAAGAAAATTATTCAAATATCATAAACCAAAAGAAATATTTCTCATGCTATGTTTTCTTATTTTCATAAAGCTCTTTTTAAAAATTCTCACAGTATGAAGGTTATACACTAAATATTATTAACAAGGCTGGTTCTGATTCACTTATCTATGAGGATAAGTCTGGCCAGCACAGAAAAAAGCCGTGAGATGGTGCAAAACAAGGCGTCTCTTGCTTGATGATCACCATCAGAGAGAGCCCAGAGAGCCATGGCACCTCCTTACACCTGACAACCTATCTTTTACCTGAGGGAGCACCACTTGCAGCCCTTCTGTCGGACAAAAAAGGCAGGACACTTATTCTTCAATTTAGTTCCTGGTACCTCCAGCTCAAATTCTGGTAAATACAGCCTTTCCCTGCTTTTATCAGACACACAAAGCCCCAAGTGGCACAAAAAATATGTAAGGGCATAAAACAAATGGATGTTGAGCAAGAGCTCCTGCTTTTCTTCCCTAGTCATATGAGGATAAGGTGACATTCAATTACATTAAAAATTGGCAGGTTTGACTAAAGGAGGTCCTCTTTCACATAATTAATGGATGGAAGTCCTGGCCCCAGGATGTCATTGAAAAGAAGTGCTGCTCCTTGACTTGGATGAATCTGCAGGGATCTGCACATGCTCCAAACCCATCCTCAGAAATGCAGTTGTCTCCCTGGAACTTCCCAGGATCTATAGTCTGCAAGACCCAGGGATGTCTCTCTGAAGGGATTTTGCAGGAAAAAAACCAGAAGAAAGGCCTCCTTTGACATGTCACTAAATGTTTCTTACACACAACATCTGTGCAGCAATTGTGAAGATTTGATTCACCAGCAACAAGTGATGTGCAGCTTTTCACAAGCAGCAGAGCACTGACAGTTCTGCTAGGGCTCGGGGCTTCATTGCTAATGATTTAAGAATTTAAGATGATTAATGCTTTTGGACAACATTTATCAGCTACAAAATCTTAAGAAGTTCTACATTTTCATTTCCATCAGGGCCTGCATTTTTCCCGTTGACATTTCTGACGACCGAAAATCAGATCAGACACCTGCTTCAAGCAGCACATTGGCAAAATTAATAATAAAACAGACAAATGTCTCCTGGAGGGCAGATAGTTTTTGAAGGAAAACTGAGTATACCCTGTGACGAGGGACAATAGCTAAATAGTCCTGGTTCCTTAGTTACCAGCAACTTTTTTGCCATGCTTTAACAAACGCTTTCAACAAACATTTTCAGACACATCTATTTGCATGATAAAAGTAACATCTTCAACAGGTTGGAAGCCACCCACGAAGCCATCCAACTTGGCTCCCCAAGACCTGGAGTGGCACGAATTGGGTATGTTCTACAGTTTCACAATAGTCTTTCATTTCAAGTTTTATTTATAAACAGAAGGAGGCATCTAGATAACTAATGGGGGAAATGAAACAACAGGTGGAGCCAGTATCTGCCCAAATTGCAGCACAAGTGCACCAGAGTTGTTGACAGGGTGCTCTTTTCAGAGTATGTGAAATCCCAGACTGGAATTTAATTTTGTAGTTCAAATGACATGAAAGTATTGTATGGCACAGTTTGGCCAAGAGGAGGAACAGATTACGTTGGATATCTGTGCTGTGCACTGCACCTGTAAAAATTGGGGCATACAAGCAGTTTTAGCAGGTGAGACCAAGGCTGTATTTCACACAATGTCCTGCCACAGACAGCTGCTCCAGGAATGCCCACGGGAGAGTAAGACAAGCAACAGCTCCAGTACAAAGATGTGCTAGCTTGGTTTAAAAGATCAGCTCCCGAATTTCCATAAGCATTGGAGCAGCAAGTTTAGGGACCCTCTTTTCCTCAGGAACATTGATGAGGAACACACAAGCAGACGTCATTTTCAATGCTGCACCCCAAGTAATTTAAAGTAAGTATGGCTGTATTGTTAGAGGT
Organism: Corvus cornix cornix; assembly: GCF_000738735.6. Lineage (NCBI taxonomy): Eukaryota > Metazoa > Chordata > Aves > Passeriformes > Corvidae > Corvus > Corvus cornix. Next base: position 13,834,002 of record NC_046334.1, read on the forward strand.
TGAAAGGGACACATGATTTTTAAAAAATATCAGCTTCACCAAACCATTTATCATATTTTATTCACTTCCAGGACATAAGATCATGACAGTGTGATGAGGCAGCTGCTCCTGACTCCTTGCAAGAATGACTCTTCAGGATCTTTTGAACAGGAAAGAAAACTGAAGAGAGGTGCAAGGTGCTACTACCCTTGGTACCAGCAGCAGGCACAGATGCACAAGCCTACTGGACAGCCCAAAACTGGAGAGGTCTTGGGAGTGTTGGTGAATTGGACAAATTTGTCCCAATGGTCAGCGTGTTCCAACCACCAGCTTCTGCAAGACCCTTCAATCCTTAGGAAAACCTTATGCATATAAGAAGGAATGGATGATTTAGGTAGAGCAGCTAAATACTATTTTAATTGATATTTGCCCTTTGTAGCAGTTCAGCCCAGTGCCTGAAGTGCTAAAGCACCAAACCAAAATGCATTTAGCACTCCAAATACACCTGGTCAAGAGAAGCACCTGAAAGTTAGGATTTCCACCTGAATTAAACCACTTCATCTTCGGAGGTTTGCGGCTCACTATTGATAGCACAGCTAGGTGGGTCCTGGTCTTAAGCATATGAGTCGTCCCATTCACCACTGCTGCTCAGGAGAGCAAGGGCTGTGACGGCACCTTTCACTGTCTCTTTCCACCCTCAGCAGGTGCCAGTGCCAAGGCTGCTGAGCAGACGTGTGAGAACCCACAGCCCCAGCTGAATCCCAGCTTATGGGGGCAAAGCACTCGCTGCTGTTACGGCAGGAGTCAAACAGCTGTGAGCTAAGTGGCATCAGGATCACATCATCTGCTTACAGCCTCATATGTTTCCAAAACATTCTCTGATGGGGCTGAAATTTTCCATGATTGATCTCTGGCCAAAGGCAACTCCTTTTCTTTTTTTTTTCTTTTAAGTGTAATCAAACCCTTCATTTTCAAGAGAGAAGATGTTGGAAAGAGGGCAGAGCAACCCTGTGAGGAACAATTCTGTAACCCACAGCCTTTTTTGTTTGAGCCTTTGTATCCTCATAATGCAAAATGTGATTTATTACCATAGGATAGCTAACTGCTAAAAAAGGCCAGAAAAAGTACTATTGGACAAAACCACTGGTTTTCTCATGCTTCTGGTTCAAAAACCACTCCTACATATATATTTTTGTGTAATTGTATGTACTGTGTTGTTACAGTGGAAATCAGAAAGTCATTTCTATTAGCTGTAAACAGAATGGGAGCTAATAAACCTGATTATAAAACAAATAAATCTTTCTCTCTGTAGTTCCAAGAGTGTAAAAGCTCCCTCTGCTTTGCAGAGCCTGTGTGGGGGTCTAATCCACACCAAGGAGAAAGAGCAAACTTGAAGCTAGCCATCAGAACAGACCCGAAGAGAAGGCCAGCTCATTTGCAAGTGAACAGTTTACACAAACACCCAGAAGTGCAGACCTATTTTAAAAAGTGGTATTACTATTGAAAATAATTTTCAAAGGCAGAACTATGAATGCATCTTCCAGCATTTGATGCTGACTTTTGGGCAAACTATCTCTTTGCTAACTCAGAGCAGAAGATGGAGAGCCTGTGTTAGTTTCTCCAGGTTTTTGTTTCCAGCTCAGTGGTTTCTGCCTGACTGCAGCCCAGATTCCCCGCGAGGTCAGCAGCCATTCAAAATCACTCCTGCTCCCAAGGACCAGCCAAGCCTCATTATATTTCTGTGCAAACATCCTCCTGAAATCGCAGCTCCACTGACAAACAGTTTTGCACAGCAGAAAACAACAGGGTAAATCACACCAAGCTACAAGTCCCCACTTTATAGTTCCCAATGAATCTGTAAAAAGCATGTGACAACATAGAGGCACAAAATCTTTAAACATCACAAAAGCAGGCAGTGCCTGTGTGTTGGCCTAAGGAGGTGTTCAGGAACTGCTCGAGGGTCGATCTGGTAAGATGGTCACATATTTAGTGGGTTCCAAACACACACAGTGAGGACCCAGACCTGGCTCAAGCTCAGTATGAGTTGCTCAGCAAAAAAGTTGGTCTACAATGGGAGTCTAACACAGAGAGGGGAAAGAAATCACCCCTATTCCCCAATGGGAATCCATAGAGCTGCTTGAAAGGGAGGTGTCATTTCACAGAAGTGATGGTAGGCACTGATCCCACCCCATGCTTCCCCTGCCTCCATCTCTCTCTGCTGGTGCCTGTGGTCCCCAGGAGGTCACGCCTCCTTGCCAAACTGGGAAGAGGAAGGATGGATTTTTTTGGATTGCTATTATTTAGTGTGTGCATATCCAAAGGTAGAAACCACATTGCATTCAGGGCAAACAGAAGAGGTGTATAGCTGACACCGTGACACAAATATTATAATCTGGGAGGTACCAGTGAAGCAAACCTCACGAGTTACCTTATCAATCACAGACTGCCTGTGAAGTCTCAGGCAAATTACACACCTGCCCCACAGGACCAGGGAGCAGGACTGTCTCAGATGCCTGTATCCCCAAATCCCTGCCTCACTGTCCTTTAAGCTCTATTTCTGTGCCATCCCAGACTTTTCCAGTAGTGCTGATATCTTACTCATAAACATCTTTCAAGCTTTTCCTTGGCTGCCCTGACAACCCAATCAGATACATTTCACATTTTAATAGTTGTCTCAAAAGAGAGATCAAGAAATCAAGAGGATTTCCTTCCCACCCAGGGGTGCCATAAACACCAGGCTTCAGAGCCAGCCTCACTGATACTGAACATCTTTGTGTCTGCACTACATTGGTTCAGAAGAGGCCATGGGGAATACAACCTCCCCAGAGCCTGCAGAACCATAGAATCATAGAATGATTTGCATTGGAAGGGACCTTAGAGATCATCTCATTCCAACCCCCCTGCCATGGGCAGGGACACCGCTACTAGATGAGGTTGCTCAAAGACCCATCCTACCCAGCCTTGAACACTTCCAGGGATGGGGCATCCAAAATTTCTTTGGGCAACTGTTGCCAGTGTCTCATCATCCTCACAGTAAAGAATTTTTTCCAAATATCTAATCTAAACCTACTTTCTTTCAGTTTAAAGCCATTCCCCCTCATTCTTTCACTACATGCTCCTGTAAAAAATCCCTCTCCATCTTTCCAAGGCTGGAGACTTCCAGCCCCATAAAGCATGAGATTTATCTGAGGCCAAGCCTTCCTCATTAAGGAGGAGGGGCACCCAAAGACACTGTGTTTCTTCCCCATCCAAAAGGGAAGAGCTGACCTCCAGGTGAAGAGCAGGAGCTGGGACTTCTGTCTGCATGCGGCTGACATGGGGCTGGGTGACAAAGGCTGTCAGGAGGCAGGGGGTGGCTGCTTGGCCAATGTGGCTCGTGGCAGAGGTGTGCTAGAAGACAAGCAGGGTTGGCTGCTGCCTGCAGTGCTTGATGGACGCAGCCAGTGTGAGCGGGGGAAGCAGTGGATGCCGTGTTTGGGGGTTCTGGGAACATGGGGTGCTGCTCCTGCGGTTTGGGCTGCTCTTGGAGTCCCAAAATCATGCTTAGCCCTTGCTGCAGCAGCTACACTGGGCAGCGTCACTGATAGACAAGTCTTTCCTACTGAATTGTACAACTAATGTCAAGAGAGGGCTTTGCTTTGTGATTCTGCATTTCATCAAGAATCCCTCCTCAAGCCCAAATTTAAATTTCTGCCTTCTGTCGGCAAGCTGGGGAGAGCTGCCTGCTCTGCTGCAGGGACTGCGCACTTAGCGTGGGTTAGGGCAGAGAGGCACAAAAACAATGTGGCAATGAGTGACCACAGAAGCACCATAGTTAGACATGGTTTGTTGAGTGCCAGAAGCATGCGAGTCACTTTGCCAGACAAGAATCTTCCTCCCAAAGAGGCTCCCGAAGAGCCTATCATCAGTTTTTTAAAGTGTTTGCAGTTTGCTGGCTGAAGCTTTCCACTGGAGTTGGTCTTGCCTAGGGGCTGTAAACTTGCAGAGTTGGAAAACATAGTGTTGATGCATTCTTGCCAAATCCAGCTTGTTCCTTGGATTGTTTCCTTTCTCTAATCACTGTTTATCTTTACATGGGCCAGATTGGCCCATTTCTTCCACTTTTTCACTAGTCTCTGCAACAGATACGTGATCTCTGAAATTCTTCCTTGGCTGACCACAGTTCATTCATCAGGGAATAAATTTATCCCTTGGTTGGGAAATTAGTTACCACTCAGTGGATTTCCAAAGGCATTTCTAATACCTCAGCCACCTTGGATTTCCAGGTGTCACATGAGCACTACCCTGTGTGTACCCAGGATTTCCCCTTTTAGCAAAACATCTGCCACCAACAGTCCACAAAAGCTCTGTACCTCCAGCTCTTGGACAGGAGTCAGCTCTTCCCCACTCCCCCTACTTTGATAGGCAAGAGAAAGGAAAGAGCTGCCCAAAACCTGCCCTCAGCTGTGTATCTAAGCAAGGATTTTCACTGCAGTGTTCCAAACTGCATTTGGAATTTCTACTCTCTTTCTCAAGATACTTGTTTTGATTCTTTCTACTCACCTCTGTAACTTCTAAACTCCCAGGCCCGTTTGCTTAATGTTCTGTTATTGTTACTTACATTTCAGTATATATTCTACTCTGAATAGGTAAAATAGATGGACAAAATATTGCCATGCCTTTTGGCAGATAGACAAGAGAGGAAGTGGGAAAATTCGGTTATTGCCTCACAGATTGCAGTACAGTCACAAGCAGATCCTCAATCCCTCGAGTTTGGTACCCTGGTCCCTGCTCCTGATTTCGATTCTGTAGTTTTCCACCTGAACCCGTTCCAGCTTTTACTGATTCCACAGGGCTGAATGAATGTGCTTTAGCAATACCTCTATCTGCCTGGGACATCAATACTTTGACACTGAAGAGAGGGGAAGTAACCGGCCACTAAAACAACGGGAGGCAGATTCAGCCCTTACATAAGTGAAAGCAACTCTGTTCTGCCAAGCCTGAATTTGCCTCTGTATCCATAGCATTGCATTTTTTAAGATCCTCTGGCCAGCATGAAAGGGGGGTTTGGTAACCCAAAGAAACCATAAAGCCCAGCTCTGAACTGGCTCTAACACAGCCAGCTGCCATCTCGGACAGCTGGAGATCATTGGGCTGCGGACGCGGTGCCAGCACGCGGATCCATCACCCATTGCCCCCTGCGGGGAAGCGAGGACCATCGCCAGACTATTCCCATCTTGCAGCCAGAACCACGAGGCTGAAGCAGCTCTGCTGCCACCTCACGCTGTGCTTCTCCCGGCCTGCCTCCGCCGCGAGCCCGCTCTCCGCTGGCGGGAGCGGAAGCCCCGCGGGCCCCGCTGCGGGAATTTTCACACATTAGCCTCTGCACAACTCCCACTTAGAAACAAAAAATCGCAAGTTTGGGGCAAAAAGTATTCACCAACACCCTGTAATTGGATGAGTTTCTATTCAATTTCCCAGCGGTATATTTAGATACAATTTCTAGCTTCTTTCTTCTCGAGCCCACATTGAACATTTGGGGGTGCAGATCCTTATGGAAAAAGAGTGCTATGGCTTTATAAAAGTCTTGTAAATATAGCCTGTGAAAGAGAGCACACGGGGGGGGGGGGGGGGAGGGGGGGTGATGTCCCGGCAGCTGGCATAAAGGGGTGGATTTCCAGAGTAATCTCTGACAGCAGTGAGTTATACTTCATTCGAAATGGCGACATCAGCTCACAGGTAGTAAAACCAAAAATATTTGCTTGGGACTGCCCTAGTAGAGTTCAAGGCCAGGCTGGATGGGGCTTTGAAGAACCTGGGCTAGTGGAAAGTACCCCTATCCATGGCAGGGGGGTTGGAAGTAGACGGTCTTTAAGGTCCCTTCCAACTCAAAGTCTCTCATGATTCTGTGACATCTGAACATGCTGTCTTGAAACCATTGTGATACATTGTGTTACTCTGACCTGTGCTTCTCTCCATGCAAATAAAATTACTAAACCTACTTTTTTAATATATAACATTCTTGCCCATTTTAAAATAAATACTTTGTAAAAAGAGCTGAGTCTATTTTAAGAGCCTTCATATAGCCTCCTTTCCATTTCCCACAGAGAGGCACAAATGCAGCATATACAAATGTGACAGCATTTACAAAATACAAAGCTGCAGCAAACATAAGACAGTGATCCAGAATAACTGACTCTCCAGAGAAAATGGGAGAAATAAAAGAGAAGGATGCTCAGCTCTGTGATGCTGAGGCTGACCATGAGTGTGAAGCAACAAAACCTGACCTTGGTGAGAAGTCCTTCCTGTCCTCTGCCCTACACCAACCTCAGCCAAATTTAAAGATACCACAGATGGCAACATGACCCTCATCCACAGCTCGTAGCCAAAAGGCTACACCCTTTTGTGGCCATGGTTCCATTGGCCAGTGTGGTATCTCAATTTAGGCTCTGGACATCTTGTGAAGATTGCAGAAGGCGACGTAGGAGGAAGGTTCCTCTGCCCCATTTCACGCCTAAGACACCTGTGCTAGAGAGAACTCTATAAAAGGGCACGGTTTTATTAAAAAGAAAAGGAAAAAAAGAAAAAAGTAAAAGCTTTCAAGAAAGGGTCTAATCACATTCAGTTTCTTCAGTGCTTGCTGAAATAATCATGATGAACTCTGTCAGTGTTAATGGGGGTGTTATAAGTATCTGTGTAGGACTGCCTCTGTAATTCAGCATTAATTAGCTGAATCATTATTTTAGAGTGTTACTGAATTATCTTATAATTACTACCTAACTTGGTGCTTGTAAATGAGGCAACAGAAGGAAATGGCAATTCTTTTAAATGTACTTAAAATTAAGAAGGCATAATAAACACTCCATTCTGTCCTTTTGAGAAGCTTTTTTATCTTGTGTGAGACGTAAGGCTAGTACAACTGCTTTCATCTGTGCCTTGTAGATTTATTACAACCATTATAACAAATGGAAATGAATATTATTCAGGTTTATTACCCCATAGTATATCTTTATGAGCACACAGGAAAGCATGTTGCTTCTTTATCCACTGCCTACAAAGAGACAGAAAAAAATCCTGCCTGGGAAAACAAACTATTGTGATTAAAAAAAGATCATTTGACTCTCCTAGTATAACTGTTTTGCTAATAACTTATCTGCTCTGATTCCCAACACAATCAGACCTAATTGTTGCTCACTAAGAAGTCTCATTACGGCTTGACTGGGAAGGTAGTTAGGAAATACCACGTACATTTTTGTTGTCACTGGTTCTGCTCTGGAGGTACTAATTCTGTAGTACAAAGTCTATCACACCATATCCCCCTGCCCCAAGTGTGCAGAAGGAAAGGGGAAGAAAGGGAATGTGTTTGTCACACAAATCAGAAAGGCTGGTTTGGGGTTCAGGTTCTTGGGATCATCTTTGAAAGCTGGGGACAAGCCCCTTTGCTCAGACCATCATACATTCCCAAAAGACTACTCTGCAAAATTTTTGCAGGATTTTTTGATGGCACAGACACACGTTTATAAAATTATGAAGAAGCACACCAAGCAAATCTCTCCCTATTCCCAGGCTTTTACTGGAAAGTCCTTTTTGTAACTTCTCCGCTCAGACTAAAAGAGATTGTGCAGGTCAACAGCTCTGCTAGACCAAAGGGGAGTCAAAGTTGTGCAACCAGTTGTACAAGCAATCAGACATTTCTGGCGTGCTTTAGTTTTTCAGGGTGTATTCAGAGATTTGCAGCAGGCCTTCACAGTCTGCATTCTCTTACTTTTACCACATACTTCGTATGTAGGATTCACAGCATACCTATAACCTCCATTTTCTCAGTGTTTTGCCATCAGAGCTGAGATCACATTAGTACTTGACTTCTTTAGAACCTAAGGGTTCTAAGTTTGAAACAACAACAACAACAAATTATATATCTATATATATACATAAATCTTTGTTGTGAACAGATTTTCAGCCTGAAACACAGAAATACAGAAAATGTGTTCTCAAATACATTGCTTCCTCAACACTAAATATTATACACCGTTTGAAATAGTGTAACAGTTTATCATGGATGATTGCTGGGAGGATGATACTGATACAATGAAGGTATGAAACATTAAATCACACTTAACTTTTATATCTATGAAAAAAGAGATGATTTTCATACTGTGGCATGTTTATTGCTTTGAGACCTAGCCTGTTATTTATTAGGGTTTACTCTGTAGTTCTTAGAAACGGCAGAATATTACCATTGTGATTTCTCTTATTGCTACAATCATGATGGTATTCACACTCCATACAGAGCAGTTTAAATCATGGGAAGAATGCAGGGCATGGTTAAAAAAATTGGTGGCAAAGATAGCCCACAAATAACCCCAGCTTATATGTAGTACACTTTAAGAGGTGACAGGAGAATGTCTTTCCTGAAGTTTCTCAACCCTCTTATCCAAGATCAATCAATTTAAAAGGTGTGCCATAGCTGGTGTTCAAAAGCAACTTTCTAAATAGACAGTAGTGGCCCATTTTGAGGAAATATAACCATCCTGAAAACTAGAATATGAAGCACTTGGAAGTTTACAGGATGAAAATATGATGGAAAAATTTTGGTTGGAAGGGACTTTGGGAACTGATCTCCTTCTCAAGGCAGGACTAACCTTAAGGTTTCTTCAGGCGCCTCAGGATCCCAAGTAAGCAAATTTTGCTTACTTTCCAAGTTCTCCAAAGCTCCCAGTGACAAAATGTATCTCTCTGTTCAGCTTATATCCAGAAGAACCCAGTTTGGGTGCATTTAGATATGTGACTCCTACCTGCACTGCTTATATCAGCACAGCAGTAGTTTTACATATTAATAAGGCTGCCAACCTCCTTGAAGAGCCCACTTCCAATTGTGTGTGACATTTCCAAACACTACAAAATACCTTCATAGCAAGTGAATTCTTCTCTTTGCTTTCACTTTAAAATACAAATTTCAGCTGAATTAACTCAGCTGTTTCTAAGGAGCAGAGTCAGGAACAAGCTTCCTGCTGAAAAATGGAGTGCCCTCCTGTAACTTCAGAGCAAGGACAAGCAGCTCTGTCAAAGAACAGCTTCTCTGTGTAGTTTCTGTGCAGGTCCACCCACATTTGGTTAAAGGATGAGCTTTATAAAAATTGTGATGGACTCCACTCAGTGTGGACTTGCTGTAGCCTTGAACAGACGCTACCTGTGAGGATGCCGGCCTCACGGAGCACATCTGAACTGCTCTGCTTTTTTGGAGAGCAGAAGCCAGCTGTGTGTCAGGGTGGGATTTGGGCACAAGCAAGACAGGAGCTGACCTGCCACCAGTCCCTGCTACCAAGTACCTTGCTACCAAGCCTTGGACCAGCCAAGTGGACAGAGTGCACAGGGCCAACACCAAGAGAGGGAACGCAAAGACAGGAATGAGGTAGAAAAGACAAAACAGGCAGAGTAATTTGTTCATGGTGCTCATCAGTACCAGTCCTGAGTGCTTTACAAACATCAATGATTTCATTTTCACAGCATGCTGGGAACTGAGGTGATACTATTAACAGCATTTCGAAAAGAAAAGTCTAAAAACCTGGGGAATAGTTCCAAAGTTTCTACTATTCTTGGTGTCTGTTCTGAGTCATTATTTGTTTTTCTCAGAGCATTTACCACTACATAATGTTTCAGGCATTCAGAGTTCATTACAGATGTAGCTGCTCATACGTCTGAAAAGCAGAAGCCATGGCCAAGTGTCTGTAAAAGACTAAATTAAGGATAACCTGTGAAAAAATTGGTTTAAGCAACTCCGCAATGTCCTAATGGCACTCTTTGGCAGAGCCAAACAAGAACCAGCTCCCACAGCTCAGCTGAGGCTCCCTGTGCTCCAGACTTTCTAGTACGCCTCCACTTTCAGTTGGACACCCTAGAAAAATCTATTGTGGGCTGGTTTAGAAGAAGGAATTTGTCAAGATGGGAGGGTAACTGAAAAATTTATGAGACCATAACACAGCAGGAAATATTATTAAAATGTTGATGCCTAGTTTTCCCTGCTGCTACATCATCTCACCCTTAGGTCTGGCCGATGGCTCTAGCTTACTCCAGGACAGGCACAACCCAGAGAGCTCTCAGGGGCATCTTCCCTGCTCCCATAATCCATCAAGAGCAGACCTCCTGGGAGGCATTTTTCTTCTCCAGCCCACAATTGAATGACTTCTTCTTTCCTGCCTCTTCCTGTTTATTCATTCCTGCTCCCCGGTGATTGGGCTCAGCAGCTGGAGCGTCACATCTTTCTGCAAGGGATGGCCTCCTTCCTTCCTTCCCTCCTAAAACTTACTCCCTTAAATTTTCTTCTGTGCATCTTAATTAGCACATTGCCAGCTTCAGGCACCAGGACACTTTCTCCTGCTTAAATCCTCCTCAAAGTACAATCGTGTTACCTTGCACATTATAGAATATGGAAACGTTTAATGATGAAAAGCTCTTTTAAAGGTTTACTCTGTTGAACTTGATGAGATTTTCAATACCCCGCTGTGTTAAATCTCCACGCACACAGACAAAGGCAACAAAAGGTTTAGGAACTGAATAGTTCAGGCTGCACCGTCGACATCTCAATTTGTTGGATTAGGGAAATGGCCTTGCACCTGCCCTGAGTTTAGCACTGCGAGGTTAACTCCAGTTTCAAGGCATTAGCTTGAATGCAAATAAAATATGTTTACTCAGTTAGGTTTGAACATGTGTTGTCTCAGTTGCCTGATAGCCTACCATGACATTTATAGCTGTGTTGATTCTTATGGTTAGGGTAAATCTCTATAACTTTTGGGGTATTTTTTTGTGTGCAAATACCAAAAAAAAAAAAAAAAGAAAAGAAAAAAAGAAAGCAGAAATACAGTATGTTTGATTTCCCTTAGATTCATGCAGTGCTCAGATAAAACAACCTTATTTACTCCTGGGTTTCTTATTAAAAATCTCATTTCCGGAAATATTTTACATCAATTTCACACTCTTTCAGGCACAAAACTGTTTGCCTGTGAGCTAGTGCCGTCACTGAAAAATCCTGAATTTTTGATTTCTGATGATGATTTTGTAGGGATTTAATTATGGCAGCCATAGCCCATCCCAGCACTTTGCTTCTGCAGAACAAGAGTGTTGCCAGCTCTTTGTAGCCCACCAGAAGCAAACTCAAAGGATGGTTCCTCCAAAAAACTTTGTCTGACAGATCTTCATACGTCATTCCTTGGCATCTATCTGTCAAATTATTTGGCAGTTCTCTCCATATGAATTGTAGCAGTTTAGCTGCAACAATTTCCAGATCAAAGCTGTCAATCACTAGGCAATTCCCACAAGGACATGCAAAAGGACCTGACAGGAAAATTAGCTAAAGCTGCAATAATCTAGAAGATGTGAAAAAGATTAAAAAAAAAAAAAAAAAGAAAGAAAGAAAAGCAAGATTCCCTGAATTATATGGATTGAAGTTCAATTACTGTTTTCCTTCAAACAATTTAAGACAGTGAGCTATCATAGCCACTAGATCTGCAGGAAAAAATCTAGAAAGCGAGTTGCAATTCATCTGTTTCCTTGGCATTCCCTTCCTTTCCAATTAAATACGCTTTTCTTTTCTTTGCCATTATTCTGAGGAGGCAGTAAACTTCAGTCTAAATGAGCATTTACATGAAAATCAGAGCTCTCCAAGGCATCCACTGAAACTCCTTTAATACAATATTTGCTTTAATTTGATTTTCTCTCTTGCCAGTGGGAGAGTTTCAATCGCATTTGGTATGATTTATAATTGTACGCCCCCTCGTCCTGCAGAGGTCATTCCTTTCCTAAAACTGCATCACTTGACCAGAAAGAGTTCCTTTTACAAGTAAACAGCTCAGCAATCAATACTGTCCACAGATGATAGTGAGCACAGTGCATTTTTTAATAGAGTCTCTCAAATGTCAGAAACCTCACTTTAATCTCCAAGAAATATAATCTGTTTACATCACCTGCAGCCTCTTGGTTGTCTCCTTCAGGAAGACTGCTTTCTTGGGCTCACTGAATAATCTCTTCTACTTTATTTTTGAAAAATCCAGCTTCATCATGCGTATTTCAAGCAATCTTTACCTTCCTGAATACAAGTGAATAGGGGAATCATATTATGTGATTCTCCTTATTTATCTCTCCACTTCAAAATATGAAGCCACATACAAAGGGTTAGGATGTGAGCATCTTCTTAAAGATATTTAATCCTGCTTCCATGATATTGATCTCGCTTTGTTTTATTAAAGTAATCTGCCACATGCTATTGAGACTGCCTCTCAAAGAAACAAATACTTCTTCTAAAGAGGGAACTCCGATGAAATATAACGTTTAAAATATTAAAAATTACTATGTAGCATTGTATTTATAGGGACATACTAAACTTTTACCGAACATAGAATGATGTGCAAAAAAATAAAGGCTAAAATCATCAGCAGAAAATGAAAATTCTAATAATTTACAAAGTAACTATTTTTTCTATTGCTAATCTATGCTATGACATGCCAAAGCAGTACCATGCCTGTTAGAATACTGAACAAAAAGCAAAAAAAAAAATTTGTTTATCTAAAACACGTACTCTGGGTCGGATTTTCTGTCCCCACATTTATCTCCACCTATTTTGTTGTGTGTCTGCACGGTATTACATAGACATGTAACAAATTCAGTAACGTAAGCACCTAGACAGGTCTGCATGTGTATCTTCTGCTTAGCTATGCATGTGTGGTTGTGTGCTTTTTGACCAAATATAACATATAACTGATGGAAAAATTAGAGTTCCGTATCTTTCTGTCTGTGCGGGGTTTGGATTTTGTGGGGTTCCCCTTTCTTGCAATCTGAAGCTCTTAACAAGTCATTGTTTATCACCTACATTAGCTTCAGTACTTAGAGATGTGGGTAAACCCAGGTGACTTCTGCACAGTTCTTTGGCTTCTTCTGGGGAACTTTGGGCTTTATTTCAGAAACAGTGTGCGTTACCCAGCCTCAGGTCAGTTATTCCATCTGTGTTAATTGTTGGCTTAAAACCATTTCCCTGCCTACATTGCAAATGACAGCAGTCTTTCCAACTTTTTTTTTCCCTCTTCTTGCTCTTAACAGAATATCCCTACAACAAAGATAACAAACTTTGCATATGCACGTTGCATGAAAAAGAGCAATGTAGAGACAGTTAATCTTCCTCCAGAAACCAGGAGAGGGATGAAACCAGGTTAGGGACCAAAGTGTGGCTCCTCATGAGTTAACATAGCCTGTAAAATAAACCGATACGCATTTCTGTAATGTATGTACTCTAGCTTGTTTTACTTGCTTTTAGAGTGGCTACAGTCTAAATGTGCATATATATATATATATTTATATACATATTTGCACACGGCTGTTTCACTTGACCGTATTACTAAAGATGAGGCAGAAAACCACAGCGAAAACCTGCCAAGCACTGAGCCAGGGTAAGATTTGCAGCCTCTCAGGTGCAAGGCGCTCACATGAGGGGACATTCCCAAAGAAGTTGCAAACACATCATCAGTCAAACATTCTCCTGAGCAGAAATCCCCTGCACTGCTCAGGAAATCCTGCCAGCCTGCGACAAAACACCCAGAGCCACCGGCAACCTAAGAGCTGAGTGAAACCACTTCACACCATGTCAGAGAAGTACTTAACCCATGGTATGTGGGGAAGGGCTAAAACCACTGTAGCCCCCTTCCTAGGGCTATGGCTTTTGGCTGGACCACTTCAGCTGACAGAACTTATCTGTCACACTGAGTGAGGGTGAGAGTGAGACACCCTGAAATACATCAGCCCCAAATCAGAGTTGAGGATCCACAGTACAGCTGTGCATAGGTTGTTCAGAAATGAATGCTCACAGTGAATGCAAATGGACCCACACTGATATTAAGAGGAAAATCCAGAGAAGCAGACTCTCCTTATCCTCTGGGCCACCCATTTGTCTGGTCACTGCCTGTCCCCATAATGCACCCCAAAACCTATCCCACCAGAGCAGTGGGATTTACCTTATAGCTTCCAGTCTAACTGAAACCCCATCCGTCTGCTCAGTAGCACAATCCCAAAATGCCCCTTTGTTTTTTCATCATCCTAAGAAGGTGCAGCTTCTTGTTTCCAGATGTGGCACTGCCCTGAAAGCAGAAGGCCCCTAATGGGATCAATGCACAAGCTTCCTTGCTCTGTGAGGATGTGTTGTTGCCTGACAGTAACTTCTGCGATGCATTCAATTGCCTCTGTCGATGCCTTATCAATGCTTTTCCTGTGGTGAGCACCATTTTGAACAGTGCTCATTTCCATCTGTGAGCATTAGCTGTGGGGAAAATCTCCTGGTTTTTTTCTTATAGAAAGCCCATTAAAAAAATATATCCATTCACCTGAACCAGGGGTATGTCAGAATATTATTAACTTTAAATCAAACAAGTAAAAATAGTGATGATGCACATCAATATCTGGAATAATATTTAATATTCTGTTCTAGCAAGCTCTGAAGTAGCATCATTATGTGGCTACCGCTGCAGGGAGCAAGGAGTAAGCATTGAGCACACTTGAAGGCAGAGGCTGTCATTTACAGATGTGCTTTGGATAAGATTTGTAACATGCAAGTCTGAGTCTCTCCCTTTCAGCTATTGCAGAGGTGCAGGGAGCTGGGGAAGCAGAGGCAAAGGAGGATGGACTGAATTTGATGGACTCTTATCTGTCACCTCCAGCTGAGGTTTCTTTGAACTACTCTCTCTACTGATCCATAACAAGAGTGGAGTGTCATGTCTTATTCTTTACTAAGGCCACTGGGACATAGTGTTGGAGAGCCTCAAATCAAATGTTGGCTGTGAAGGCATGTTATAAGAAACACCCTTCTCACTTCATGTGAGCCATATAAAGTTCCCTTCCCACCTGAGAACTGATATGTCTTTGCCAATTCTGAATCACCTTCATGGAAATAAACTTTTGGGGTAAGAGCTGTGAATGTTGCCCCTCTGTTACAACCCCTAAAGTGATACTCAAAAACTGCTGCCAGTTTCTTCCCACCAATCTGCACCCCTGAAGCTGCGAACTCACACCGAGCTAGCAGGAAATTATCAAAGGAATGCTTCAAATCTTGGTACTTCCCCAAGTATTGCTACTCACCTCAGTATGTACCACTACTAGAACCTCCACACAGACCCAAACAGAAAGAGAAAATGACCGGCTTTTGTTAGTGAGCTTCAAATATTTATTGTCTTCTTTGTTCCGCCTTTGCAGCTTAAATCGTAGTCAGCTTATAATGTCATTACTGGTATGAAAACCATCCTGCCAAGTGTTCCATGTACTCTATAAAGGTCATAGATGCCCATTAATTTACACCACATTTCCTTTTTGTTCTTAATTGCTCAGATACTTTCTGCATTTTATATACATGCTTTCTGGGCTTTGTGACACCAAATAACCCTTCACTGTCTGTCAAAAGGAAATGCATTCTTCGTATCACCCTAAGTATTAGAATTTCTCATATCAGTCTGGATTACCTGCAGCCCCTCCCTTTCACTCTTCAATTTACAGATTATCCAACTAGATGGGGAATTTTTTAACTCAGTATGTATTTTCATGCATAAGGCAGGAGGTTGCATCATCTCTTTCATGAAGTATTCCAGTAATCTCTGGATTCATATCTTTCTCGCCCTTGTCAATTTTTCTCTTTGATTACTCTTCTTTTTTATGGTAATCAGAACTGGCATGGGGAAGTACCTTAGGCTGTTTTGACCAATTACACCTTCAATCCTTGAAATCATCTTTTTGACATGTCTGATTAAAATGGATCAATTAAAAGGGACATTTTGCTATTCCTTGACGTGAATTCCTCACTTTCGGTCCCATCGCATATTTTAGTTCCCAAGAGTTACGGCACCATTAGAAGACTTTTTTTTTTTTCTGTAATCAAACTGTTATAATTCTTTTTATAATGGTGCAATTATCTCCTCTCATCTGGTTTCACCTTAGCTAGCTCAGTGAGTCATAGACCTTTACATCTACTGCATCTACACCCACTGACGATCAACAAGGAGCGACAGTCTCTGGGATTCATTTGCTCTCCGCAATGGATTTACAAGGAAGCACTTGCTTAGACACCCTTCAGTACAAGCTCTGAAAGAAAAATGTGCAGGCAGTGTACTGCCTACTTTATGTATTCATTGTTTTAATGATTCCCAGTAAAAGAAAGTCTAATTCTTTCTCTCCTGATAGTGTAAATCATGTTACAATCACTATTGGTGTGGTTATATAAAAGTAATGTAAATAATGCAAATACAGCTCAGCACCCCTCGTTCCTTAACTGTGCTGTGCTTCCTTCCAGTTGTCTTATGCACTCCTCTTATAGAAAAGAGTAATGGTTAGGACTTGAAAAGTCTTGCAGGACTAGCATCACAGGGACAGGTGTCGTCTGCCTAGAGCAGGACTAAAGTACCCAGATTAAAAGGATCAATACCTGCTCTTACATTTGGAAGTAGTCATGTCTTCCATGCAGCTGTTGAATACAAAAGATTTCTGATAGGCTCATGTTTTCAATTTTAAGTCATGCATAGAGGACATAAATGAACCATGCCAGGAGAAATTCTTGTTTGCTAAACCCTCTGTGAGTCCTGCCCTGGACCAGCTTTGGCTCTTGAACGATTTCCTTTGAGTCCTGGCTGGTCTTCCTTTTGAAATCTTGAGAGGGGTACATAATTTCTACTCTGTGACTGTCTAGCCAGGGCTGAGAATGGAATGTAAAATGAATAAATAAAGAAAAAACTTATGAAATTACTTTTGTTTGGCCTCTTACGTACTTGCTTTATGTGTATATATGAAGGAATTAATTTTTTTGTCAGAATTACTCATGAAAAGCAGAGTTTAAAGTGGTGAGTGCATGAACAGCATGCACAGAAGCCAAAATGCAAATGTGCATGTACAAGAATTCATGCCAGAAATTCTTGCACATTCATGGAATGTGACTATTCCAACCAGGTTCATTGAAGCAGGCAAGGAAGGTAACATCAATCTTCAGTGGCTGCTGATAATCCATAGAGTAAAAGCCCCAACAATATGGGGCTTCTAAAATTCACTTCAATACTGAATCCATTCAAACAGAGCACGGCATGTTTTCCTTCCCCAGTCCAAAACAACCAAAAGTGTTTTAACTCTACATCACTCATGCTCAGGCAGCATTCTTGTGAAGGCCGCGGCTGAAAAGGAAATCTGGTCCTGCAATGGAAGGCAGTGATCTGTGATTTGGGAACTACTGAGCTTTGTACTTTGTAACCTTCTTAGTGGCCTGAAATAAATCCTGCAATCTCTTTGCTCCTCCACTCCCTGCCTATAAAATGGTGATAGTGCTGCTCCTCTTTCCAGAGCTCAGAAGAAATGGACCCGTGTGGTACTTGGATGCTGCAGGTGCCAGGACTGCAGAAGCGCTGACAGAGACAGCACCCTTTGTGGAAGCCAAGCTGAGTGACTCTCACTTAAACCAAAAGAGAATGAACCATAGCCAGGCAATAGGGCTGGTGAGGATATCTACTCCCACCTGTGAATCATGCTGTGTATTTGCACATGTTTGGGGCCATTAGGGACAGACGCTCCCAACGTGTCAAAATTTCTGTCACCCTGGCTTGTGGGCCAAGTACTGGTGGGAAAATGCTGGAATGCATGACTTTTCATTACCAGCTGTTTAGTCTAGGCCAGACAAGTTCTGGTGTGACCTTGATCTCCAAAGCCAGGACACATCCTCAGAACACTGACTTATGGTTCCTTGTGACAAATATGTTCCTTTCTTAACCAAATCTGTGTAAATCAACATGCATCTGATAAGGACCAACTCTCCATGTTGTGCAGGATCAATTGCCCAGTGTGGGCCCAGGGGACACACTGAATGAGCTCCTTGAGCTGGATCATAGCCTACATCGGAAATGAGCATTTAATATATAAACAAAATCAACAAAATACATCTATTTAGGAAAGCAGTGCAACTTCCACCAAAATCAATAGATATTTTTTTCCTTTTCTGTCTTGCACATGCTTCTTGCTCATTCTCTCAGCTTCACAGCGTTGCTCTCCTCAGTCCATTCTTCACTGTACGCTTTGGGGAGGGTCCAGCTGAAATCGCTCTTCTCCAGGAAATACAGATTTTTAAAAATTTAGAAAACAAAGGTTTTTCAAGTCTCAATATGAGTATGATCATGCAGGTTAATACCAAACCATCTCTCATTGCATAATATCTGAGAGCAGGCAATTTCAGGGCTATAGAAGAATCTGGAAAATTACATAAGAATTCTCCTTTTGCTGTAGGAGCTTTAAAGCTGCACCTTCATTCAATCAGGAAGATAATTTCCTCTAAGCAGCAAGTTTCAAATTCTGCTTATGACCTTGGTGTCATGACAATTTCGGTACTAACTTATTCCACACTTAAAGTATTGCTACTAGAACTGTGAATAATCATCAAAATTAACTAGCCTATAGACTGATTAAATAATTTCCTCCAATTTGCATTTGATATGTTTATTAAGTGCTGGAGGGTGCTATTTGCTCTTTTTACTGCTGTTAAGCACTGTGTCTGGGTTTTTGGCATAGGTGCAGTACTATTATGGTTACTACAAAATTTTTATCAGATTATGGCATAAGTTACCATTTGATACTGTAAAAACGCCAGTAGGTAGTAGATAAATATTAAGATACAATTAGCTGCCACTACCTTTTATTGCTTGGGCATTCATTAATATCGAGATAAGGCTGCATTCTGTGGCAGTTACAATTTTTTTACAAATTGCATTTTCTTACAAGTAATAGTGCAAGAGTAAACAAGAAAGAAGCTGACTATAAACAATGTAAACATATGTGGCAATATTAAAGCTTCAGAAAATACAAAGTAGTGCCCATGTGTCATTCCTTATGCTTTGTTTGTCCTACCACGGTCTGCAAGACCTATTATCCACAACAAGCGATTCCTTGTGAGATGTTTTTATTTTGAAGCAGATGAAACTATCGGTGCTAATAGTCAATAAAAACTGTGATTTGAAATGTATTGGAAATAGGTGTTTTTAAAAGCGTGCCTTGGCCCTTTACACAAGCAAGTGGTTGCTAATGCCAGTGTGCATTAGAAATGCAATTGTACTATACTTAGATGTGGTTCAACTGCAGTTACAACAGGGCCATTAAAGAGCATTAAAAAAAAGAAAAAATACAGGTAGAAAAGAAAGAATACAGGTTAAAAAGGAACATGTTCTGTTGCTCAGCTAAAGGATTTATCTATAATTAGAAAACAAAATTGTTCAAAATTAGACTAAATAGATAAAATATTGATATCTCAGAGAACATAAACATACTATACAGAAAACATGCTTACTTACATTTAGCCTTGTAAAGAATTCTAAAGACTTTCAGCATGGCTTGGGAAATTAGATTCAACACAATTAACTGGCAAGTAGGAGAAGACTGTGGACTCTTCTCTTGGAAGACTCACGCCTGCTGGTCAGGGAAAGTAAACTCTCACCTGTCATCCCTGATGTTTTTCCAGTGTCTTCCCAAAACACAACTACTTCTGACCAGGTGTAAATCTCAACTAATCAAACCCATATGAGCCAAATGGCACAAAAATTAAATCTACGGTGAGTAATGTCGCGTAAAGGAATAATATGTGTGACCATGTGATTGCCTGCATTCCTGGGCTGGAGCTGGAGAGAAGTGGGAAATGCCCAGCTGACTTAGTTGGAACCGACTCAAAACTTCATCCGCTTTGGTTCAGTTCTCAAAATAGGGCACATGACCTCTAAGTAAGACAGTACAGTAGGCTGCTTTTACACTACATCGCTGCTCCTGCAGCCCCTAATACCAATTCCCTCGCTTTTCCAAGCATGGGAGGAGGTACAATTTGACACTTGCTGAGTTTCAGCATTATCTTGATTTGTAATGCATTATCCATAGCAAATTTGCCCCTACCTTTAGGAACAGAGATGACATCTGCTACAGAGTGCCTTACACTTGTCTGTCTGCTGCTTTCAGTGTCATATGTCTGACATGAGTTAACCTCTAATAAAACCTAATATGAGGGAAGAGAATTGCTCATTGGAGGTGTCCGCACTGCTCCTCTTGACCTACTTGGAAAACTATGACTCGACTCTTTGCGGCTTCCCCATCGCAACACAGCTGCAGAAGGCAGTAAAACAGGACCACTTTTAACCGAATCTGAAATGTGCTATATATACATTTGTATGCCTTTGAATAACATTATTTCCGAACCTTGCAACACCCTTTCGTTACTTTATCAAGCCCACTACAGATCCCTCTCCCCCTTTTTTTTCCCCCATGGAATTGGCATAATGAGAAAAGATAGCCTTTTCTCTTCACAGATAAAGATCCAAATTGCATTTTATAATCTGACAATTACAGAGTTTGATTTTTTTAAAATAAAACAGATAAACTCCCCTCCTTGTTCAAGATGGGACCGTATTTGTTAGTGACAGCTGTTAAAATGCTGCTAAAAATAGATATAGTGTCAACCACTAAAAAGCTAAGTGCTCCTGTGAACCACAAGCAGAAAACAAATGAGGTTTCTACAGAATTTGGGGAAAATCTGTGAGCATCTTGCACATACTGTGAAAGGTGCTTTATTCTTCCAGCAGCCATCTCTGTCTGTATCACAGGGGAAAGGGAGGGGATCAAATGTTTGGTACTAAGGCAGTATAAGGCAGATTGGTATATTCCCTCAATTTTATTTTCTATCTGCTTTTTGTTCTTAAAAATACAATAAAAAAATATGATGCAACACAAAGACTGAGGCTACATCCCAGCATTTCAGATGCCTTTTTCATTTACGACTTTGCCCTGAAAAACAACTAAAGAGCCCAATACATTGTAATTATAAATTAATAAAAAATAGTTGTTTTGGCTATGCCAGTTATTGGGAGAGCAGACTATGTGGTTGGGTGCTTTTTGCATGGCTGTGACTTGCCAGGTTCCTTGCAGACTTGCGTGGAACTTTTCTCTGACTTGGAATTGCAGCCTCCAGCCCATCTGCGGTAGTTCTGTCCGATTAATAAATGAGCTGTATTCCAAACCAGATGTATGACACGAAATGAGTAAAAAGAGAGAGAAGAGAATTGTTCACATTCAATGTTATAATACATCTCAGTAGGTTCCTCCTTTTTAGCTACATTATGGCTAAAAATAGAGCACTAGTGTAGGCACAGTGAAATATGATTTGTTTCCAATAATACAGTAAACTAATTGTGAAATTAAGCTATTGAATGTGCCGTTATCGCCGCGTCTGGCCTCACCAGCACTTTCTGCTTCCCCGTTTAACATTTATCAAGTTACCCACAAACTTTGACGGATGCAAACAACAGCTGATAAAATATCGCCTTTTCCAAGGCCCCAATCCTACAGACTTCGGCACAGGTAAAATTCCCGGCGAGCAGCCCTTTCCCACGTTTAAAGACTTGCATCGAGGCTACTAGAATAGGGCCAACTTTCTCCTTCCTCCAATGCCTAATTTTTTCCTAAAGATGTTTAAATGAAGAGACATTTAATGCCCTGAACTCAAACATAATCAGTTCTAAAAGACCTTAGCCACATGTGAAATATTAATTTAAAACCAGCATCGCTGTTGGCACCGATTTTTCTGTTAATGTCTGGAATCGGGGCGGGTTTGCCCCACCGCAGCCCCGCGAGTGCGGCGCGGATGCTCCTGCTCCTTGCCCGTACCCCGGGACCCAAGGGCACGCCGGGGGGCAGCGGGGACCGGCTCCCCCCGCCTGGCAGCGGCGGGGACAGGAGGATGGAAGGCGCAGGCCCGGCGGGGGGGCGCAGCCTCCTCCCGCAATCCCGTTCAGGGGCGCTCCGCTCCCCGCAGCCCGCCCGGGGGCCGAGCGGGGCGGTCGGAGCGGGGAGGGGAGGGGTGTTCCGCCGCCGCCGCCGCCAGGGCCGGGAGAGACGCTCCGCCTGGGGAAGGGCACGGGGAGACACTCCTCCTCCCCCGCCGCCCGCCCTCCTTCCCTTCCTCCGGCGGCTCCGCGAACCAGGAACCGCGGCGGCGGCGGCGGCGGGCTCCGTGCGTGAGAAACCCCGCGGCGCCGGGAGCCGCCGGGAGCCGCCGGGGCGGGCGGTGCGGGAGGGGGCGGTGGGGGCGCCGCAGCCGCCGGGCGCTGCGAGGGGCCGGGCGGCACCGGAGGGGGCGGGGGGGGGGAGGAAAAAGTTTACACCCTCGCCACTCTCCTCCCTCCTCTTCCTTGGTGGCGCAGATGGGAGTTTTACCTGGAATGACATAAGTTTATTTTTTTTTTTCGGGTTTGTTTTTTGATTTTTTTTTTTTTTTGGAGGGTGTCTCTCTCTCTCCTTCTCCACCCCCTCTTCTCTTCTCCCCCACCCCAAAATCTCCCTTCCTCCGCCACCGGTGCTGGATCCACCCCCCGTTCCCCTCCGCCGGCGGGCGAGGGTGTGACCCGCGGGAACACCCACCCACCTAGGCGTCCATGGTGGGAGCTGTCCGCCGAGCCGAGCCGAGCCGAGCCGCGCCGCAGGCACCCCGCCGCCTGCCACCGCCGCAGCTCCCTCCCGCCGCCCGGCCGCGCTCCCGGTGCTTCCTCCGCGTACTTTTTTTTTTTTTTTTTTTTTTTTTTTTTTACCCTGGGTGGCGGTGCGGGATCCCGGATGGTTCGCTGCCAGTAGCCGGGGGCCGCGCCTCCTCCCCCCGCCGCGCCACCATGTCGTAGGGGAGGTGAGTGAGTGTAGCGCGGAGCCTTGCGCGGGGCGAGCAGCGGCGCAGGGGGTAGCGGGGCGGGTGTCCAATACACCGGCCGGCGTATCCAGGTCACGGCTAGTCCCGTCCCCATCCGTGAAAACTTCGCGGGAAGGACGCGTCCATTGCTCGCCAGCGCCCGCGGGGAAGCGCGGCGGCGGTGGCGGCTGCTCCTCCGCGGGTCGCGCCGCGGGCGCTGGGAGCCGCCGCCTCGGCCCGTGAGTGTGGGTCGATATTTGGCAGAATAGGAAAACGAGAGGAGCACGTGACACCCCAAATCCTGGGGATGTTGGCGCTTTCGCCGTGACTCTGGAACGCAAACCCGCAGCACACGCGGGGTCCCTGCGGGCGCGCACGGGCGATTGCGGGAGAAGGTGCGCGGTGCCCGGCGCTGCCGCTGCCCGACGGGCTCAGCCCCCCGCCCCGCTCCCAGGGGCACCGCTGTCACCCTTGAGGGGCCACGGAGCTGTCCCCGCCGGGCCGTGAGCGCACCTGGGGGCCGGGAGCGGGGCTCTCAGGGGCCGCTGACCGGGGGCTGGGGGGCGGTATTTAGGGAGCGAGTTGGGAGCGCATCGCCTGAAAGTTTGGCTCGGCGGCTTTTTCCTTCTTTTTTTTTTTTTTCGGTTTGTCTGGGAAAAGGGTATTCCTGCAGCCGGGACGCAGGCACCCAGGGGGACACTGGGGAATGGGGGGGTGGCAGCAAACCCCGGGGCCAGGGGTCGTTCCGGCGGCTCCCCTGGCTGGCCCTGGGTGGGGGAGGCAGCGGGCGGGGCGCCCGGCGGGATGCGCGGCTGCCGCGGAGCGGAGCCAGCCCGGCGGGGAGCGGAGGACGAGTCCTTGAACCCTCCTGCGCTCCGCCGCTGTCGCTCCTCCGCTTTTTTTTTTTTTTTTTACATTTTTCTGTTTTCTTCAGCCCCCCCCCCCCCCATTGTTTTTATTTTTTTTAATTTCTCTGGTTAAATCACCGCTGCATCGGCACGGTGCGCACTCATGCGCCGCTGACAGGCGGAAACCCCGGGCCGGCGGGGAGGCGATGCCCGGCCCTGCCGCCGGCGCGGCGCGGGCACCGGGCGGGGGCGGCCGCGCCCCGCGCACCTCACCTGTGCGCGGGGGCCCGGGGCTGCCGCGCCGCCGGCCTCGCCGGGGGTCCCCGGGGCGGCGGGCGGGGACCCGCGGAAGGGCGGGCGGGCGGAGCACGGGGCCGCGCGGTCCCTGCGGCTTTAAGGAGATGCGTTTCCCAGGCTGTGTCGCAGCAACTTTGTATCAGTCATGTCGCCCGGCGGGTGACTGACGGCGCGGCGCAGCCAATGGCGCGCCGGCCTGGCCCCGGCCGCGCGGCGCCCCGCGGCGCGCCCGCCAATCGAGGCGGGCGGCGGGCGGGACGTAAACTTGAACTTTATGTGGGCATGTGACATGTTTTTAAAGGACTTGGCACCTTTTCCCGTCCCCTCCCGGGTGCCGCTCCGTGTCACCGGGCGGCGCGGCGCACCTCGGGCGGGGAGGCGGGGGAGCCGCGCTGCCCGCCCTGCCCGCTCCGCGCCGCCCTGCGCTCCGCTCCGCGCCGCGGGGGCTCGGGGACGCGCCCCGCCGCAACAGGTACCGGGGCTGGGCCGGGGGGCACCGCTCCGCTCCCCGACCCGCGGCGGGAGGGGCGGCTGGCGGGGTGTGGCGGGAGCCGGGGGCTCGGCAGCGGGGCCCGGAGCCTCCCCGCCGTGAAGGCTGGGGAGCGGCATTTGCACGGGAAAAAAGCGCTTTTCTGCGTCGCTCGCGGGGCGGGCGGCCGGAGGGGGCCGGCGGGGCGGGCTCGGCCGAAAGCGGGTTTGGGCTCTCGGGTCCCCCCTCCCCCGCGGGCTCCTGGGAGGGAGGGAAGGTAGGGGGCGAGCCCCCGGGCACTGGCGGGCTCCCCCACGCGTGACAACCCGGACTGCACCTGCGGGAAAGTGGACAGGCGGCGGGGGGTGGGGGGTAGGGGTGCAAAGTGGTGGCTGCTGCCTGGGAGCTGCGGTGATGCTCCTCACAGCGTACGGTAAATAGGGAAATCAGCGTGCGCGCTGCCTCCGTGGATGTTAACCCGCGGGGACGGGGGAGGACCCGCGCCCGGCTCCGCTCGGGTCCGTGGGCGGCCGTGCCGGGGCAGCGACGGTGCCGGGGCTGCCCGCGCCGCTTCGCCGCTCTGGAGAAAAGGGGGGGAAACCCCAGCCTAGCCATGAAACTCTGGTCCCCTGGGCAGTCTTGTGTCAACGAGGTGGCTGGCAGACAGTGAAACTTAAAGAAAATTTCATTTACAAACACCGAGAATTAAGAAGTGGGTGGTCGCTTGAGCCACCAGTTTATTTTATTTTTTTTTTTATGAACCTGGGTTTACTTCAGATTTTCCCGTATCTAGGTGACCTTTTGGTTGCAGGGATACCAGGTACCATTTGATTTTTTATTTGGCTGTTGCTGCGAGACTGGTTTAATGCCTGATTGATTGGAGATTTGTGCTGCGGAGAGAGGGCTGTGTTTGTTGATGTGTTTGGGGTGAAATACACAACTCGCAGTGTCTGGGTAATTCTTCGGGGAGGGAGTTTGGAGAAGCTGCTGTGCTCACAATATGTCTTATGTTGTAAAGTATCAGATAGAGGTGATCTTGGTTCTGATAGGTAACACTGCTGAGCTTTAGTTGTGGACGTTTTAGCCCGCGTCAGATTTGTTTAGTTAAAGTTAGTAAAAAGGCATGTGTGTGCAGTAGGTGAAGTGTGGATTCCGTGTATAAAGATGCTAGTCAAGCTATAGTAAGTTCTCCCTAAAAGAACAAAACCAAACCCCAACGCTCCCAGTAACCCCTGAGATGATTAATTTGGTTCTGGTATCCACTGAGGCGCTTGGAGGTGACAGAAACCAGCGCTCCGAAAAAATCTGTTTGCTGCTGCATTCTCCCTTAATTTATATCTGTCATTTTAAACTGAACTTGTATCAGGCCACAAATAATGTCTGCTGCTTTTTGATCCTCTCAGATATATTTACCAGCCTTTGCAAGTGCAGGATCAGGGCATTTTCTAATTTCTTTTCCTTTGTGTGACCCAGATTTTGATTCGCTGAAGTTTTAGAGTATGCTTGCCTACTGATTTTATATGAAGTTTGAATTTTACTGCTGTGGGAGAAGTCACTACAAAGCTCAAACACTGGTGTAATGTTAGGCCTGTAACAGAGATTTCCTGGTATGCAGTGGTTCTGCTGGTGTTTCTGAGGTTAATTTTAACTTACATCCTAATTTTAAGCCTTAACTAAGTTTCCTAGTTTTCAGA
This sequence comes from Corvus cornix cornix, assembly GCF_000738735.6. Lineage (NCBI taxonomy): Eukaryota > Metazoa > Chordata > Aves > Passeriformes > Corvidae > Corvus > Corvus cornix. The sequence goes on from NC_046334.1 coordinate 13,859,973, forward strand.
AATGCGGGTCACTCACAGCTGCAATTGATTTCTCTAGGAATTAGGCTTGGTCAGCACTTAAATCAGGGGTAGGTGATTATCTGGGAGTGACTTTATGTGGAATTAGACACTTCTGTCTGAAAATTTTAGGCTATAGGAATGTGATTTGATATACATGATGATGTGAGACACATAATTCTAGGTTCTAATAAAATTTGTGCTTCAGGGGATTGTAGGCATAGAGCTATAGTTCCAACTAAGTAAGGGCAAAGAAGTATTCAAGTCATTCATTTTACAGTTTTTTTGTTTTGTTTTTATAATTTTGCTTAAGATAGCGTGGTTAAGTAGTGTTAAGTAAAAGGGCTAAACACTAAATTAAATATTGGAAAATAAATACATTCTGAAAGGAAAAAAATATTTGCATAATATTGATATTGTAACTGTTGGCACTTGAGTTTCTGCAGTTCTAATGATACTATGAGCCAAATCCTTAAAAAATTAGAAATTCTTGTTACTTAAATGTGGTTTTCAGTTTATTGGAGACTAGGTCATGCATTTTGCTCCCTACCTCGAGAAAGCAGCATGTGGGATAGGAGGAGTTTTTTTAGGGTCCATTTTAGAATAAGGTTTACTTTTCTTTATATATTCCTCTTGCTGGCTGCCATGGAGGTTTGCAGAATTGGCTGAATTATGGATCCATTTAATAGCCATGCATTCCCACCTAGTCTGATCCCCTTCCTCTGTGGCAGAAATGTTTCCTACTGAGCTTCTGTCCTACTTCTCTCCCCATGCCTTCGTGTCTCCTTGGGTGGTTGTACAAGAGGTTTGTACAGCTGGGAAGGGGCAAGTCAGCTCCCAGCCCTTCAGAACCGCTGGTTCCTTTTAAAGCATCCTGTGTTACACTGGGGGGTGAGGATGATGAAGAGAAACCCCCTTAAAACAGCAGCCTCCCTTGCTTTGCTGTCCTTGTAGCATGGCAGTGGAAGGTCCTTGGAGGAGCAGACCTGTAATGAGCAATTTCCACAGGGTTTGCATCCTGCCTACCACCAGCATGTCCTTTCAGGACCTCTCTGGATCCCCTCCTTCCTTACTCCCCCTTCCCTTTTTCCTTCCAGGTCCCTGGGTGAGGGACAGCCCCAATACAGCTGGCACTGGCCATGGGGCTGTGGCCGGGGAGGGTGGGTGGTTGTGCTGACATTGCCAGGCCTTTTGGGGCAAAGCTGGGAGTAAAAATTTGGGTGTTTCCTAACTGCTGAGCCGTTTTCTCCCTGAATCCATGGGGCTGTCATATCCATGAGACCTTTTCCCTTGGTTTGATTGAAATTGGACAAATGGTTGAGAGATGATGGATGGGGCAGGGAAATGGGACTGGCAGGCAGAGAGAGAGAGGAGGATAGACAGAGAGAGCGGATACGCCTTGTTTCCTTAGGAAATTAGGAAATTTCCTTAGGAAGTCACACTGTCCTGTCATTAATTTTACTTTTTTATATATGTCTTTGCTAGTTATGGAGACAAAAGGATACCACAGCTACCCAGAAGGCTTAGATATGGAGAGACGGTGGGGTCAAGTTTCTCAGTCTGTGGAGTATTCTTCCATAGGTGCTGGAGAGCAGACTGATGACAGTAACTACATGGAGATTGTAAATGTAAGCTGCGCCGCCAGCACTTTCGTGAACAGCAGTGCTCAAGGAAACAGCAAAGAAAAACCTGAGCTACTCTCCTGCCTGCAGCAAGACAACAGCCAGCCTGGTCTTCTGCCCTCTGACATCAAAACCGAAACAGAGTCCAAGGAACTGTCAGCAACGGTGGCTGAATCCATGGGTTTATATATGGATTCGATACGAGACGCTGATTACCACTATGATCAGCAGAACCAGGGGAGCCCGGGAAAGATCTACCAGAACGTGGAGCAGCTGGTGAAGCTCTACAAGGAGAACGGCCATTGCTCCTCTCCCCTCCACAGCGCCAGCAGGCCCTTGAGGTCTTTGATGTCGGACTCTGGAAACGCTGTGAACGGTGGTGCCATGCACGCGATTGTCAAAAGCCCTATCATGTGTCAAGAGAAAAGCCCCTCAGGCTGCAGCCCTCAGAACATGGCCTCCTCTGTATGTAGTCCTGCGGGCATTAACTCCGTGTCCTCAACTACCGCTAGCTTTGGGAACTTTGCCATGCACAGCCCCATCGGGCAGGGCACCCCTCTGTCGCGCTCGCCGAACGTTGAGAACCGGGGCTCCATGTTGCACAGCCCTGCGCACGTCAGCAACGTCGGCTCTCCGCTTTCCAGCCCTATCAGTAGCATGAAGTCGCCGATTTCCAGTCCTCCCAGTCACTGCAGTGTGAAATCTCCCGTCTCGAGTCCCAATAATATCACTATGCGATCTTCTGTGTCCAGTCCTGCAAACCTGAACTCCAGGAGCTCCATTGCCAGCCCTTCCAATGCCAATAATAGGTCCACTCGTTCTAGTCCAGCGGTTAGCACTGTGGGATCATCCATCTGTAGCCCCGTAAACAACTCCATAGGGTTCCCGCCTTCTGGCACGCCAGCGGGACCTAGCAGAAGCCAAGATACCGTTCCTAGTCCAGAAACAAAAGACAAGAGTGCTCAAGAGCTCACGTTTCCTAAGATGGAGGAAATGGAGAACGCCATCTCCAACAACAGCCAGATGAACCTTGTTCAGTTCATAAAGCCTGAGCCAGATGGGTCCTTCGGCAGCGCCTGCATCGGTGACAGCAGCAGCAAAATAAACTCCGATTCCCCCTTTTCAGTACCAGTGAAGCAAGAGTCGGCCAAACATCCTTGTTCTGGTGCCTCCTTTAAAGGGAATCAAACAGTAAATCCTTTCCCATTTACAGATGGCTCATATTTTTCTTTTATGGATGACAAAGACTATTACTCTCTTTCTGGGATTTTAGGACCACCTGTTTCTTCATTTGATGGCAGTTGTGAAGGTAGTGGTTTTCCAAATCCGGGCCTACGTGTGGGGATTAAGCAGGAGCCTGATGATGGCAGCTATTACCAAGAGAACAGTATACCATCCTCTGCCATTGTGGGTGTAAATTCAGGTGGACAGTCATTTCACTACAGGATCGGTGCCCAGGGCACGATATCCTTGTCGCGGCCGGTTGCTCGAGAGCAGACATTTCAGCACTTGAGCTCCTTCCCTGCTGTCAGCACGCTCGTGGAGACCTGGAAGTCGCATTCAGAGTTGGCATCCAGAAGAAGTGATGGGTATCCAGTTCTAGAGTACATTCCAGAAAACGTGTCCAGGTGAGCTGGAAAATTACTACTTTTTTTTTGTCTCCTCATTTTTTTCTTTCTTCCCCTGCATTAAACAAACAAGGCATGAATTAAAATGAGGACCAGGGTGGTATTTCTCAGTCTGATGCGTAATTCTTTGTTTGAATTTCAGTTATTATTAGATTTGTTGCTATCTTGCTGTATTTTACTCTGCCTTTAATAAAAACAAAGTGCTGGCTTTAATATTTAAGAAGAACATATTATATTCTGTTATTATTAGGTTTGAAGGTATAGCTTTAGTATGTTTATGAGCTCTTACTACTACAAATGTTGTTTTTCCCATAATGAGAGCTTAGTAAAATTGCTCTCTTGTGTCCTATAATGGTTATTCTTTCTTAGCTAGTGCTTGAATATGTTGTTCCTCAGATGAAATGTTGAGACGAGGATAAGAAAACAATAGTGTCAGGAATCTGTTTTTGTGAAGAAGCGTGGTTCTATGACTGCACTGGACTGTAACTGGTTAAGTTTAAAAAACTAAATGTTATAAGCCTGTGGCAACATATTATTTCTGTATTTTAACTGTAGGAACATTTGGTTTGTATATATAGAAAAATGCCTCCAGAAGGAGGAGGGCTGTTAAAACTTGATGCATTCGAAAGGGAGAAATGGATAAACTGATCTCCTCACTTTTGGTGGAAGAGAAATAAGCAAGTGTCATCTGAATTTGGGTTTCTTGGCTGATCCACGGCAGCACATCCTTCTTCAAGCAGGTGTCTGTGTGTATCTCATGAGGGATGCTTACTTTCCTAAACCATCTAGTTTCAGAGCCAATAGTATGAGTTATGAAGTGCCTCTGACAGCATGAGTGAGTTTCAGTGGTTGCATAGCATATCCACATGTCCAGCAGGCACACCAAAGGCTTGTGCTAAAGCTCAAATAGCCAGTAACAGAGTGGCATTTACCTTTCTGAAGTATTTTTTTTTTGCTCATCACGAGCTACGCAGCTGCCCTCGGTGAATGAAGCATCTGCTTTATTCTTGGAGTAGGGTGAGTAGGATGCGTGGTGTTTTCCATATTTGTATGATACTACAGATTTCTGAAAATAGCATTGCAGTGAAAAACATAATATCTAAAATAATGGTGCTTTTCAGGAGGGAAATCAGCCTATCTACCCATAAGGAGAAAAGAAAAAAAAAAGACTTCTACGGTTTTCATTTTTTTCTCAGTTCTGTCCAGCACTGCTACAATCTCCCTATCATTTTGTAGGCCATACTTCACTTTTTCTTTGCCCATTTCCAATATGGTCTCGAAAAAAATTGCACTTTTTAATACACTCAGCTTGGAAGGGCTGTATCCCATCATCATGCTGAACTTTGCATGTAGCTGGTTATTTGTTATCATCCAGTCTTGGCTTAAATGTACTTTCTTGGATTAAGGAAGGTGGAGGTACTGTTTTCTAGTTATTTTACCTGATTAAATTTTCATAAATTGCATTATTTATATAGTGAGAAAAGTTCACCAGAAGACTGATGGAATGCCTGAATATAAAGATCCAATATTTTACTTTGTGGTTGAGCACTGTTGCTTGGACAGGTAGCTCCTGCCAGCTGTGGGAGCTCTTGTGTGACTGAATGCTTGCGCTGAGTAAAGGCTGTCATCCATTGCAGGGGCAGGCACAATAAACAGGGAGATAATGCAGGTAGGAGCATGGTTGCCATCAATAGTTGTGTTTGGAGTAGCAGTTTCTCGTAAGGCTTTTAAAGGAATCTTCTGATCTGACATTAGTCCATGGTAGCTCTAGGTCGGTAAATGTAATCAGACTTGATGATGACATAGGCTGGGTGCACTTTCCTGTCTTTGTTCTCTAAGCTGGTATCTCTGTAGGATGTGCAGGTGAGTGTAGCTGCCACTTTGCAGCTACGTGTGTGCAATTGTGTGATGTCATTGATGAAAACCTACACTAAGAATCCAGAAATCCTTAAATGTTTAGTGCTCAGAGCTGTTGCATACAGAATTCTGTTCAGGTGATGGAGATCTGCAGGGTTGCGACACTCCAGGCATCCTGATCTGTACTCCAGATTAGGATATGTGTCATCATTTCAGATCTCCTAACTCAACCCCATTATTTAACTAAATATTGCTCTTAATCTGCTTGGCGATGGCTCTATGCCAACAGGTGCAGCCAGGGACCGGTGCAAAGCCCTTAAAATTTTCAAGGTAAATTCATATAGAGATCATTTTAGCAGTGCAGATTTGAGTGCGGAGGTGCCTGCTGAGATTATTTGTCTGCTGGTGAGACAAGTCATAAAGACTCAACATAAGATGTCATGCATGTAAAAGTTCAGCCTTGCTATCAAACTTCAGACTGATCTTTATTTTTCTCTTCATTTCTGTGCTGTCTTGCAGCTATAACAGAGGAAATCATACTCAAATTAGTTGGTGCTCTGAAATGTTGTAATAAAACACACATAGCTTAAAACCATGCCAGCCCCAACATCCCAAGGTTGGTTTCAGCTGTCCCATATCTGTGTTGTATGGGGATTGCAAAATACCTCTTCCTTCATGTCATCAGAACAGCAGCATCACACCTGTCCTCTACATCTAAACCAGATCCTTGCTATTTCCAGTCAGGTTTTTTTTTCTGATGTGTCAACCGTATCAGGCATCACACATTTTTCAGAGTTTTACAGCATGTGATTAACCCTTCGAATTTTGCAGTATTTTGAAGTTTCTGGTATTCTAAGTCTTCCTCTTTTTTTCAGGGGTACTTAGCTTGCGGTATAAATGGCTGCAAGCAAAGAAAAAGGTGAAGGGAAAAAACAGGCTGTATGGTTCTCTAAAGCCAGTAGATGACCATCATGGGATATGTCTTGTTTTAGCAGCATTATTTTCTGAACCCTGATGTCATGCCCTTTCTGAATTGCTTCAGACTTGCAGCCTACATGGTGAAAAGGAGTGGGTGGCCAAAAGAAGATGACTTTGACTTTTTACATTGATAATGTATCTTTAGAATATTTCTGTAATTTTTTTTTTTCATATTAGAGTGTCTCCTTTCTTAAATCAGTTACACTTGGTGATAGTGTTTAATAACCATAGTTGAAACATTTAAAATGCCTTGCTACCTTGTTGACTGTGCCAATCACCCACTGCCAACTACAACATTTCTCTTTTTCTCCTTCAGTTACTTTTATTAGATGTGCACAGTTATGGTTCTTTTTAAGTTAGTTGGCAGTAACTTTTTTATAACATTGCAGCTTGTGGTGTTTGGGGAATGAGAGCCTCTTAAGCAAAACCAAATTCCCTTATTTCCTTATAAATATTTTTCTTCTGCTAATACGCATGCAGAACACGTCTTTGTTTTTGAAAGATTTTACATTTGTAATTTTTAATAAAGGGTGAATCATACTTGTCTGTCTGTGTATAGATTCCTCCCTCCACAAATAGCATTTCTAAGAAATACTGGTTTCTAAACTAAATGATAGCTAAGTGGGCTTGAAAAAGAAGGTGTGTGCAATTGTGTGATGTCATTGATGAAAACCTACACTAAGAATCCAGATATGATTTCACTTTAAGGTAATCAGTGCTCTTCCGAATTGGGGTGCTAGCCTAAGCCCCATGATCATGCCAATTATGTGATTTTCAAAGTGGCCTAGGAAAAATGTCATGGTTGCTTAAAAGAACAGCGACAATTGAGGAGGATGACCATTCTGCTGCATTAGCTCTTACCTAAAGCTTCTTCTGCAAATGTGCGTTTTCCCTCTAATTTCCGTATTAACTCATATATGTACACACACACACTTGCTTTTCTCAGTGGTTGTGGTGGAAACAGAGGGCTGATACTCCTACTGTCATTTCTTCCTGGCAATTCCACTGGTGTAATCCAGTGTGGGAAGAATTCACTAAGTTTGATGTGCTGTTATTCAGAAAGTTTAGTGTTTTAATATGAATTGCATATGTTTATCTATAATTGTGTTTCAAGAAATTTTTGATCGTTGACGTTTGATGGCATTTTAGGGACGACTTATACATGTCTGTTCCTGAGCACTTCACGTGTGTCAGTATTTATTTCTTAGACCCTACTTGAAAAAACCCCAAAAAACCCCATCCCACCCAACCCAAAACCAGAAAGCAACCCATCAACATGGTCTTGATTTACCTGTAGCCTTTACTGGCTTGAATTGATTCTGGTTAAAATCTGATTTCAGGCTATTGCAAGTATTTTTGTAAATAAACTTTTATGTTAAATATTATCTAAAATAGTCACTTATCAGAATTATACCTGCCAGAAAGATAAAGGTCTGGTAAATATTATTTGTAGAATTTATGAATGGCCTTGACCTCTGTTTGCTGACGGACTTTATGAGAAAAGGACTGTGCTGTTAAAATATTCTCCATGCTTGGCAGGACTGTATTCCCCTTTATCTTCCCAAAAATTTACTGTGCAGACCTTTTTCACAAATTATTCTCTAATACCATAGACCATAGCCTTAAATCTATGTTTTTCCTTTAGTTCAGTTTGAGTAGGTATACTTGTTTTTGTAGGTTCTTGTATAATTTTGTGATTTTTTTTTTTTTTTAAATGCAGCTTTGACCTCTGCATATTCTTTATTTCTAGCTAAAGAAATTAGAAGTCTGTATTAGTATGTCAGACCAGGAGGTTGAAAGGTTCCCTTGGGCATACCAGCATGCATTGAACAGCCTTTTACTTTCTACAGCTTTCTTTGTTGTTATTTTGGTGAGGGTGCTGGGTTTTTGTGTTGCTTTTTATTGAGGAGTTCAAAGTCTGTATAAGGTATTTTCCCTTAAAATGGGAATGCAAATAATGCTTTATTCTCCCTTAAAATTATACACATCCATTGACTCTTGTGCTGTGGCAAGGTGAAGTCCACATTACTGGAAAACTGTGTTCCGTAAATGGGTGGATCTTCCACATCTGGGAAAATAAGAGCTCTGTTGTCAATCTGTGTGACAGGATCTAGGGCTTGGTTGTTTCTTTGTGTGGGGGTGAATAATGCTGTGTATTTCCAAAATGTTTCAAGTGCTGGTTGATACCACTAAACTTTGCAGTACCTGGCTATTGGAAATCAGTTTGCTATGTTTTATTCTAATAGTAGCTAACAGTCGTTGCCTAGTTTTTGTATCACTTTTGGTGGTATGGGTTCTCACTATGATAATCTTCTTTTGATGGCTTTCTGAAAAACAGGAAGGTGGGGTCACCTTCAATGCACACATTTTAGCAAGCAGAAGAAATTTTGATTATTCATTTTCCGACAGTATGGACCAATCCATTTTAATGAGGACTGGAAGACAGAAAAGTATGTACTGTATAAAAAATGTTCCCATCCTATTTTATGGGATGTGTGTTGCAGCAAACATGCACAGGGATTGCTGCAGCAGATTCCGTGCTCATGCAGTTCTTGTGTTGTCTGCAGAGGGAGTAAATTGTTAAGTTGTGGTTCAATAACCTGGCCTTACTCAACCAGCACTTAACATTAATGGAGCTACAACCTGCTGTGAAGTGTTCTGCCCAGCTGAATCAGATCTCCAGGTACTTATTGATGCTTTGCTGATCCCAGGCTGGAGCAGCGGCTGCTGTTAGGTGTCACTTGTAGCTGAACAATGTGTTGTTTGAAGTGGTGAAAATACTCTGTTGGGCCATGCCTTGTCTGCTCTGATTTTGGTTTTGCCCTTTGATTGGGCTTCTTGTATGTGAGAGCCAGATTGGGTTCCTGATCCAGTTCACTCTGAAGCTCTAAAAAACCAACAGGACAGTGAAACTTGGTGAGCAGTGTGATGTGATATGGACACAAGAACAAACTGAAGGGATGGAAAAGGAAAGGAGCCTGCGAAATATCCCAAGTGCACCTTTCTGCTAAAAGATGTGTTGTTGAGCCGTAATCCCAGCACTAGTATTTTCAGGATACAGTTTTAAAAGGCATTTTCTCTTTTTAAATTGTGTGCATTGAGTCTTTGAACAGAGTTGTAGGAGATGGAGTTAATAATGGATTTGTTTTGACCAAAACTTCTTGGAGAACAATGGAGTGCTGTGATTTGAGATTTAAGATCTCAGAGGTCAGAAAATACCACAGTTAAGGATGAATATAGAACTGTAACTTGTTCTCTGGCAAATGTGTCTTAAAATATGGCTGTCTAAGAGTGATAAAAATGGTCCAATGAGGAAACTGAAAAGAGTGTGTGAAAAACAGGTATTAAATCCATCTAAGTTTAGTACTTTTATCGGTTTTCACATGCAGCTGGTTGCTACACAGTGCCTGGTGCTCAGCATATGAATTACTTTGGTTGCAGTCTTCTCTGAGTGAGAGATCTGTGGAGAGGAAAAAAAAAAAGCAGCAGTATTTCCATCGGGTGCAATGGACCAGGTTCTCGCAGTGTTATTGGGTACGTCTGAATGCACCCTAAATAGACCATGGCATGATTTGGCTGCTCGCTGCCCTACTTGTGTAACCTGCAGCGGAAGGTCACTGTCTGGTGGGCCCTCTCCTGCTGGAGCCACCTTGGGTTTGTTGCTGGAGGAGTCAGGCTGACCTTGGAGGAAGGCATAGTTTTTTGGCTTACACTACAGGGGAAGGGCTGGCAGGTCAGGAAGCGCCTGTTTATCCGTGCCAGCAGTTCCCAGTGTAGCCTGCTCCAGTACCACTGCCGGTGAGAGGAGCGGCAGCATCTCCCGCTCTCTGCGGTGCTTGCGTGGGAGTAGGCACTCCCTCCTCCAACTTGGAAGCAGGATTTCTGTGATCCATGTCTTTCTCTTCAGGGACCCCCAGGATTTTACAAAAACGTTGAGGGTTGGTTTGCTTTCAGGGCAAAGTTTTCAAATGTATGGTCTTATTAAATGGGAGGCTCTGGGACCTTCCTTGGGGCTGTGTTTTTTTATTTTTGTTGTTTTTGTTTTGTTTTGCAGCTGAGGTTTATTAATGTGGTTTATCAGAGCTTAACCTTGTGTTTTCTGAAAGGAAGTGATCTGGGGGGGTTCTCTTTTTCTATTTTGCTGAAATCAGTGCTGAAAGATTTAAAACACAAAAATCAACCCTCTCCCACCCCCCATCCCACCCCGAACTGCCAAAACCCTCTCCCAAAACAACAGCAACAGAAAAAAGTGCAGAAAACCAAATCCATGCTATTCATTTGGGATTCTTAAAAGTGTAACTAACACTGGTTGTACCTATTCAGTACATGAATAAGTATTTTTGCAAGATGCCATTTCTTTACTGACTTATATTATAGCAGGAGTTTCCACACTACTGATAGATCACAAAATAAGTTGAATTTTATTTCTTTATCTTAAACACTGAATTAAGTGCCTGCAATTACATTAGAATTTGTTGTTAGCTGGTTGCTAAATTAAATTTCTCCAAATCTGCGATCTCTAAGCTGTGTATTGGCTTCATGAACAAACTGATAGCTTAAATTTCATATTTGGAGGTAGGGTTACTTGAAGTCAATATATAACGTTATTTTTTGGAAAGGAGAAAAAAAAAAGTAACTTTTTGGTTAGAACTTCTGAGCAGAAACAGAATCCAGTATTTGTGGATAATATGTAAAATGGCTTATAGGAATTTGTACGCTCCTCTAAGATGCATGGGTATGCTGCTGATTGTGGTTAGTGATAGTAATAGATCAAAGAGTTACAGCCCTGAGGTTAAAAAGCAAATTTCAGACTAATTGCTGAATGTTTCTGACAATTTTTATATCACTTTACTCATTTCCATCCTCTCTTCCAAACAATACTTTCTACTTGCATCTGGAGTTGAAATAACTTTTTGAATGAGCTTTCAGGCTAAAATTTGTACTGAATACATGAGTCTTTTCTATTGTGCTTTTCGTTCCATGTCTGCTTTTGAGAGGTGTTATCCCAAGTTCCTAAAAGTGACAGCTTTATAAAACAATTCCATAGAAATTAGGTCTTTGGGAAAAAAAAGAAATTAAAAACCTCTTACCATCTTTAATAATGCTTTCTGAATCTTTTGGATTTGTGAGAATATCTCACTTCCTTATTTTTGTGTGTATATGATCTTTCTGGGTGCATGTTCTGCACCAGAAATGTTAAGTCTGCAAAACAAAGCAGTATTTTAGAGGTTTATTTTGGGCAGTGTAATCTATCAGTGGCCTGAGAACTTTTAATCAGAGGGCAGAATGGGGAATTAAGTAGTTTGTCCTGACAAGGATTTTGCCTGTCCCAGCTGCCGAGAACTGTAGGGTCTTTCCAGCATTTTTGGCAATGCTCTTCTGAATCCTGCGTTGTGCTAAGATCGTAATGCAGTCCCACCAAACCCATTGCTACTGAATTCCTTTGTACTGAACTTCTTTTGTTCATCACCTCTTTTCCTGTACCTGCCTCAGAGGGTCAGGATGGCACATGGGAGCTGTCCTGCTCTTGGCTCCCAAGTGCCCCATGGAGATGGGAGCAGTAATTTAGCAAAGCAGTGCTCTGCTTAATAAATTTTACGTCAGGCTGTGCTTCTTGCTGGCAGATCCAGGCCAGGAAGGGGCAGGTGCTGAGTGTGGCTGGGCTGAGCAGGGCTCATGGTGCTGGCGCTGCCCGTGCCCCACATCCCTCTGGCTTGCGCAAGGAGCCGTGTCCGTGTACCCCCGGAGTGCGTCACCTGCCGTGTCCTTACGGAGACCTGTGCTCCCCGAGCCCTTTGGAAACGTGCTTTCACAACCGGCAAGCCCCGGTTTACTCTGGCAGCGTCTCACCTTGAAAAATCAATTGTGTTTGTGTCTTTAGCTCTCCCTTAGTGCTGCTGCAGGAAGGAGAGTGGGGAGGGGACTCTGCTCGCTGTTATAGAATGGGTTGGGAAGGGACATCAAGGGTCATCAAGTTCCAACCCCCCTACCCTGCCATGGGCGAGGACACCTTCCACTAGACAAAGCTGCCCAAAGCCCCATCCAACCTGGCCTTGAAAACTTCCAGGGATGGGGCATCCACAGCTGCTCTGGGCAACCTGTGCCAGTGCCTCACCACCCTTCAGAGTAGAGATTTTTTTCCTAATATCTAATCTAAATTACCCTCCTTCAGTTACAGCCATTACCCACTGTCCTATCTCTGTGTGCCCTTGTGAGAGTCCCTCTCTGCCCTTTTGCAGGTGGTTTACCATATTCCCCACTCAAACACTGCCTCTTGTCTGACAGGAGCAGTGCTGGAGGTGGGACGTGGTCTCCCAGTCAAGTTTCATCAAGGTCACTGCCCTCAGACTAGGAGCAGGAAAGGGAGTGCTTCTGGAAGTGCCTTAAGGTTGGGGCATCATGACAGCAACCTTTCTTTTCCTTCAGGAGGCGTGAGTTCAAATATGAGCTTCTCCAAAAGGTCGGAGATCTCACTTTTAGCATTGCTGAAGACTTGTCTCTAGAAACCTGTCATGCACTTCAGCGTTTTTGAAGACTGGAGTGCCAGGGACCTTGCAAATGAAGGTGGGTGGGAAATTTGCACAGTTTCCAGGCAGACTATCTGAGCTGTCAGCTTCATTATTTTAAACTAAATTAGATTTGTGCTAGAGAGTGCAGTATGTTAGAGCAGTTAGAAAGCTCTTCCTCTAATGGTGGCTTCAGATCTACTTTGCTGGATATAACTGTGTTAACTTCCAAACTCACTTGGATAAATTAAAATAAAACAAAACAACTAAAACTTAGCACAGGTGTGGATCCTGGGATACGGTAAAACTCCCTGGGAATTTTACCCAGGAATTTCACTTGGCAATATATTTTAATGTTTGCCGCTTCCAAGGATCAAGGTCTGTTATTTTTATGGTTTGGTAGAAACTGAACACATTATCGTTTCTGGCCAGGGAATGCACTCTCCTGGACCACTGTGGGTGGTCAGGAGTGCACTCCTGCAGCTCTCCAGACGCCCTGAGCCCAGCAGGGAGAGAACACGATGCCATTGGGGATGCTGCAGTGGAGGTCATTTTCCCCCATCTCCTAAGGATTGCACCCCAGCTCGTAGCCTGTTCACTTGGATTTAGCGTACACTGTGGGTTTGTTTTGTTATTTCCGTTCTAAATTTGTTTGGTTTTGAGCACTAAGGCTTTCTAACGTTAATAATTAAAAACAAATATTGGCCAATAAATATTCCTTAAGGATTAGAAAAAGTTACTAAACATGACTGACTTGCTGAAGCTCTGCACTGAACCTTTGTTGCAGACTGCCCTGCTGGAAAATCTATCAAGTAAACCCACATTGCTGCAGAATTAGCTCTACAAACCTCTGCACAGCTTTACCCTGCTCTTCCTTCAGATACGCAGTGGCAAAAGAGAATGATTCAAGTTGATACAATTAGGATTTTTAAATCCTTATTTTTAATCTGGATCCATGTAAAGTAGCTGGAAGATGAACAAAGTGTGGGGGGTTAGACATGTCAGCTTCTGCTCGGTGTATGGAAGTAAATGTTGGAAGTCATCCAGAGCTTTATGGCTGCTGCCAACTAATGACATAAGATAATGTTGCAGTGAAACAATGCACTTGATTTGCATTTGTTTCCCAGATAACCTTTCTGATTCTCGGGACTGCTTGGAATTTATGTTTCTGGAGATCTGACAGTAAAAAAAAAAAAAAAAAAAAAAAAGGAGATTGGGCATTGAAAACGTTGAATGATTAAATATGCAGTAATGACAACTTCAAACTACACATGCAGATAATAAGATAAAGAATGGTTACTCATTTCATATTAAACCCACTTGGTGGAAGAAGCAAAGAGGATGAGTGTTTTGGATGGACATTTTATTTTAAAAAGGGAGAAAATTCGGAGGAGCTAATGTATATAAAAATAGAAGTAAAAAAATCAGGAGTGCATCTCTTATGGGTCTGCAAATTGTCCTGAATTTCTTTTCTAACATAAACAGGAGTTAACTGTGTGCAGAAGGCTAATAACAGAGTTTGTAGGGTTTTGTTTACATTTTTATTTGGATCAGAATTGTGCTTTTGAAACGATTCTTCCAGTTGCCACCATCTTCTGCCCTGTGGTTCACGTCACTGGGCAGTTGAGGGGTGAACAATCAGATATTTCTGAGCCAGAAGAGAATGTAAAAAGCACTGCAGGAGTAACTTACTACCCAGGGCATTCCAGCCTCTGCTTCTGTCCATGGGACCCCACTGGAGCTGGCCTGAAGCACAACCCTTGTGACACCTATAACTGGATGGTGGATCCTCAGGACTGACCACTCCTCTCTGTAGATCTCCTTTTATCATGCCTGTAATGTAAGTGCTGCCTGTGTATAATTGCATTTTCACCTGTTAGCTCAGGCATCTGTAACTGAGAACAGGGTTACAGGCAGAGGAAATTGTTCCACAGAAAAATCGGAGGCTCTGTTTTCAGCAGATGTGTTTGTTCATAAGTTGTGACCAGAATGAGCAAAGTACCTACTTACTCATCCTTCACCACAATCTAGAAATCTTAAAAAAAGCTGAATTAAATCCTGAAAGTTGGAAATGAAACTGAAGTGACAAATAGGCTGTATCCTTTTTTTCATTAAGTGAATTTCACTTCTTTTCGGCTAGATAGGGATATTCTGATATTTATTATACTACTAATCTGTAAAGGCAAACAGAATTGTTTTGATTATAGGCAGCTGCCTTAAGTATTTACAAGCAGCTGTAACTTAGGCAAACTAATTTAGCAACTTACAATTGTCATTTCAGGAAAAAAACCTACTTTGTGGATCAATAAATTCTTGTAAAGTAAACCTATTGATTTGCAGCTAATTGGATATTGTGGATGTCTGATGAATTAATTTTAATATGAGGCTAACTGAGTTGACTAGGTGATGTATTAGTGGTTGTAAATGACTTAGTCATTAAGTCTATTTATAAGATAGCTACAGGAAAATAGTTATAAACCTGTCTTAATTTCTAATGAATCAGCACTGGTCCATATGACTTCTGAGCTCACAAGAGGAGCTTCATGCTTTGCTTATTTTCATGCCCTCCGTACTGTGATAAACAAGCTACTCTATGTCCTCCACTAATTGTTCCATATCCTTCCCCTGTATTAGCCCTTTCCATGATCTCAAGATGCTTCAGGTTCTGCTTGCTTCAGCATAAACACCTGATATTGTGCTTATTAAAAGCAAGTCTTGCTGAGGTTGTAGCAAGGTCCATGTTGCTGCACAGAAGCCGGGTCCCCCCTCTGCCAAGCTGCTGTTCGAAGCTGGAATGCTTCAAGGCACTGGGGGTGGCAGCCCCAGCTGTGTTTTTTGGCGATAGTGATGGGGGTCCGTAGGTGTTCGTGGGGGCTTCTTTACCCCGTGCTGGCAGTGTGGCCATTTATAGTTCTTTCCAAATTTTGCCTGAGGTGCTTGAGGCTTTGAGCTTGGGTCTGAATCCATCAGAAGTGTTGCTACTTGTTGGGATATAGATTGGCTTTTTTCCATCACGTGGCACACCCCGAACTCAGAGGTGGTATTGCTGTTGGTGTGACTTAAATCAGTAATTTCATACAAGTGAATGCAATTTTCGTGCTGAGTGAAAAAAAAATTATTCAGGACCAAATAGGAATGATTTTAAGATCAGGAATGCAGGGGAATAGGAAATGTGATCTAATGGAAATGAAGAGAAGGATTATAGGAGCAAGGAAAATAGCAGGTATTGGCACAAGAGGGTATAAGCTCAGTATAGTGCACTAGGTCCTAGGAAAGCTGGTGGTTTTGTCTGACATGACAAAAAATTAAGAATATTCAGCATCTCATCACTTAGGATTACAAGAAAATAGCTTTGATTTTTATAGATATATTTCATGGAATCAGTTTGAAAGGTAGGAGCAAATACATAAATGTTTCCCCGTATATTGGTTTTGGTACAATCTAGGCTTTTTCTGATGTTTCATATGGGCAGATGAAGGTACCATATATCTCTGTCCTAGACATGAGAGCTGATGGTGAAATTTGTTAAATCATCCACTGTTCACAAAAACTTAAAAATAATATGCCATTTGTAGGAGACTGCATCAGTATGTAGCCTTTATTTTTTAAATTAAATTTACATAAAACCAAGGAAAATAGCAGAACTTTGTTACTTTGTTTGCACTGCTTGCAGTCCAAAATACCAATGCTGTTACAGGTCTCATAAGGTAACTACATACCCAACTCTTAATTATATTTCTGTATTACGTCAGGCCTGTGGATTAGGAAAGCGAGATGTCAAGAGTAAATTTAGGTTGGGACTTCTCCGCCAAGTCCCCAATGCTCCCATCAGTAGCTTAGTATGAATGAGTCTGTTTCTTTAAAGACGAAGTAAATATTGAGTAGGGTTTCCTAGCAACATTTGTAAGGTTAAGTAAAAATCAGACTTGCCAGGTGTTGCTTCCAGAGCACACTAGCCTTTCTGTTTCAACATTTAAAGTTTTGATACATTATCTGCAGTATGAAATGCTGAACAGAATCTGATAGTATTGTAAATAGATAATTTTGCAGAATCTTATGTCCAAGGGCAAGTCAGCTGAAATATTATTCTTACTTTGGGATACAGTTTTTCTTTGGCTGTGTATTTGTATTGTACTTAAACTGATGGAGACTAACCTTACTTGGCTTCTGCAAGTATTAGCTATAGTTGTGTGTGTGTGTTTTAAAAATACCATAATAAAAGCCACCTGATGAAAAAAAAAGGTTTTATTTATTGTTTTTTCTTCATAGTAAACACAGAAGTCATGTGTGTCCCAACTGGTCTCATGACTTTGCAGAGGTCTGAAGTACAAGTCGTATAATCTCTTGCAGAAACCTTGATTTTCCTTCACCTTTGATTTCTAGTGACAGAAGATCAGCCTGTATACTTTCTCCAGTGACATAAAAGTAGAGGTTTCCTGTTCTTTTAGTCTGCTCAGTAAATTGCATGCACTCTCCACAGGTGCTTTGGGATGAGGTGTGTGTGCCTGTGGTATGCCAGTTGTGGGTAGGATAGTTCCCCGAGAGAAACACAGGAAGCTGGAATTTAGGTTAGCCCAGGATAGATAGATAGACAGATAGATAGCAGAGGAGAGCAAGGAGTGGAAAAATTTGGTTGGCTGCTTCCAGTCCTAAGTTTTTGAGTCTATAAATAGAGTCTATCAGAATATTTCTAGTTAGTTCTGGGGAAAGTCAGCTGCTGTGCTGGGGATTGGCTGTGATCCCAGAATGAGGAGGGGGAAAAAAAAAAAAAAAGATGATAGGAGGCCTATTGAAAATCTACCAACAGACAGCAGTGAAATTGAGAAATTGGAAGATGCTGTATTTGGGCTTCAGTTTATTTTTCTGCAGCTTCTGTCAGTGCTGGATGTGCTGCAGAGCGACTCTCTTGTAGGCTGCTGTGAGTTTCTGAGTTAGCCAAGCCCAGCAGCCAGGTCCAACCCACCAGGGTTCATAGTTCAGAAACCAGGACTAAAGCCTGATATCAGGAATTAGCATGGAAGTGTAAGGAAGCAGCCTATTACCCTCATTTCATGCTGCAGTGGCAAACCTGAACAGCCTGCCCTCTCTCTGGGTTTGATGCGTTATATAAAGGGAGATGGAGAAGTGAAACCAAAAGCTGAACTTTCAGCTAATAAAATTAAGTTACTGTGTAAACTCTGATTTTTTCAAATATATGTAGAAAGGTCTTGATGATAATTTAGAGTGCAAACTAGGTGGAGTATGTTATGGTACCAGAAACAGACATTTAAGGGAGTCATGATGAGCTTTGCAAACAGTTGAGATGCTTTCTAGGAAATGTAAATGATACACTTGAAAAATATTCTGCGTTGAGATTCAAACACAATGTACAGCTAGAGTATAAATAGCTAGTAAGTTTAAAGAAACACAGTATTTTTGGAAGGTGCTTTAGTAACAGTAATAGATAACCTTTTAGCAAAACTCCCTCTACCTTCCCTGCTCCCAGCCCTATAACCACAGAAGGGTGATCCTTTGTACTGTAAGTGGAAAAAGTAGCTTTGGTCAAATAAACAGCATTATGTAGGTAAGCTGAACCAGAGTTCTCAGAGGAGCATTTATTCACATGTCAGGGTTCATAGGAGCTGAAATTATCTGAGCAGTAAATGAGTGTTTTCAGTGCTGAATTCATCCCAGAAAAGTCTTTGCTTATATTGGAAATAAAAGTGTTCGTGACAATGGTTTTGCTGCTCAGGCTTTGCTGGCAGCTCATTTTTTCCTTCGTCATTTTTCAGGAATTGGAGAAAGGGGTTATACTGGATGTTTATGGCAGGAGAAGAAGGGGTAGAGCAGTCTCAGTGTTTCCCCATAGATGCATTCTGCCGTGGATGTCCATTCATGTCATACACCAGTAAGATACTTGCTACTTCCAGATTTCCATAAACAATAGATAAGAAGGCCCCACCCATGTTTGACTTAGTTTCTTTTTTGTGTTTTTTTTTTAATGAATTTAATGCCTTTTTTTATCTTTGTGTTTGTAATAAATCATGAAACTTATAAAGCAATTTTAGCTCTGCATCAGTAGGTGCTTTGGCTTCACTGTATTAGTTGGAATAAAATCTTGCTCTAAATGACTTCCTGAGCTCTCTTTCTAAGCCTTTTTGATTATTTAAATATTAATAGCAGTAGAACCATTTTAGACATTGTTGAATGATATTAAATGGACACGTGTAGGTAAAATTGTCATTGGATGCACAGAAAAAGGCAACTGTTTTGTTTTTGAGGAAAGGATGTTGGTAAATACTTTGGTTTTGATAGTTCTTGAAGGAGATTGGGTAAAATGGTAAAGAACTGTATATGTTTATCTCACTGACATGTGGGAAAACAGCTCCTTGAAAAAACCAAAGGAACTCCTTACAGGAGAAAAATCTGTCAGGAGGTTGAAATCTGCCCTTGTGAGAATTGATGACCATTCCCACTCATTTTCCATAGGGCCAGTATTATACCAGGTGATAGCTGTGGGAATTAAAACTCTTAATTCATTGTGACCATGAATATTGCCTTGAAGAAATGCTGAGATACAACTCACCTGTGGAGGGAGGAGGGGAAAATCAACCTGTGTATGGCCAAGGTAGATTTAATTTGGAATAATGCACTAAATTTTAAAAAACCTAACAATATCAGCTATCTTTGTTGGACAGGCTCCAGGAATATTTCAGCTTACAATTCCATTTGTCAAAAACTGAGGATTGGAAACAGAAGATAAACAACATATTAATATTTTATTTCTTTTTGGGATAAAGTTCTGTCATGTGTTTGGAAACTTTATTGAAATACCGGTCTCATTAGAAGAAGCAGCTCAAAATTGTCATTATCTGTTCATTGTGCCACTTGTTAATTTGGATTTTGCAAACCAGTGTGATAAACTGATCTGAAGTGAAACTGGAATAGAGTTCTAAAATTATGCTTGTAAATAGGTGTGATGTCAGCAGATGTTTTGTCTCTTTCCAGAGCAGTACATTTAAGATGTATGTTGCATACCAAAAAAAAAAACCAAAAAAACCAAACCCAAATGAAGCCCCAAGCCCCCTCCAAAAGTCAAATCAGCTTTGGATTTAATGGTGAATTATAATTGACATTTTCTGAAATAGCATCTGCTCTAAGTTTCAGAAGCAGACAGAATTGTGTCTTTAGAGGGAGGATTTGATCTCGCATCAGTTAGAGTCCTGACAGCTTCTCCTGACACGTTGCTTGATGCATGGTCTGGCAGACAGGCTCCTGCATGGAACTTTTTCACTTGAAGCAGTGGGCCCATTAAAATCAGTGGGACCGTCCACATAAAAAAGGCTGCTGCAGGTTGAAAGTTTCCACTGTTTCTAACTTACATCAAGTGTTTTATATTATGCTTTTTCCTGAGTTGTTCTGGCCCTTTGATTCTTGTCATGCACAGCATGCATCTTTTCACACTCCCAATGCCTGACTGTGATGACTTGAATCCTTCATTATTTTGTGATTAATTGTAGAGATACAAACATTATCAATTCAAAATCCCCGAAAGGCCTCTTTTAAAGGATCAGCCTGGCTTTTTGATTGAGTTGCCCCACAAATTACTTATCTGGTGGCTGTGTGGTTTTTAACATCCTGCTAAATTTGGAAAAAGTCCATTAAATACTTTCTGCAGTATCTGGGGAATAGAAAAGCTTGGTAAGTTATTTTGTCCGTTGCTTGGGTCAAGCCTTTAAAGAGATGGCAGTGCTGTGTTGAATCCACTAAGTAGGAATCCGTGGGTGAGCAGGAGCATGGTTTGTATTGTCAGTGATTGTGTTAGGGCGTTCAGTGCAGATTTTCAAGTTCTAGAAGTCCAATTTGTCTTTCCAATACATGTAGACTCATAAACTGCAATTGCAACTGTACAGGAGAAATTGTGATGCAGGTGAGAAATAGCACAGCAAGGAAAGTGCTTTGCATTAGCTCTTTTGTGCATTGCTACATGTGGTGGTTTCTTAAAACAGATTTTATCCCTTGGGATCTAATAAAAGGCTGGAGAGTTATTTGGCTTATAAACCTATGTGGTATATTATTTGGATATTCAGAGGGAAAAGGTCAAAGAACGTCTTCTGTGTTATCAATTCCTCAGTGGGAAACTATATTAAAAACTTGAAAATATAATACTATATAATTTAGAAACACAATATATAATGTGGGTTGAGAGACAATTACTGTGTTGTATTTCTCTGTATTTTCCATTTTACTGAATGCATTTCAGCAACAATTGGGTTTTGGCTGTAATGCTATTTGTAGCAGTTTCATGAAGCTGCACAGCAAATTGCTGTGGTGTACCAGATAAAATCAACTCCTCACTTCACTCGTGAAAGTCTCATTATGGAAAGCTCTTACTACTTATGCAGGTGACAGTGGGTTTTGTCCACGTTTATACAGTTTTGTGAAATCCCTATTGTAAGTTTTAAAGCAGTTTTAAGAGGGACATATTTTACATACCTAGTCTGCCATTTTTCAGAGTTTATTCATTTAGAACTGTAATTAATACACAGACACATAAAACATGTCTGTTTCTCACAAAATACTGTTGCCTGGGATGCAAATGTAACTTAAGTATTCAGCAACTAAGCCTGACAAGAAATTAAAAGTGTATTGTTTATAAGTGTTTAAAAACAGAAATATGTTTATTGTCAGTAGCCTTCTTGGTATGAGTGTTCCTGTGCACCTAAGTTGGTAGGTATTTTCCTGGTTTTGATGACCAGCCTTGGAGTGCTAAATGGCTCGCACTGATATATTAGGGAAAATTAGGCAGATTGGGTTAAAAAAAGGAAGTTTGGGTTGCTGTCAAGTGATGCTTTATTGCAGGAGCTTGGGATAGCATCTTTAGCATGTGTTCCAAAGAGGACTTTTTGCCAGGAAGCGTAGTGATAGCACGAGGAGTAATGGGTACAAACTGAAAAGGGAGAAATTTAGGTTAGATCTTAGGAAGAAACTCTTTATTGCGAGGGTGGCGAGGCACTGGCACAGGTTGCCCAGGGACATTGTGGATGTCCCATCCCTGGCAGTGTTAAAGGCAGGTTGGATAAGGCCTTGAGCAACCTGGTCTAGTGGGAGGTGTCCCATGGCAGGAGTGGTTGGGACTAGATGATCTTTAAGGTCCATTCCAACCCTTAATGTTCTATGATTCTGTAAGTCTGATGGATCTGTTTAGAGAAAGAAGGGAAAGGTGTTAAAAACGTATCATAATGGATGGCAGTTCTCTGCTTCCCATTTTCATCTGGCTGCTGCTTAACACTGTTGTAGGAAAACCTAGAAGTAAATTGTTTTTCTTTGTAGCAAGTTCATGCTGGGCATTCCCAGTGACATGCTGAAGGTGTTAGGGCAGTAATCATGACCACCCCTCCTCATCCTTGGTGTCCATGGGGACATCAGCCCTG
Source organism: Corvus cornix cornix (assembly GCF_000738735.6). Lineage (NCBI taxonomy): Eukaryota > Metazoa > Chordata > Aves > Passeriformes > Corvidae > Corvus > Corvus cornix. The sequence goes on from NC_046334.1 coordinate 13,881,974, forward strand.
CTGGTGGGCTTGGGTTAAGGGAGCAGATGTTGCTCTTGGGCATTACTGACTTCTGCAGATGTGTGAGAGGTGCTTGGAAATGTCTAAAAAGGCTGGAGGTGTTCTTGGTGCTCCTTTCTGGGGGAGGCAGAAGTTCTGGAGACAAAGAAGGGGGATGATGTGGTTTGTGCATGTGAGGTGGTGTTTACATCTGAGTAAAGGTCCCATGTTTATTTTTTATGATGGACTTGAGCATGGTGTGATTGAAGTGGGCAAGCCAGATACAGGAGGTTGCTAATGACTTCAGGTAACTCAGGATAAAGGATGCTGCATATTTATTCTGTGATCTGTTTCGCATAAATTTTCCTTTTGTTCCTGTCCATGCGTATGGATTTCAGTCTTTCTCCCTTTTCTCATTCACTGGTGGCTGAGAGTTGCCCTCAGGAGGAGCCTATATCCTCCACCACAAGGGAAGAATATAAGAGAACTCTTGGCCAAATATGACCTTGGTGAATGGTGTCCCTTGTTATCATCCTCAGTTAAGACTGTGTATGTTAGCACATGTGTTCCTTCAGGTTTCACTTCTGGATCAGCATCCTAATGGCCTTTTAATTAGACCAACAAGGAACTGGTCTGTCCAGATTTTCTGGTCTCATCAGAAAGGCTTTAAGAGACTTTCTCTGCAAAATTTCCGCATGACCTGGATCTGAAACACACGGCAGAAGTGTATTCCCCACTGGTAAGGCAAAATATATGCACAGAAGTCTCCTGCTGATCATAGGTCTGATGTTTCTCTGTTTTTGTAATCAACAGGAAATTTTGGATACAAAAAAGTGATTATTTACAGAGAGATTCTATGTTGAAGTGTGTGTGAATACTTAAAAAGTATTCCTGTCTGTCTTCCTTGCAGGAGTGAGATGAGGTGTGCCCCTTTGTGGCCCATTCCACACAAGGGCTCGTGGGCAGTGTACCCCCTTTCTGCCACTTCACTGTCCTGAACTCAGTAAATGAAGTTTTAAGGCAACTACTATGCAACTTTTGTTTTCCATCTAAGACAAATTTTATGATATCATAAAATTAAAGTTTGTCTGATCTTGGGAATTAATTTTGGGTGGGTTAAGGTGGGTTTTGCTGCCACCTTTATTTATATAATACTAGTGTAGTAGTGCTTGTAAATACCTTTCTGCATTATGTAAACAGCTTGCTTTCCTGGTGATACTGACAGTGTCATGAAACCAAGCCTGAGTGGTAGGGGAAGTTTTGTCTTGCACAATAAATTTCAGTTCTTCTTGCTACTCAAAATACCTTTTCACTCTTACCAAGGAACATTAGAGAGCAGTGTTGTCTTTTTTGGTTTAATTAAACCAAATTAAATTATTTAATTAAATTGGTTCCTTTTTAGAGCATTAGATAGAGTTTGGCTATTACTGTATGGAAATACATGCTCATTGTTATTTTTCTTCATGTGGAATTCAAAGTAGTATAAAATGAATTATTATTTTAATACTTAGCCTTTATTTTATTACTGCTGCTTCGCCCCCATAATGACAGCCCTTTTTCAATTTTTATAAACCACGGTATCATTTGTAAGTTTAGTTCAGGAAGTGGGTATATTTTTTTAAGAAGAGGCAAAAAAAGGGTTAACGTCAACTTTTATGACAGTTTCCATTTTCTTTGTTCTACCAAAATGATTTTATATAAAGCACATATCAAACCATTGCAGATCTGTTGTTCTGTTCTACTTTATTCCCTTTTTTCCTTTCAGCGTTTCAGTACAATACACATACATACTTCCACTAATGAAATTTTAAATGGGGAACCTATCTCAAGTTGTTGATCACGAAATGGTAAACGGGCTTTTCCTCCCTTACTCAAAAAACTCCTGTAGCTAATTTCCCTTGTGTGTGTTGTGAATCCCCAGCAGGGCATAGATGTGTATGGCCACAATGAAGGATGAATTAAGAACTGCAGATAATACCAATCTTAGCCTGCCCTGTTTGTACAGCTCCTTATTTCTCCGGTAAACCTTGAGAAAGATTTTATTTACTTGCTAGGAAATCCAGGAAGTGTAATTAAATGGCAATTAAAGCACAGAAGTTATTTCATGGTGCTATCGCCTTGCTTGAACTCAGTGAGTTTCTTTAAGAAAATACTGAAATACTGTGCTCGAGTGAGCTGCTACTGCAAATGAGACAGGAATAAAAATTACTCCTGCTGGCCAAGGAAGGGATGCAGTTGGTTGAAAACTTCTGTGGTTTTGTAGGAATACTGGAGCAGATGAATGCGGACACTCAAAATACCGTCGTTGGAGAGATGGTGTGTAGAGTCCCAGGTTGAAGCTAATGTGAACAGAATTAAAAATAGCAAGTATGACAGACCCATTAATTTTTGAACATAATTTATGTTTTGGAAAATAAAAACAAAAGCTAAAGTTTAAACGAGATTTGTCCTTGAATCGGTAATAGCATTCAAATGGAAATCTTAGCAATGTGAGGTTGCTCTATGGAGCATAAGAGGAGCTGCAATGAATAATTAAACAAGTGATAGCTAATAAAATATACAGCACATTGCTTCAAACTTAGAAATTGTAACTCTGCCTAAGGGATGAATGTTTTTCATTACTTTTTAATTGTTGCCAGTGTTGACCTTCAAGGTCTTTTTCTGGCAGATAATTTGTTATGGTAAGGATGAGATCATTAAGTATTTTAGCACAAGCCACATGATGCAAATAGTTTCCTAATATTATAGAATGCTGATGTGGTAAGGGTTTGTTTTCTCAGGAATTTGTTCTCCATATTTAGTGATATCTGGGATCATATCTTAAAAGAGCAGTTGTACTGTAACCCTACAGGACAGTGATTGTAGGTAGTACAGTAGCAAACGTCACCAGTTTCTGCGGCAAGATTTTTGTGATGGGTTTTGAATTGTAATAAAAAGGCATTACTGTGAAGTATCAGCATGGTTTTTTGGCTCTTAATGATATTTGTATATTCCAAAAAACAAATAGCAACTCGTCTCCTTTGTTGGGTTCATGAAAGCATCCACATAGCAGCCTGCAGGTTTTCCCCACGCTGAAGCGAACCTCTGTGGCATCTGAGGCTCCAGGGCCCATGTGCAAGAAATTAAATGTTTCTAAATTTTGCTAGTTTTATACTGTAGCTCTGCTTTTACTGTTTTAGTGTTTGCACAGGTAGGCACTAAAAATACGTATTGTGCAAACACCAAATGCTCTTGGATTTATGTTGACAGATTTTAGTTTAAATTCTCTACAAGTAAATGTTTAATATTAATTTCTTTTTCATCAGAAATGCCTGCTCAGAGGGAAATGGCGGTGGGGAGGAGCAGGCTAGCGTACAAACTCTTTTCAATATTATTTTTCTAGCCTAAGGTGCTTGGAACAAACTGAATCGGTTGTTTGCTCAAATGTTTGTTGATAGAAACATTTATTGCTTGCACAGTTACGGATGGAAGATGAACAGAGCTATTGTCTCATGTTCATCAAAGCTGTGGGCAGTCACTTGCAGGAAGTCTATAAATGATTCTTAGTGTACAATTTACCTTGGTACTGCTTAGAATCTAAAGAGAAAAACCTGGTGATATATGGGACTGGGGCAGAGGGCTCTGGCTTGCAGGTCATCCATCTGCAGGCAGCTCCCTGCAGCAAGGATGCTCGGGTCCCGCCTGCCTGTTCCTAAGGAAGAGCTGGAAGGAGGGGAGGAAGGGCTGCCAGCAGAGCCTGTACTTTGATGGATAGTTAAGGGTGACCAGGGCCAGCTGCCCAGTATTGTGGGGAGAGCATGGGAGCAGTCTTGGGATAAAGAGGCGAGCTGGAAGGGCTGGAAGGGGTCCCTCTCGAGAAGAGTGTGTTGTCCTGAGATGTCTGGGCAGGATAAGGAATGAATGGCAGGAATGGAGCCTGGTCCCCCTCAGCCCCATCCCTGTGCCTGCCCTGTGCCAGAGGGTGGTGCAGTGGCTGGCTTTCCTCTCTACCAGAAAGGGAGGGGAGAGGGGACCCAGCTGTGTGCTCTGGTTGTTCCAGCCTCAGGCACCGTGTCCTCTGGTTTCCCTGCAGGAAATGCACCTCCATGGTTTGAGTCTTGGCACGCCTGCACCAGCTTTCAGGTTTGGGTCCTTCTAAATCAAGGAGGGGCCCCAGCAGGAGCACCTATCCCTATTTCTGTTTTTCCTGGTGTTGCCCCTTATGCAGCTGCGCGTTAAATGAAGGCAGAGTGTTCCAGTGCTCAGAGGTGTACAGCGGTGAAGTAAGCTGATATGAACATGTAAATGGTGTTGTTTAGTTACCTTTGGCTCTTTTCAGAGATTTCCCACTTACTTGTGTCTCAGAAAGATTAAATAGATATCTATCTATCTTGTTCATGATCAGAATGAAGACTAGAAGCTGTAGGATTGTCGGAGTTACTGACAACATTAAAAGAGAGGAGGTATTGCTATTGAAAATGAGCCTAGTTTATTAGAGAGCTCTGGCAAGGAGACATTAACACTTGCAACAGTATCAATGTGTTGTATCGGCTGAGAAAGGAAGGCAGTTTAGCCGGGGAAAAACATTGTGCAGAGTGGAGGCCATGCAGCCTCCCAGCTCCTCTCAAGATGTCCCATCTCCTCAGGGGCTGGAGATAGGAAAAGCTGTGTGAGGGAGCTGGCTGTGAACTCCAGACCCTCTCCCTCTAGGATGATTGGAGAGGAAACACCACAAAGGATTGTGTTGGAGTGTAATAACTGGCCCTTGCTGGACCTTTTCTAGCCCCGTCGGCACTGGAGCGCTGGTGAAAAGGCAGAGATGTAAAATGATGATGAAATAGCATTAATAGCTGGCTGTGGCTTGGGGCTGCAGGTGTTCAGCAGACCATCAATCTGCCCTCATGCATTTTTAGCTTAGCAAGTGGCTGTAGCAGAGGACAAGAGTAAGAACTGGGAATTAACAAGCCCTGAAGACTTATATTGCTGTTTGTTGGTATATGTTACTTGTCATACCTTCCAAGGGGTTTTTTGTTGTTGTTTGTCTTCAGCAGGTTTGCATTCCTGATCTAAATATGATGAGTATTGTTAAATTCAAACAAGGATGTCTGAGGCCATCTGAAAATGTTCTTTTTGGAACATTCACCTCAAAAGAAGCCAAATGCTGACTTTAAAGAAAGTTGTGATTTTGAACCCAAATGATTCGGGATTTGAATAACATATTCTGGAAACATGCTTTCTCAAGTCAACTAGGGAAAGGGCTGCTTGGTGCAGCATGCATAATGGTGAAGAACCGAAGGAGCTATCAGGAATGCAGGCTCAGAGCCTGGGCAAAATTAAGCGTCATCTAGCCATGTTATACACCCTGCAAAACAGTAGATTAGAAGTAATGGAAATTATTTTCAAAGCTATCATTGGATTAAAAATAGTATTAACTCCTTAAGAGGAAGCACTATTAATCAACTTGGACTTGAACAGGGAATTCAAAAACACTCACAGACATTGTATTACTTGCAGGAAATACACTGCTGCAAAGATCCAGGAGCATAAAGACAATGATTTGATATAGATTCTTAGGTGGTAGAGAATTAAGATGCCTCTATTTGTTGCTTAACTTGAAGCACACTTCATAACAATGAACTTCTGTGTTGTTGCTGAATTAATTCAGAGGTGAAACTAAAAAGCACTTTTAAAAATCAAACCCAAAATGCCATAAATGACACACGAGATCTGAGACTCCTTCAGAAAACAGTCAGCAGTTGTAAAAGTGTCCCATTGACATGTAAAATATTCTCTTTACTTGTGAAATTGTTCCATTAGCCCATTGACAATCCCTACTGTTCTTGCATTTATTTCTCAAGCACTGCAAAAGAATGTTGCTAATTTAGAACTGTGATTTAGTATGCTGCAATTAATTTGCATTATGGTGTTCATAGGAAAGGAAGAAATTTGCCGACTGTGTGTTTGCTGGGCCTGTTAAACAGTGTCTGGCTTGCTAAATACAATTTTCTCTGCCTATGGCATTGTAGGAGCATTATCACTTGTATTTGTCTTGCAACCTTGGTGCCTCGCTCTTTATCCCTCTTGTTCATTTAATGATGGGCCAGCTTAACTTGTATGTGGAATCTAATGAGAGACTAGAAAGGTGTTGAAGGATGCAGTGATGATCCCCTTTGACCTGTTTTTGCAAGTGGTTTATTATTTGTCCTTATAAAGTGAAATGAACTACCCTAATGTTTACTTACACGTGTACATATGCATCCATATGTATCCAGTTCCTCTGTGTGAGGATATATGTGTGTATGTGTACTGCAGCATTTAAAATTTTTTTTCAGCAGCTAGAATTACATGTATTAGTTCCCAGTTTGTGTGATCCAATAGCTCTTTCTTCTAATAAATCACAGACAAAATGCTGTGTGACAAGGGAGGAAGCTGCCATCTCTCTGGAGTGTGTAGTGCATGTGCTTGAATTCCTTCAGCATCAGAGTAGCCCGTGCAGCAAAGGCTTCACGCTGTCCCTGGTTCCCAGCTGAAGCAATTTCTTGCATTTCCCTTATTTTGAGCCTTGGGTGTTTGCACAAGCTGAATGCTTTTTTTTTTTGCCCTGCCTGTGTTTATATCTGTAAAGTGGGTGTAGGGAGAGCAAATGCCTGAAGTATCAGGAACTGAAACGGGATGTCTGAAGGCTGGCTTAAGGCCAAGATGAAATACATCTCTCTTGGCAGCAGGGGTGCTTGAGGCAGCCCTGTGATATTGGATAACTTACTTTTTTTTTACTTGGTTAGTCCCATCCATACCTCAGCTGACCTCCTTTGTTGGGTGGCGGGCAGGTCTGTATCCCTCCTGGAGTGAGGGCAGGAGAAGGTGCATGCAGTGAGTGGTGTTCTTGGTGTGTTTGGGGTTGTCCTGCTCTTAGAAGATGGCCTGTGTACCTGAGGAGGAGCCAGCCAGCGCTTGGCACAGGGAATCCACGTGCCAGAAAGGGACAGAGCTCTTGGCCTCCCCCTTCTTCAGTGTGCTGACTGAAAATGGTGCCCACTGGGTTTGTGGTGCCTGCCCCGCTTGGCATCCCAGAGGAGATGTCCCCCCATGGCACTGTGCTGTCTGTCACCTGTGTCCCTGTCGGGCCCTGGCTCGGCCGTGTCAGTGTCAGTGACAGGCAGCAGCTGTCAGAGTGTCTCAGCCCTCCTCAGGACGAGTGTCTGCTCGGCTCGGGCAGGAATGCATTTATAGCATGTTTTGGTTTCTGTGCCAAAGACAATCAGTGAGGAATATGGCTCGGGTCAGTATTTTCTTAGGGGCCTTTCCAGAGAAATGCAACGTATGGCTGCTGGCCCAGGGGAGCTGTGCAGCCCCTGCGAGCTCTGCAGCTGCAAGGAGCTGTGGCAGGCCCAGGAAGATGCTGCTCTGAAAATTTTGATGAGGCAGAAAGGAGAAGCAAGGATTAGTGTCAATAAGCGGCTGCAAACAGTTTTCAAGGTTCCCCCTGCCAGCTATAGAGCCAAGTGTCTGGCCTGTTGCTTGGCATCCTTCCTCTCCAAGCTTTGAAAATGTTGCTGGAAGTTGATGCTTTCACTGCTGGTTTTCTTTTTTCTTTTTCTTTTTTTTTTCCTTTCCCCCCCTTCTTATTTTCTACTTCTGCATATGGATTCTGGCAAGAAGCAAGATTCAGGCGGCAGCAGAGAGAGTAGGGCTGCCAGGGGCTGGGGTTCCTGGGAAGGCAGTAGGGTTTGCAGCAAATCCAGAGGTTTTTGCAGCTACCCCCTTCTGCACTCACTGCTTGCTGCCAGAGGCATGATCATCCAACCCTTCATGATTACTATGTGAGTTTCACCTTTCAGTTGCAAAGGAGCACATAATTGAATTTATGGTTTTAATGCTGAAAAAAAAAAGTGGGTCAGTCAGGTATTAATAAGCTATTGCATTAAAATGGTGATAACCTATTGATTTTAAATAGTTTTTAAATATTTTGGAATAGCTGCTGCAGTCTCTGTGCAACACAGACATGCACATGACAGAGCAAATGAGGGACAAAACCTAGTGAGCATTTTTAACTAAAAATGCAAACATTTTTGCTCATTCATTGCCTGGGGTGAAATCAATGGCATTTCATAAAATATCTAACTGAAATAATGAGTAGGGTAGTTAGAAGTGTCAATATTTTCAAAAACATTTCTTACTGTTTTATAATAATTTATATAGACTAATACTACAACTATTATATAACAGCAAAATACATATTATTGCCTAATTGTCTAATTTTCTAACATAATAATGCATAGTTATTTAAGTTTAATACAATAATGTGCAAGATGCATAGTTAGATAAGTTTTTCCAGTTTTTTCCAGCTCGTATTTTTTTTTTAAATTAATTGTAGCATTTTTACCTGTATGGAATTCTGCAAACAGTGATTACCAGATTAAAAAAAACTTCTTTTTCTCCCCCTCCCCCCCACAAAGTTTTGTGAATACAAGAAATACAAATAAAAGATTCCATGTTTCAGGCACAGTTTAAGTAGGATTTCTTTAAGAAGTAAAAACCTGCTTTCATAGGGGGACACTGACAACTTGAAATTTGACAGACCAGAAACATTCTTGTTTGTTTAAAATAATGTTTCACTTTTATGTAGTTGACAAAGGACTCGGGTGAGAGAGAGGTGCAGGGTAATCAAAATTGCATGCTGGTAAGATTAAGTGTGTACTTTGTAGGTCATTTGTTTGTATAAACAAGAACCTGTTGCTATAGCTGATGGCATTTCAAAGAGTCTCAAACCTTGAGAAGACCAACAAGAGCAAAAAAATCGTGGATTTCGTGCATTTCCATGGATTAAAGTACAGTTCCTTTCTCAAAGGTACCCAGGTCAGTTCTCGGGCACGGGCAGCCTGATGGGAGGCGTGCTGAAGTCAACTGGAAGTAGGCTGTTAACTTTTAGTATGTTTTGGATCAGAGCTCAGGTGAATTCCTTTGTTCCTTGGAGGAGACACTTCAGCACTGTGTCAGAATAATTAAAAAAAGAAAAAAAATCTTTGCAAGACTTACTTTTTTTTAAATTTAAGCAGTGAGGGAAATTTGTAATTGGACATGGTTATCAAAATATGTAAAATGGTGCGGAGAAATGTGTTCTTATCTCATGTAATTGCTCTGTAATTGTTGGGGAGGGGAATCAGATTAAGGAGGCTAAGTATTTCCAATGCTGAAATTAATGTATTTTTGCAAATAGTGAATCTAAGTCTGCATTCCTTGAAGTCAGTGGGAGTTCATGTGTTTTGCAGAATTGGAGCTGGTATTTGCAAGCTCTCAGCTTTATGTAAGCAAGTTTTGAGTTTTTTGGCTTTTTTTTTTTAAGAGTAATCAAAACTTTTAATCAAAGGATTCATTTATGTTTAAAATATTTTTTGAAGTAGGAAGTGTTAATCTTGAAGTTATAATTTAATTTCTCTTGAGTTGTCTTTCTCTCCTACTCTTCATTATCTCTTTTAAAATTGAAATACAGAAACATTTCCATCAAGCTTAAGAATCAGTAAATTAGTGAATGCTTTTCATGCTTAAAGATTTTTTTTTAATTTGGTTTTGGTTTTTTTGTGTTCCTTGAGTATGTTGGTATGAAATTCACCAGCGCTTGCTGCATTTTGTACCTGAAATTAAAATATTTGTGTGGCACATTAGGAAAGCATTAACTAGCTTTGGTGATTTTTTTTTTTTTTTTTTTTGCCAATTACTATCTTTAAACTAAAATTTTGTACATATCAATTTAATTTGTGAGAGTAAGTTGTTCTTTAAAGCCTGTAACTCTTCTTAATTCTTCCAGGGATAAAAAGAGCAGGCAAACACATCAAAACTTGTGCTGTAGGTTATGGCATAGATGAAGATTAGATAGCTGAAAACCAACCTTCTGTGGAAGTTGTGCTTCACAACCATTATGGAACTTCTGAAAAGCATGCTACTTCCAGCAAAAATTGTCTCTTTGAATTTGGTACAGGAGAAGTATTTTTGCTGCTGTGGAAGCTGGTTCAGTTTTGTTTCCATGCTAACCAAATTTGCACTTTGTTTGACACTGTATGTGGTGCTCTTGCTGCTGGGGAGCTGCAGCAGCTCTAATGTATATGTAGTAGATACTGTGTCTGTGAAAGCAAAACCAGCCCTGGAAACAAAATAGTGATGGCTGAGTCCTATAAAACCTGCTTTGGAAAGTCCACGAGAGCAAAGGAGCAAAAGGAAATCTCCCCAGTTCTGTGAATGCAGAAATGGAGACATGGGAAGTGGTTTTCCTGAAACCATCCAGCAGTGACCTGCAGGTTGGGGACAGAAATGGGATTGTCAGCTCTGTATCGAAGCACTTTTACTATCAGTATCCCTGATTTTTGGTGTGAAAAGAAAGTTAATACTTATGCTGAACTTGCCAAAAATCAAATGCTTGTTACAGCAAGATGCACGTCCGACAGGGATTTTCATATCTTTGCAACCTTTACTGGTATCTTTCAGAACTGGATCTAACCTGAGACATTTAGTAAGATGCAAAGGTCATCTGAACAAGGCTGTTGCTGACTTGCAGTACTCTGAGCAATTTTACATTCTTAGCTAGGAGGGGTGGGGTGGGGGTGGTGTTGGGGAAGACACTCAGGGACTTGAAAATCACTCTTTCCAGCCCTTTCAGGACTGCAAGCAAAAGCTGTCTGTTTTATGTAAGCTAAAATTTCCTCCGTTCTCTTCTGTTTAAGCTGAAAATTCATTTTTAGACTAGAGAGCCCAAGATACCAAAGTTTAAAGATTGAATACTAAATTCAGAGGTAAAAAAACAAACCACTTAATTTTTGGGAATCAGGCACGGAATCCCAAGAATCAGATAAAAATGCTGCAGTTGGGAGAAAAGAAAATAACATTTTTCTGAAAGCAGGATTTTTTTTTGAAAATGTACCGGTGCTTATGGGGATGTTTAGAATGTCTCCAGACATAATATAGGTAGGGTAGGAGTGGAATAGTTGGAAATTCACAGAAAGTTTCAAGGCTACATAATAAAACAAAGGCAGGTCACATGGATGTTCACTTCTTGTAGGTGGAACCAGTGCTCCTTTTATTTCTGTTTTAATAGTGGAAGGAGCACTTGGGCTGTGCTTATTTATAATCATTGATCCTTAACTCCCATCCATATTCTCTGTATTTACACATGCATTCTCCCTCATAATGCGGAGTAGAGATTTTCTTTGTCCTTTAAGGACTTGTTTCCTCTTCAGTCATGCTTTCATTCACTTCCTTTTGGCTCTTTCTATTAACTCTAGCCTATTCTAATTCCTGCTTGTTGCTGCTTTTTACTCTGTTTTTCCTTTTCTCCCCAGCCCTTAATTCCTCCCGTCATTCTGTTCCTCCTTCCTTCCTGTCTCCTGCCAGTGGCTCAGATGGTTTTGAGTGACCAAGATGTGGGGATATTGCATGATGCATGTGGAATGGAGCAGTGCACTCAGAAAGTTATCCCCAGAAGTCAGTACTCCTTTCAGATTTCCCCACTGCTGGCAAACAGCTACCTTCATGTACTAGGAAGCCTTAGGAATATGCCCTCAAAAGATGGGGTTCCCTGTGGCACAATCCTGTGGAAGCCCTTCTGGAAGCAGGTGCTGTGCAGCTGGAGAGGACATGAAGCAGTAATGTGCACTTGTGTCATGAGGAAACAGAAATATGAACCAAACTGCTTAACCCAGCACCTTTATACTTCTGCTGGTGTAACTTGATTTAGTAAGTTAAAATGTCAGTGCTGTGGCTGTAGCACTGCTGTTTCCTTTCCCTGCCTTCTCTACGACGACACTCCAGGTTTTTTAGAAACATCCCCCAAAAGAGGGAAAGATCATGAAAAACGCTCTTAATTGCACGCAGTTTTTAATATTCCTGGGATCTGTTTTGAAGGGTGCATTTGACAGAGAGAAACCCAGCAGCCCCACACTGAATCCTTTGTCCTTCCTGCGGGGTGAAACAGAAGATAGCTTACTGTAAGTGTGGCTGCCTGCCAACCCGTGGCGCAGATTCTTTTTTTAATACTGTAAACTGGCAAGAAATCAAGAATTGCTGTTCTTCCTTTTATTTACTTTCCCTTCTGTATTAAAGAGCTCAGTAAATAAGAGAAAGTTAAATGTTGAGTGAAGGTTTCATACTGATTAATCATTAAATAGCAAAGAGTTATCTGTTCGGGGGGGCAGGATTTGCCCCCTTTTTTCCATTTCTCTTTGGTTGAAACTGGAAATATCAGTTGCTTCATCTGGAATAGATTATCACAGGGAAAAGTCTGTGCAGTTTGAAATGAGGACAGAGCAGAATGCATCCATCATGCATAGTTTAAAATAATCTGCAAGACTGCTTCTGATTTGATCCTTAGATGTACTTCCTCCCGATTTTCTTCAAAACTTGTGTTAATAATGAGTACTCTGTCTCTAGAAAAGGCTTTTTTGTAGAGTGTGCCCCCAGCCTCTGCTTGTAAGTATTTTCTTATTTGAACAACTAAGCTTCCTGAAATAGCTGCTGAGTTTTTTGTTTTGCTGTTATATTTAAAAGTGGTAGAGGGGTGTGGAGTTCCTTCTGCTGCTTCTCAAATCCAAGGCATGCCTTGCAAGCTACTTTGCTTTCACGCTAGAAAGGGAATTGGTGTTGCTGCTTTTCTCATGATTGTGTTGCTAAATTATTGGCAAAATTATCCCCAAGCAAAAAAAATGATGTTGGTATTGATATAGTGCACATTTGAATGATTTATCTTGAGAGAAATGTATTTCTGTGTGCATGATGCAGGAGGCCAAATTGAATTTAAAAATTACTGTTGCTGTTAAATACAGAGCTAATGTGAAAAATTAGCCTACAACAGATTGTTTTAAATCCCAAAGCATACTGTGGTTCATTCGGAGGTCAATCTTGCTCAAAACATATTAAAAATTCAATAATATCAATGTATATCTGCTGCTGACTTGATGAACCTACCGTATAGGTCACGTATGTACAGCTTTATTAAAGAAAACGTGGATTCATGTTTTGTTTCTTTTATACTTCTTGGCTAATTGGAAGTTAAGGTTTCTGAAAGTGATAAGGAATAGTTCTGCTTTAAAAGCAGTGGACTGTGACTGAAGAAATCTGGATTTGATCTGCCAGATTTCTTGAAATAACTGGCTCAAGTCATTAGTTATTTTGGGGGTTTTCTTTTGTTTGTTTGTTTTTTTCCCCTCTTAGTTCTTCATCTGTAAAGTGGAGATAATCCTATTCCTTTACCAGATGGCAGTATGTTATAGATAAATTAATGAATGTTTGTGGGACAAAGCAGTAGCATTTAATGGGTTCAGCATAAGTATTCACATTAATGATTCATGTTAAAGAATGATTGAAAAACTGCATTAACTCGAAAGTTCGGAGTGTCCTGTCCCAGAGGCAGAGGCTTAGTTTCCAATCTGCAATGCCCAAATGGGGGACACAAGAAATATTTATTCAGGAAATTTAGTAGTTTACAAGTTTCCTTCCTTTGGTTCCTTCCTTCCTTTAGCTAGAAAGAATTTTTTTTTTCCAGACTCTGCTGGACAAGTCTGGATTTCTGAAGTAAATCTCTTTGAATATAAAAGGAAAAGGCACATTTTTGTGGACATTTGTGCAGGTATCTTGCCACAAAAATTAATGAGTAAATAAACTATTTAAAGATGATTAAATTTGAGAG